>NW_021703767.1:111829240-112423891 GCF_005190385.1 Monodon monoceros | reverse complement strand
CTCCCTCCCACCCTCCCTATCCCACCCCTCCAGGCGGTCACAAAGCACCGAGCTGATCTCCCTGTGCTGGTCGACTGCTTCCCACTAGCTATCTGCCTTATGTTTGGTAGTGTATATATGTCCATGCCTCTCTCTCGCTTCGTCACAGCTTACCCTTCCCCCTGCCCATATCCTCAAGTCCGTTCTCTAGTAGGTCTGTGTCTTTATTTCTGTCTTACCCCTAGGTTCTCCGTGACATTTTTTTCTTCTTAAATTCCAAATATATGTGTTAGCATACGGTATTTGTCTCTCTCTTTCTGACTTACTTCACTCTGTATGACAGACTCTAGGTCTGACCACCTCATTACAATAGCTCAATTTCGTTTCTTTTTATGGCTGAGTAATATTCCATTGTATATATGTGCCACATCTTCATTATCCATTCATCCAATGATGGACATTTAGGTTGTTTCCATCTCCGGGCTATTGTAAATAGAGCTGCAATGAACATTTTGGTACATGACTCTTTTTGAATTATGGTTTTCTCAGGGTATATGCCCAGTAGTGGGATTGCTGGGTCATATGGTAGTTCAATTTGTAGTTTTTTAAGGAACCTCCATACTGTTCTCCATAGTGGCTGTATCAACTTACATTCCCACCAACAGTGCAAGAGGGTTCCCTTTTCTCCACACCCTCTCCAGCATTTATTGTTTCTAGATTTTTTGATGATGGCCATTCTGACTGGTATGAGATGATATCTCATTGTAGTTTTAATTTGTATTTCTCTAATGATTAGTGATGTTGAGCGTTCTTTCATGTGTTTGTTGGCAGTCTGTATATCTTCTTTGGAGAAATGTCTATTTAGGTCTTCTGCCCATTTTTGGATTAGGTTGTTTGTTTTTTTGTTATTAAGCTGCATGAGCTGCTTATAAATTTTGGAGATTAATCCTTTGTCAGTTGCTTCATTTGCAAATATCTTCTCCCATTCTGAGGGTTGTCTTTTGGTCTTGTTTATGGTTTCCTTTGCTGTGCAAAAGCTTTGAAGTTTCATTAGGTCCCATTTGTTTATTTTTGTTTTTATTTCCATTTCTCTAGGAGGTGGGTCAAAAAGGATCTTGCTGTGATTTATGTCATAGAGTGTCCTGCCTATGTTTTCCTCTAAGAGTTTGATAGTTTCTGGCCTTACATTTAGGTCTTTAATCCATTTTGAGCTTATTTTTGTGTATGGTGTTAGGGAGTGATCTAATCTCATACTTTGACATGTACCTGTCCAGTTTTCCCAGCACCACTTATTGAAGAGGCTGTCCTTTCTCCACTGTACATTCCTGCCTCCTTTATCAAAGATAAGGTGGCCATATGTGCGTGGGTTTATCTCTGGGCTTTCTATCCTGTTCCATTGATCTATCTTTCTGTTTTTGTGCCAGTACCATACTGTCTTGATTACTGTAGCTTTGTAGTATAGTCTGAAGTCAGAGAGCCTGATTCCTCCAGCTCCGTTTTTCATTCTCAAGATTGCTTTGGCTGTTTGGGGTCTTTTGTGTTTCCATACAAATTGTGAAATTTTTTGTTCTAGTTCTGTGAAAAATGCCAGTGGTAGTTTGATAGGGATTGCATTGAATCTGTAGATTGCTTTGGGTAATAGAGTCATTTTCACAATCTTGATTCTTCCAATCCAAGAACATGGTGTATCTCTCCATCTGTTTGTATCATCTTTAATTTCTTTCATCAGTGTCTTATAATTTTCTGCATAGAGGTCTTTTGTCTCCTTAGGTAGGTTTATTGCTAGATATTTTATTCTTTTTGTTGCAGTGGTAAATGGGAGTGTTTTCTTGATTTCACTTTCAGATTTTTCATCATTAGTGTATAGGAATGCCAGAGATTTCTGTGCATTAATTTTGTATCCTGCTACTTTACCAAATTCATTGATTAGCTCTAGTAGTTTTCTGGTAGCATCTTTAGGATTCTCTATGTATAGTATCATGTCATCTGCAAAGAGTGACGGCTTTACTTCTTCTTTTCCGATTTGGATTCCTTTTATTTCCTTTTCTTCTCTGATTGCCGTGGCTAAAACTTCCAAAATTATGTTGAATAAGACTGGTGAGAGTGGGCAACCTTGTCTTGTTCCTGATCTTAGTGGAAATGCTTTCAGTTTTTTACCATTGAGGATGGTGTTGGCTGTGGGTTTGTCATATATGTCCTTTATTATGTTGAGGAAAGTTCCCTCTATGCCTGCTTTCTGCAGGGTTTTTATCATAAATGGGTGTTGAATTTTGTCGAAAGCTTTCTCTGCATCTATTGAGATGATCATATGGTTTTTCTCCTTCAGTTTGTTAATATGGTTTATCACATTGACTGATTTGCGTATATTGAAGAATCCTTGCATTCCTGGAGTAAACCCCACTTGATCATGGTGTATGATCCGTTTAACGTGCTGTTGGATTCTGTTTGCTAGTATTTTGTTGAGGATTTTTGCATCTATGTTCATCAGTGATATTGGCCTGTAGTTTTCTTTCTTTGTGACATCCTTGTCTGGTTTTGGTATCAGGGTGATGGTGGCCTCATAGAATGAGTTTGGGAGTGTTCCTCCCTCTTCTATATTTTGGAAGAGTTTGAGAAGGATAGGTGTTAGCTCTTCTCTAAATGTTTGATAGAATTCGCCTGTGAAGCCATCTGGTCCTGGGCTTTTGTTTGTTGGAAAACTTTTAATCACAGTTTCAATTTCAGTGCTTGTGATTGGTCTGTTCATATTTTCTATATCTTCCTGATTCAGTCTTGGCAGGTGGTGCATTTCTCAGAATTTGTCCATTTCTTCCAGGTTGTCCATTTTATTGGCACAGAGTTGCTCGTAGTAATCTCTCATGATCCTTTGTATTTCTGCAGTGTCAGTTGTTACTTCTCCTTTTTCATTTCTAATTCTATTAATTTGAGTCTTCTCCCTTTTTTTCTTGATGAGTCTGGCTAATGGTTTATCAATTTTGTTTATCTTCTCAAAGAACCACCTTTTAGTTTTATTGATCTTTGCTATCATTTCCTTCATTTCTTTTTCATTTATTTCTGATCTGATTTTAATGATTTCTTTCCTTCTGCTAACTTTGGGGTTTTTTTGTCCTTCTTTCTCTAATTGCTTTAGGTGCAAAGTTCGGTGGTTTATTCGAGATGTTTCCTGTTGCTTAAGGTAGGACTGTATTAGAGCAATATGTTATAATCTAGGCAGCAGCTATTTGTACAAAGGCAGGCATGTTGTATGTCGTAAGTCTTAAGATGGGCTAATTTATCACTTAGAGTAATAGATTTCAGGTAATTTCAGAATTAGAAGTTATAGGGATGGTCAGTGATCTTGGATTTTTGTATTATCATAATTCTTCTTTTTTGTGCATACTTTTATTACAGCATACTTATTTATATATCCTTTTAGTCCACATGTTTGTAATTTTGAACAGCTGTGAAGTCAGTCCATTGTCTTTTGCTCTGCTGTTACTTGTTTAACCACACCACCTACTGTTGAACATTTAGATTGTTTCCAGTTGCAAAAATAGTGCTGCTGGGGATATTCTGATATGTATTCTGTTGCTCTTTTTTTTCTGTCTTCTCACAATGAAAGAAAATAGAAGTATAAGAAAAAAGTTCTAATTGTATATCTTCAGAAGAGCAATACCACAGAGCCTCAGCGATATTAACAAAAATATTATATTTCTTTTTATCATTAGGTACTGTTCCTTTTCTTATTAGTTCTAAGATTTATTATAGATGTTATAAATATATTTATTATAAACATCTCCAGCAGATCCAGTTTTTGTTACTGGCCAGTGTTCTTCCTTCTCTGTTTCTTTCTTTGCTGGAGACTGGAGTGGTGAACCAGCTGTTGAAGAGACGCCAGCTCTGATTCATTCACAGCTGCCCTTCATGAAGTCTCAAAGGAGGAGGGGTGGTGCTAACACAGCCACCACCTTCCTCATGACTTGCCCTCGTGCTATCTGGCGACATCCACAAGTTGACAAGTGCTTACTCAGTACGTACAGTGGAGGCTGGCCCTCTGCCCAAGGTCATGGAGCACAGCGATGACATGCCAGGCTTGCTTCCTGCCACCAGATGGCTTAGAATCATCGGAAGCTGTCAAATAGAAAGTAGTAGAAACATTAGTGAGGTTGTATTTGTTTGCCAGGGCTGCCGTAACGAGGTCCCACCAAGTGTGTGGCTTAAACAATCAGAAATGTATGGTCTCACAGTTCTGGAGGCTGGAAGTCCAAGATCTGGGTGTCAGCAGAGCTGCTTTCTTCTGAGAGCCCTGAGCCATACCTCTCCCCTAGCTTCTGGTGGTTTACTGGCAATCTATGGCAGTCCTCAGCTCGTAGACACACCACCGGATCTTTCCTATCATCCTCTCCTGACATTCTCCCTGTATATGTGTTTGTGTCCGAATTTCCCTTTTTTTATGAGCACACCAGTCATCAGGTCTCACCCTAGTGACCTCGCTTTAAGTTGACTATCTCTGTAAAGACTATCTCCAAATAAAGTCACTTTCTGAGGTACTGACGGTTAGGACACCAACATATCTTTTTTTTTTTTGAGTGGGGGACATAATTTAACACGTAACAGAGGTCGAGAGGAATATGAGAAGTTTGGGAAGCTTTGGAGGAGGAGGTTGAATGCAGGGGACCTCGAAAGCCATTTGCAGTTGATTCACTGCTTTTTGACTAGTTCCTTGTCAGTCTGTTTCCTTGTTGACAACAGCAGCTGGGCCTTGTGGGACAGTGGTCATCAACACCCCTATAGGCAGGCTGGTCACTGCTATGAAAAGTGTGAACCTAAGTGACAAAACTAACTTAGAACAGAAGCTAGTGCTTTTTCAGAAAGGGTCATCAAGAAAACAGAGAGAACTTTTCTGTGAAGAAAAAGGAAGTGTAAGAAAAGCCCGTGCTTCCAAATTAAATCTGGAGTTGTCATTTGCTTACTTAAGTCACTTATCTTCTGTGAAGGAAGAGCATCTGGAAAGAGAATGGGTGCCCTTGCTGGAGAATTATATTTGACATCTCTAGCTTTAGCTTTGGTCTAAATTATGGTTCTTGACTTGAAAAATACTTTTAAAGCTCGTGAGTAGTTGTTATGATTAAATTGACTCAACTATGTTAGCAGGCCACGATTTTTTCTTTAAAACTGCTTCCAGCTTTTAAGAAAATAATGTTTACACCATCCTGCTCTGTCATATCTTTTCATCGTAAACTTAGGGTGCCCTAGTTGGGTGACCTGGAAAACATGCTAACAGAAAGCTTTAGAAAGTTGGCTTTTTAAATTGACTGATCCTTGTGTCAGTATCATATTATATTGAACATATACTTTAAAAAATTTGCATAATTAGCAGCAGTAGTTACTTAAATAATTGCATTAACTTTTAGTCAAAGGTGGGGTAGAATTGCCATATAATCTTCCTCAAGGAATTCATATGTTGCAGTCAGAGAAATTGAGAAAATTTTCAGGATGCCTCTGGAATTCAGAATTAGCCAGAAAATTTTATTCTCCTTTTCAAATGGAAGAAATTCGGTCCATAGAACTTTATCGAGCCAGGTTGCCTTCCTTTGCATGAATTTGGAATTTTTTTTTTTCTTTTTTGAAGAGAAAAGAGAAGTAGTATTTATGGAAGGAGGTTGGGGAAGACGTTCTTGGGAGATTTGTGGTAACAGGCCAGATACTTTTAATTCCCCCCCCCCCCCACTAAATACCATGTGCAGATCAAAAAAGAAAAGAAAGGCTCAGTTGAAGTTGCTAGTTAACTTGCAAATGAATGCATACTAAATACTCTGAAATCCACCAGCTGCTGGTCCCCTCTGAGTGTGCCCTCCGGAGCACGTGTCCTTCTGTCCAGGCCCCCAGTGGAGGGGCCTGGGCAGTGCTACAGTCTATTGTGCTAAAGCCGATACGGGTGAAGATTTGTGTTCTGCCCATCAGAGGAAGGCGGATCTGTCTGTGGATCCTGTCAATCGGCAGTGTGGGTTTAAACTAAATGTTGCCTTGGTACTTTGTTCCTTTGCTTACTGATGGTGCAGTCACAGGTGTCAGGACACAGCGGCAGGAGGCAAGGACTGTGTTTACTCACTTTGGTGTCCCTGGAATCCGGAAAAGTACCTGGATTTGGATAACTCATTTGTTGGATGTCACGGCAGTGAAGGAAAAAACCCCACCCATTATCCATATGCAAAGGAAAACACAGTTCAGAGGGTGAGATGTCTACAGGAGCTCTGAGGCAGCTAAAGGTCCATCGCTAACTGAATCAGCCCTGCTGCTGCTGGTCATGGTTAGTCAGTGTCTGCTTCTGCTGCTGAAAAGGATGAGCCCCCGTAAGTCAGCCATTCGGAGACAAAAAAGATTCAGTGACATTTATTTAAATAGAAATGATTCATTAGTGATGCATTTTTACCTTAGTAATGATTGAGTAGAAAAGTTAAGTGTTCTTGAATTAATGTGTTGTCACAACAGGGACTGGTCAAAATACATCAAATACATTTTTTGTGTGTGTGTGTGGTACACGAGCCTCTCACTGTTGTGGCCTCTCCCGTTGCGGAGCACAGGCTCCGGACGCGCAGGCTCAGCGGCCGTGGCTCACGGGCCCAGCCGCTCTGCGGCATGTGGGATCTTCCCGGACCGGGGCACGAACCCGCGTCCCCTGCACCGTCAGGCGGACTCTCAACCACTGCGCCACCAGGGAAGCCCCCATCAAATACATTTTTAAATTACTTTTTCAGTTCAGCAGAGAATGGTTTGCTGGAGAGTGACTGTGCCACCTTGGCTGGTGTGTGACTGACGTTACTGAGCTCTGTGTTTTGTGCTTGCAGCTGAAGCCTGGGACAGCTCATGCCTCCGAGAAGCTCAAAACAGAACCCTAGAGAGAGAGAGGCAATTGTCCTGTTATGCCATATTTCATAATAAAGGCATCTACACAGTGCTGAGGGTGCAGTGATTCACTCTGCAGATGCCTGAGGGAGTCACTGAGTGCTTGAGCTGATCTTTGAAGGAGGAGTAAGATTTTTAGGAGTGGGTAGGGTAGGATTAAGGGGAAGGAAGGGTATTCTAGGAGGAGGGATTAACATCTGCAAAGGTACAGGGGTAAGAGAAACTGGGACCATCTCCTGTATGGAGAGAGTCCAGAAAACTCGTTCCCTCTTCATTTATCACACTTACGCGGCAAAGGTTCAGTATACACAGATTGTGTTTTTTCGGGCCTCTAGTAAACCTCAATTGACCTATTTATTGGCCTGTTTTGGTAAATTAAAAGTTTCAACTGCAACAACAGGGACGATTCCAGAATCTAGCCAAGCATCAGACCAGTGGGGGGGAACCATTTAAAAATACAGGTTCCCAGCACATTTGCCCCAGAAATTCTAATTCAGGGACAAATGTGCTGGAGCAGCCTAGGAGGACCCTAGGAGGATGACTCTTTACATTTCCCCTGGTGGCTTTACGATTCCTTAGCCACTCATTACATATTAACAGAAATAAAATTTTTATGAAAAGTAGGCCTATTTATCAAAATGAAAACTTAGAAGAATGACATTGTTTTACATTTTCGAAGCTTTCTTTGACGTCTGAGTTAATAGAAGACATTCAGTTTGTTGCGACGTCACACACTGTGTAGCAGCTGGAAAACTGCATTGTATACAACCGAGAGAATGAAAGTGAAAAAAGTAAATACTGCCTTAATATTACTGTGAAAATGGTTTTGACCTTGCAGATACCCCAGTAGACTCTTGGGGTCCCCCAGGCATACTATGTCTTAAGGCCATCCAGCAGACCACCCATCACTCCCCTGGCCACCCCCCATCACACACACACACAAGCTTCCCCGGGCACCTAGTTACCACCTTGACTCCTCAAAATAAGGAATCTGACAAGATCACTACGGTGTTCAGTTCTATAAATTACTCTGTTTGAAGCAGACTTTAAATGAACATAAAGAAGGCAGCTAAGTATCTGTTGAATAAATGAATGTTAAATATTTATGCACTGTGTGCCTTTAATCAGCTGATAAATTAAGATTAGATGCCTTTGCAGCCAACCATTTAGAAAATCTGATTATTTTCAAATAAATTAATATTTGGAAGCTAAAAGTTCTAACTAAGGATAGCACTGGATCATGGTTATTGAGCTCTGAATCCAGAAAGCTGTCTGAATTCCAGCCCCAGTACTTAAAACAGGGATCATGGGCAAATGACAGAAGCCCTCAGAGCCTCAGTTTCTTCATCTGAAAGTGAGAATAACAGCAGTAAAAGTTCACGATCCCTTATATTTATTTCCGAAATTCAGACACCTCTAAAAATGGAAATTTTCTTTGAAATCTCACTGAACAGGCAAACCTGACCTGAATTCCTTTGGTAGGAAAAACTCACCTGAATGGACTTGAAGCTCTTTTCATTTATTTTACCTGATCGGACTATTTGTGTATTTTCCTGCAGAAATTAGTATGTTTGATTGTGGAGTACTTCGTAGACCTTGATTAGTCTGTGTATTATGAATGTTTCATAGTTAAGTCAGATAGGCATTGAATTCCGAAACACATCTGCCCCAAGGACTTCAGATGAGAGACTTAGGATAGGTCTTACCACGTCAGGGTTAAATGGGCTAATGTATACCTATAATGTCTAGAACATTGCCTAGTACCTAGCACCATATTAGGTTTCGTTAAATAAGTAGGGTGATATTTCCATACAGATTGCCAACAAACCCATGAAAGAATGATCGACATCACTAATCATTAGAGAAATGCAGATCAAAACTACAATGAGATATCACCTCACACCAGTCAGAATGGCCATCATCAAAAAATCTACAAACAATAAATGCTGGAGAGTGTGTGGAGAACAGGGAACACTCTTGCACTGCTGGTGGGAATGTGAATTGGTTCAGCCACTATGGAGAACAGTATGGAGGTTCCTTAAAAAACTAAAAATAGAACTACCATACGACCCAGCAATCCCACTACTGGGCATATACCCTGAGAAAACCATAATTCAAAAAGAGACATGTACCACGATGTTCATTGCAGCTCTATTTACAATAGCCAGGACATGGAAGCAACCTAAGTGTCCATCAACAGATGAATGGATAAAGAAGATGTGGCACATATATACAATGGAATATTACTCATCCATGAAAAGAAACGAAATTGAGGTATTTGTAGTGAGGTGGATGGACCCAGAGTCTGTCATACAGAGTGAAGTAAGTCAGAAAGAGAAAAACAAATACTGTATGCTAACACATACATATGGAATCTAAAAAAAAGATAAAAAGAAAAAAATGGGTATGAAGAATCTAGGGGCAGGACAGGAATAAAGAGACAGACGTAGAGAATGGACTTGAGGACGTGGGGAGGGGGAAGGGTAAGCTCAGACAAAGTCAGAGAGTGGCATGGACTTATATATTCACTACCAAATGTAAAATAGATATAGCTAGTGGGAAGCAGCCGCATAGCACAGGGAGATCAGCTCCGTGCTTTGTGACCGCCTAGAGGGGTGGGAGGGAGACGCAAGAGGGAGGAGATATGGGGATATATGTGTACATATAGCTGATTCACTTTTTTATAAAGCAGAGACTAACACACCATTGTAAAGCAATTATACTCCAATAAAGATGTTAAAAATAAAAAATAGGGTGATATTTCCAAATAAGTGTGGAAACCCCTGAATAGGAAAGAAAGCTCTTCTTATTTTACTAACATTTCCACATCAATGAAAGATGAGTTTTTGTTTTCTTTTTTCCTCTTGAGTTGGGCAATAGGAAAAAAAAAAAAAGGAAAAGTGCTATTTTCCTGCTTTGTATCAGGGAAAATAGTAACTTTGGTGGAAGTGTACCTTCCTTGTTATCTGGAAATTGAAGGCACTTTAGAATTTGTGATTCTGTTCGTTTTTATTGAGCACCTACTATGTGCCTGGCAAGCTGGATACTAGGGCTACATAAGGGAATAAGCCCAAGTCTGTCCGCAGTCACCCATAGTCTGATGGGAGAGAAATGGTTGAGAGCCAGTGGTCATGCCAAATACTCGGTTTTAAAAGAATTAACCCGGCAATGCCTTCTAATTTAGGATTGCCAAATAAAATACAGGACTCACAATTAGTTTGAGGTGCAGGTGAACAATGATTAACTCTTTAGTAGAATTATGTACCAAATATTGCATGGGACATACTTATACTAAATGCAGTATTTGTCCTACGCAATATTTGGGACATACTTAGAACCAAAAAATTATTTATCGTTTATCTGAAATTCACATTTAAGGACACTCTGTATTTTCATTTGCTAAATCTGGCAACCCTAACTACGGTCCTGGGCTGTTTTCAACCATATTGGCAAGCTCTGAGTAGGAAATAGATATTGCACTCATATTGGGTAATTGAGTTTTTAAAAGAAGACTATTTATAGAGGTAAAGGACACTAAGGAGGACGAAACAGCCGGGGCTGGAAGCAGTTACTACCCCCAGGTCCCAGAGGGGCAAGAAGGAAAGAAACAGAGAGGGCCGCTGACAGGCGCCATGGCCATCCCAGGGTGAGATGCGTTCCACCAGCACAGACCCAGTAGGAAGGAAATTGGCAAAAAAAAAACAAACCCAAAACTTTATTCTGCTCCCTCCCGACTTCACTCTGCTCCTGTCCTGCAATCTTGGGAGTGCCCCTGCCCTCACTAGAGGCCGGGAGGCCGGGAGGCCAGGGGGCCGGCACTCCATAGCCAGGTGGGTAGGGGATGGGCCTATGGAGGTAAGTTAATTCATTCCGATGTGTATCTGATTAAGATATCCTTGCATCAGAACACATCCTTTGCTACAACAGTGATAAGCCAGGGGGAAAGAAGGTGGGGAGGGACAGAAAGGAAAAACGAAAAGGAAGAACAGAGTGACAGTCTGCAATTTGAAGGTCAAGGAAAAGGTGAATCAGCACCATGAATGATTTTAATCGAAGGTAATTTTGTTTCCGCCAAATAGGTTCTTTTTCCCCCTCTTTGGAGTAACCACCTCGATTTCCTATATCAACTTAATGGCTAGAACCAGGGCACTTGGGCCCTCATATTATGCCGGCACGTGTACGACCCTGGAAGGCAGCACCGCCTTAACGTGTGGTCCTTGGTGCCTCCCTGGGCTCGCCCCCTCCCGACCTTCATCCTCCATCAGGCAGCAGTCCCAGATGAGTCCAGGCCCCTGCGCTGCTCACCACGCTCTTGTCTGCATTCGCCCAGGGCCAGGCCTGTGGTGCTTGACCCACTCCTCCCACCAGACAGCTTTCAGTTTGCTGATGCAAATGGTTTGTAACATGGTGATACTAACTAGCCAACTGGTGAAGGCTGAGGTAACAAGAATGTGTGAACCACTGGGCACGGCTGGGCTCCTTCCTCAGGGCTCTCCCAGCAAAGGCTAGGTCACCCCCCGGAGACGGGTTTTGGAATGGATGGGGCACTTTCAGGTTACGCCCAGGTGTCGACCAGGGTTGGCTGAAGATCAGTGTCGGCGCACTGGGCGTGGTCCTGCGCAGGGCTTCAAAGCACGCTGCAGACCTTCTGCTCTCGTCTGTGCTGAGCGCTGAGTTCCCTCCTTTCTCTGGATTACAGTTTCCCAGGCAAGGCTTGCAGCAGACCCAGCAACAGCAGCAGACAGCCGCTCTGGTGCGGCAGCTCCAGAAGCAGCTTTCCAGTAAGTACCCTCCGTCAGGAACAGATGGCTCCCAGGACGTGAAAAACAAGCCAGTGAGCAAAACACAGGTGGCAGCTCCTCAAAAACTGTCTTCCTTGGTGCCGTTTTCATGTTCGTTTTAAGTCCAGGCCGTTCTCATTTTGTTGGTGTTGGTTTGAATGCTTCTTTTCCGGGAAAGCCCCAGTCTTTTCCTTGAGTTCAGCGAGGATGTTTTCCTGTTGCTTCTCTTTGAATCTGGGAATGTTTCTTTCCAGCTGGGGACCCCGTGGAACGGCAGGTGCTTTTCTGATAAAGCTAGATGTCCCAGAGAGCAACTCGGCTTGATACCCTCCAGTGTACGATGGAACAGGATAGGTGCCCCCCCTGCCCCCAAGACTCGGATATGGAGAGGCCAGCACCAGACCTATCCCCTGGTCACTAGGGCCATGGCTGCTCTTACCACGGCACCACCCTGCCCTTCCTGATAGCGACTAAGAGAAATCCAGACCTGTAACATGGCAGGCGGCATCGCAGGACAGTGTTTCTCCCCAGTTAATCTTGCTGCCGTGCTGGCGTGCTACCTTTCTAGGGCGCATGCCGACAACCCATTTCATCGGACCTCATCCCAGTGCCAGCAGCCTGCTCCCATGAATCCAGTCGCCCTGTGCTGGAGTCACGGGATGGGGCAAACTTTTAGAAATGGGAGCGAGGCCCCTGTGATGCAAAGAATATTGGCCTGGAAGTCAGGAGACCTAAATTCTGCTGCCAACTCTGTCACCATTATCTGGGTCATGCAGTTTTTCATCCATACAGCAAGCAGGGAGACTAGTAATTTCTCGATTCTGTGCTTCTGAGGTACAGAGCGATGAGCAGCGAGTTCTGAAGGCAGTGGTGTGGCTCTGGTGGAAGATTGTAGGGAAAAGGGTCAGTTTATGACTGAGAGAGAGGGGCAGCTTGGCTCTAGTCTTAATTTCCTGCCTGCTGCTGTCCGTGTGTTTTCCTGGGCAGAGGGAACACCTCTCTTATGCCCTGTGTCTCTCTGAGGGCATAACCAAGGTCTGTTGTTGTTGTTCTTGTTGTTGTTTTCCTTTAAAAATATTTCCCTCAGTTAAGTCATGTCAGTCTTTTCCAAGAACTGTTCAATCAGTGTGGTCTATTAAACACACGTGTGGTTAAAATTTCACTGTGTTTCATCAGCTCCAGAGTTCACATTTTTAATTTTTTTATATTTGGCTGCACTGGGTCTTCACTGCTGCACGCGAGGTTTCTCTAGCTGCGGCGAGCGGGGGCTAGTCTTCGTTGTGGTGCACGGGCTCTAGGCGCGCAGGCTTCAGTAGTTGTGGCGCACAGGCTTCAGTAGTTGTGGCGCACGGGCTTAGTTGCTCCGCGGCACGTGGGATCTTCCCGGACCGGGGCTCAAACCCGTGTTCCCTGCACTGGCAGGCGGATTCTTAACCACTGAGCCGCCAGGGAAGCCCCCAGACTTCATATTTTTGCATGGCTAAAGAGAATATAATTTTAAGGTAGAGACAACATGTTATATTTTAATTTTTTTTTCTAGTGATTGGAGGTATGTACCTACGATTTTTATGGAGTAGCACCTATCTGGGGAGCATACTCTTGGTTCCTATTTCCAAGGGCTCACAGAATGCAGGTTTTTTTGTTGTTGTTTTTTTGCAGGGGGGGGGGGGGATTGCCATCATTTCTGGAGCACTTTCTTGGACCAGTGAATTTTTTGCCATCATTTCTGGAGCACTTTCTTGGACCATGGGTCCAGTCATGGACCCATGACTTTACATTTATTAATTCACTTGATTTCCTAAACCACCTCATGCGCCGAGGTATTATTGCTATTCCCGTATTACAGATGAGGAAACAACTAAAGAACAGGGACATTTTCCCGTTTGCCCAAGGTTACTCGGCTAGCAGCTGGGACTAAAACTCAGACTGTCTCCTTCCAGAGCCCACCTCTTAACCACAACATATAGTCTGATGCCTGACATGAGCAGTGATGCCGGCCTCCTTTGTTGAATAAGGGCAACTAAGCTGAGCTGCCCATTGCACAGCTCCAGCCGGCTGCATTTCTGCCATAATCCGTGTGAATGGGGCCTTTGGATTTGAATAGTCCCACCAGAGTTGTGCAAGCAGTAGCTATTTCTAAGCCTGTGTCATTGTTTTGAACCTACTCACTGTTCTTTATTTGTCCAGGTGTGCACATAGACACATGTGCACAGGCACACACTCGCGTCACACACACAGCCTCTCTCGGGAATGCATACACTCTTGCACGGTTCTCTCTGATGTATCTATCCATGGCCATTTGCAGAAAATTGCCGCTTTCAAGCTACTTCTCTCACCTATTATAACGTCAGTGTTAAAGTAGAATCTCTGATGTGCTTTTATGAAGTTTCCAGAACTTTTCATGTTTTATGATACTTACAGTCCTTTTTTATGTTAGTATTGAGATGTTTGTTAGCTCAGGGATACAGACTTTTGACGGGCCAATGACCTTCATCCCAAGGCCTCTTGCTGTCCGTTGTGGGACTCTGATGTAGAGGTGGCCCCTCTGCAGAATGAATCGAGCAGTGGTATTAAGACCTTGGCCGCACAGGTGTCTGGGCTAGTGTTATACTTCCTGACCAGTCAGTCTGCTTTCAGTACCAGCCTCAGGAATAGAGGAACAGTGACAAGAGCGTGCCACCGATCTGTGGCATAATTTTGCGTCTGCCATTTTATTGGATTTTCTTTTTCTCATTAGGTAACCAGCCACAGCAAGGAGTGACGCCCTACGGGCATCCTTCACACTTCTGAGTCTGGAAGAGGACAAAGACGTGAAGTTTTTTGTTTGCACTGAAAAATAGAAAATCACATTTAATGCATTAGTCACCTTTAGAAATGTCCCTTTGTTCTTTCATTTCTTTGGCGTTTTCCTATATTTTACGCTACATTTCATACAAAGGCGTTTAAACAAAATGTAAAGGAAAAGGTGTGGTTTGGTTTTGTTTCATTCAATTTGAAAGTAGGTTTAAAAATGTGGATCATGTGGGCCTACGCCAGGAAGAGTTTGATAGCAGACCTTTTGAAATTGGTGCTTTTATTGAATCTCGTAGTTATAGAAAGAATGGATTATGGTGGATTTAAAATATTTATGGATTCATTAATGATGAAGTTTGGTTTTTGGGGTTTTTTTTTTTTGTTTTGGGTTTTTCTTTTGCACACTGTGCCGGACCAAACTACTGATTTGAAAGGCATGTCAGATCTCGACAGGAAAGCGACCCATTTATTCTGCGTTCACCTTTGGTGGCAAAATGGACATTTATTTGCATCGCTCTAATTTGAAATGTTTGTAATTTCTTAAGCACTTTATGAACTTTGTTCTTATTTATGTAGGATTTTTCTTTGCTTTTGTTGTGGTCAAAAGGTGCTGAAACAGATTGTTGCTTAGTACTTAAACTTCTTAGACCAAGAACTTAAACCAAGGCTTCTGTGAGAGCCACCCTAAGGTACGTGGAAGCCTGTTAGAAGTAGCTGTACTACTAAATTTGTTTTCAGTGGCGAGATCATTGACCAGAGTCTTTGTGAAGGTACAACATGTAAATTCTAAAGGCCGGAACGAACCACAGTGGAATTGTTGCAGTTATTTGCCAGATTTGGCAAAAATGACTCTGTCCAGTTTTGGTTCTCCTGAACCTTATGCCAACTTGAGAAAAAAATCTCGCAGCTGGCCTGAGATTCCACAGTGCTCAAACTTGACATGGTTTCCAGAGAATCTGGCCCCCAAGTCCAGGGGGGCTCTGGTTTTCATAAGAGATGTATTTGCTGTTTATTTTGTATGGTAAGTATTTGCTATTTTGAATTTAACTATTAATGTTGGTGTCTGTCTTGGTTGTGTATTGCATATACTGTATTTATAAATTGGTGCAGAAAGCACAAGTAAAGTAAATTATACATCAAATTTATTATAAAGAAATAGTAACTATTTTAACTTTGTTCAAGTATGTGGTAATTTGCTCCTATTAGAGTGAAAAATACAGTAAATTATTATCAGTTTGTGTAACTTAAGAGTATTCCATATAATATTTTTTTAGATTTAGATGCATAAAATTTTGAATGTGAAAATTGCAGGGCATTTTAAAACACGTGGGGGATATTTTCCCATGTTCTGTGTTAATTCATTTTCTTTTGCCATATGAATTTACCTGTAACGTAGTCGAGCATACTGTGAATAGATTTGTCTATAATGAGCAAACCATGTAGAACTACTTTTTTTAAATGTAGCTGGTACAACTTTAGCAGATCATTTCCTTTGCAAATCATTATATAAATAATTTATATCTTCCCAGGTGAGTTACTCATTGCAAAATTTGACTCATGCAAATGACCTCAAATACATGTCCGCTTACTTTGCTGTGGCAGCATCCATGTGAACTGCTTTGTACACTGTGAAACGATTTCGCTCCAGCCCGCTCATTTCATGTTTACTCTGGGTTGGAAAAGACTTTGCCAAAACATTAAAGACCATTCTTTTCACTAAATTAACATGTTCTATCTGCTTTCAGAAGATGAATCTTGACATTTCAGCTGGTTTTGTATATCAGGGTTTTTTTTTTTTGGTTTTTGGTTTTTTCCCTCTTGAGACTCATACTTAGAGTTCATGAAGTTATTTTTTCTTCAAAGTAATCTGTCATATAATGACTGCCTTGGCAAAACAACTGAAATGTGAATGTCGTGCCTAGTGAGTACCAGTCATGTTTTGTCCTGATTGTTGTTTTACTTCTTCTCAAGAATTACTGGTGTTTAAAATGCCACCTTTCAGTTTGAACCATATATATTTGTAGCTCAATATTGCAAACAGAAGTAAGACTGTTTCAAGAATGAGTGTTATAATTGCATAGCATTTGTATGCACTTTACATTTTGCAGAAGTTAGTGAAATTAATTTATTAATCATTTTGCACTTGAAAGCTGTGGGACATAGCTTTTTGTTGCTGTCGTCTCCTTTTTTTTTCAGGTGGGAAAGCTAAGATATGGTAAGGCCCTATAATTCGACGATTCTACAGAGAGTTGAGGAAAAACCTAGAACTGGTTTTCCCCTGTGTCCTATACAGAGAGAAACTGGAATTTTCAATCTATTCTTATCATATTTCCTCCCATTTAATCCTCTCTCCTGAGAGTTTTCTTTTTCTTTTTTAGAATATGCATTGATTTGTCTTGAAATGATCACAAAGGAAAGCCCTGTCCTTCGGCAGAACCTGGTAATTTGCTTGGTGAGACAAAGAGGAAATTATCTTAGGATAAGATGGAGACCCCAGTTCCCCTTAAAGACTTTGAAATAGAATGGAGTTGGACATAAGAAGCCCTTAGATATACCTGTTTACATAGTAGGCTTCTTCCTAATAGGGTTACATTTGTCCTCTTTTTTTTAATTCCTCTTGGTCCGGAAGTAGAATGAGATCACTGTTAGAACGAGTAGCCCTTGACCGCTTATGGCCACAGGATACCAACATCAAAGAACGTAGGAATCGGGTCACCTCTTTAGGTGGGGCAAGCTGAAAGTTGGTGTGATGAAAACAAAATGAAGTGGGTTTCCCCCCCCCCCCCCCCCCCGGCTCTGTCTCAACTGATTGACAGGGAAAAATGTAGTTCTCGGTTTTGTGTGCTGAGCTATCTGAGCAAGACCTATGGCATTTTCTTCTTTTTCATTTATTAAGTCTCCTATAAGTCTTCTTAAATAATAGGCAAATATTTGAATAGATGCTGGAGAAATTACACTGGAAAATCCTAGCCTCTAGAGTTAGAAAAGCTGAATCATATTGTCCCTTAAATTAATTCAGGTTGAATTAAGCATGTAATATAAATTCAGTGAATTACAAAAAGCAACATTTTGTATAGGGTTGATCAAATTTTAACTACAGTGAAACTCCGTTATATGTATTCGGTCTAGATTTTCCCAAACATTTCCCTGTCACACAGGATTATCACCTTATAGAATGGACGCTCATAGAGCAATGATTCCTCCTAAGAAAATTTTTCCTTATGAACAAACAGTTCCAAACCAGGGGTGCTGAGCTAGATTTTGAAGTTATAAAGAAGTTTGTGTATTTTAAAAGCTTTTTAATGGCTTTATTTGGGATAGATGTAATCAACCCCCTTTTCACATTTTATGATGTGCAGGTGTTGTTGCTTTCTTACAAGTGGAAATTCAGCCTGCATTTATTTTTAAATGCAGTTATTAAAACTTTTTTTTCTATTCCCCATCAATGAAAATTTTCAGTGTGCACAAAATGGTGAATCATAAAACAGTTCAGCGCTTATTTTCTGTGGGTTTTAGTAAAATATTTATAAACTGACCACAGTATTTATACATCAGGATGACAAATTTACATCGACCGCAAATTTAATCATCTTTTCCATTGTGTCTGTCCTCAGCGCCATGCTTGTAACATTGATTAATAGAAGGTGGACACTAGGCAAATGGTAATGAAAGAAAAAAAGTCCATTCTTTAATGAAGAATTCAGGTACATTATCCACTTGTTATTTTATGGTCGATCGTTTTCTCTTAATGTTCATTGTTATTTGTTGGCAAAATAAAAGTGCCTTAAGTTAAAAGTTTGTTTTGAGATCCATTATAAAAAAAATCAGTATCATTTATTTACAAGTCCTTTTTTTTGCATGTCTATTATAATATTGTAAGTGTATTCAAATTCATTTACATGCCTATGGCTGCCTTTGATTAAACTTCTTCCAAAAAGTAAATTCTGTCCAGATGTTGACTTTGTTCAGGTAGTTTTATTTTCTGTCAGATTACTTGGATGTAAGTTGTTGCGTAATCACTTCCAAGTGGATTCTTTGCTGTGCATCTGTATATCCCAGAATCTGAGGTTTGAGGATTCTGAATGACTAGGGTACCTTGTGGGTGAAAACGTTGAATTCCATGTGTCCTCCCTTCGTGTGCCCCTGAGAACAGGGAGTGGTCAGGCATCTCCCATGTGATTTCTGGCTTGGGGACTCCCAGGGCCACACAGCGGAGCTGAACGGCCACGCCTGTCCTTGTGAGGACGTTCCTGGGTAGGCGATTTGTAATTCGGGGAGGGTAGGCCACAACCATTACTGGAAGAGTAATCAGTGCCTGGCCAATACTGTTTTGAGCCTTACAAACGTAGCTTCCTCTGTCATAAGCTGTTGCCTCTTTGATGACCAAGGTGCCATTTTCATGCAGTATGTATTTTCCACTGATCTGAGGCCCGTCTATTACGTAACCACTTGGCACAGTCCATTTGATACGTGGCTTAGGGCTTCCATCAGAGACACAGTGCAACGATAGAGTGTCTCCACTGATACTGTAAACTGTTCCTCGTGCATAAGTGACAATCACTGGCTTTTGGCCAATTTGTAATACAATTAATTTCTCAATATAGCCAACTTTATTTCTTGCTGCACACCGATATTTTCCTGTATCGTCCCGAGTCATTTTAGAAATGATAAAAGAGCCGTTACTTGCTATTAGATACTGAGAATTGTTTTGTCCATTGGGAAATTGTGTGCCATTTGGTAAAATCCAGATTATTTCAGGTGGTGGGTTTCCATCAACAGAGCAATTCAATGCTGTGGACTTCCCAAGCTGGGCAACGATTTTTTCATTATGTGGATTTCTGAATGTCGGTCTTCTCAGCATTTCCAGTACTTCTAACTGTACCACCAGCACACTCTCTCCTCCTTCATTCCGAGCCACACAGGTAAAATTGGCTGCATCTGAAAGCCTCACATTCCTAATTTCCAGCGTTCCATTTTTATGGACTGTGATTCTGCTTCCATAGTACGGAACTGTGAGGAAAATATTGTCTGGCATGATCCACATGATTTGAGGAGATGGTGTCCCTTCGGCTCTGCAGTCAAAGTGTTTTTTGGAATGCTTCACCGCTATGGCTTTAATGGTGGTTTTATCTGTATACAGACCATTGATTAATGGAGGTTTGGAGACAACGTCCAGTTTGTACATTTTGGTGTCATCCCCACTGGGATTTCGTGCCACACATACGTACTCTCCAGAATCGAGCAGTTTCACTCTGTTGATAGACAAAGACCCATTGGCATGAAATGTGTACCTGTCCTTAGAGAATGAAATCATGTCATTGGAAGGCAGCAACCAAAATACTTTTGGCTTGGGCTCCCCAGTGACCTCACAGTCAAGGACGGCTGTGTCTCCAGCCTTGACTCCCGTGTTGGTCTTGTAACCCTGCCGGATCCGTGGGGCAGCTGTTATGACTGTTAGGTGGACTTTCATTTCATCCTTCCCTAGAGTGTTCTGGGCATGGCAAGTGTAATCTCCTTCCTCTGCCATCCCAACTCTGTTGAAGTATAAGGTTCCATTGTCGAAGAGGGTGAACCTCCTGGTGCTGTGGCCACTGTCATCGGCCTGCATGGCGTTATTTATCATCGTCCCATCAGGCAGACTCCAGGATATCTCGGGCACTGGTGAGCCGGAAGCCATGCAATCGACTTGGAAGTCTTTCCCGTGAAAAACTTGCTTTTTAAAATGTTGCTTGTGGTCAATTTTGGCAGGTTTCCGTCTTAGGCTGACGTGCATCAGGGTCAGATCGTCCCCCATCTTGTTTCTCGCCACACACAAGTAGTCTCCACCGTCTTTTTCTGTTACTGATCCGATAAACAGGGATCCATTTGGGTAGACTTGGATGCGGCTGCCCATTCTGAGGAAAGAAGAGACGGATTGAGCATGCAGGTATTAACAAGGGGTGGGAGACTTATTTACACGGGATTAGCTTTATGGACATTTTCTTAAACTGTTGCAATGGAATTAAAATCACTGTCTTTTAAGCTATTCTGAAAGATGAAATTAGCTGAACAGATATGATTTAGTGCAGACAAGCACTATGTCTTAGATGGACTTCAAATGAATCTCCTCTGCATTTCAATTGAAAAGAATTTTCATGGTGACGAGAATATTAGAAATACCAGTTTCCTAGACCCATGACCGTCTTGACCACTTTACACATCAAATGATCATTTTGTGATATACGTCAGTAAAGAACAACTTTCATACAAATTTACTTGCTCAGAAAAGATACCAGGTTTTCCTTTTTAAAGAGATATTAGTAATCAGTTATTTGGTTAGAAAATGAGTTTTACTTTTTTTTATAAAGAGAGGAAATGCCAAGGTAAGACCCATTAGAAGCTTACTAAAGCATCTGTCTCTGCAGGCAGCTGTACCGTGACTCTGGTCTCTGCATTATATTGAACTCCATGAAGACCATTTTTCTCTCTGAAGCCACTACACAGCCTGCTATTACCACATTGAACCATCAGGTGGCAGATCTTTCCTGGTAAAACCAAATCTAGTTTTTCAAAAAGACCAGTGGAAACTGAGTAACTGCTAAAAACGCATTCAAAAACACCCATAGGTGGAAATCTCCATACGTTTTTCTTCCTAGTTCTTTGGCAACATGAGCTAAGCAGGTGGGTGAAATGAGAGAGAAAAGTGTGGATGACCTTTTATAGTATAAGTGCTAAGCAAGTCAAACAGCCTCAAGTCATTTTTTACCTTCAAGAAAACATACCATAAGTAGGAAGAGTATTTGTTGTAGGACAACTTAGAAGTGCTGATATTCTTTTTTTTTTTTTTTTCCCCTCAAGCCTGGAAAGAACTTGTCTTGCATATAAACCAAAGGAAGGTCATCATAATGGATGCACTTAAAAAAAGGAATGGAAACTACAAGGGTCTTTGCATTCATTTTTTAATCTTTAGGTAGTTCCCCACTATACAGCCAAAAAAAAAAAAAAAGATACTTAGACAGACGTAGTAACTTGCCCTTTTCACCATGCTACACTGCCACCTGCTATCATTCTTTCCTAATGCTTTCTAAGAGCTCTGTTTCTCAAACTCGGGTGCACATTAAAATCATTTGTATAAAATAGTGCTGTTGCCTGGGTCCCACCTCCAGAATTTCTGACTTAATTGGTGTGGAATGTGACCTTGGCCTCAGGACTCAGTTTTCCAAATGACTCTCATGGGCAGCAAAGTCTCAGAACCACTGCTCTAAATCTTGGTATTTAATGCAGTTCCCTCATTACCTGCATCAGAATTACATGGGGTCTAATTTAAGATGCATATTTCCTGGTTTCACTGTTCAGAGATTCTGATCCAATAGATCTAGCCAGGGATCCGGGAACCCACTGTTTGACAAACTTCCCGGGTGACTTTATGAACATTGAAGTTTGCGAAACAGTCTCAAATTTGAGTGTGTGCCGTAATCATCTGGACAGCTTTTAAGAACACAGATTGCGTGTCAAAACACAGAATCGGAATCAGGTTCTCAGGCGATGCTAATGCTCTTGGTAGGAGGACAACCCTTTGAAAACCAATGACTCAAAATGACCTTTCCTCACCCCCAAATCTGATGCATCTGGAAGTTGTAATATATAAAAAGAGAACTGTAACTGTTTCCTTTTACAAACTGATATTTTTAAGGGAAAATTTACTTTTGAAAGTGGAAGTTTTCCCTGAGTAAACGAAAGGGAATTCTTTAGGAAAATTAATGCACAGGCAAGCATCTGCAGTCTTTTAGAGCAGTGTTTCTTGGACCTTATTGCGCATGTGATTCACCTGGGGATCTTTTTAAAATGCAGATTCTGATTCTGCCCATCTGGGATGGGGCCTGAGTTTCTGTTCTTGTAACAAGCCCCCAGGTCATGAGAAGCAAGGTTCCAAAGAAGAGGAAACACAATTCTGTCCTGAAACATAGGTCACGTAAGTCATATTTAAAGTCATGGAGGTAGACCAGTAGTGCTGTTAAGTCTGAGATGGTTAAAAAATTCAGAAAAGGCAACGTTCACCTGACAACTAGGCTTTAAAAAAGTAAAATGTTTTGCTTATTTTGTTGATGGCGGAATAGCCTTGGATGAGCATAGTTATGATGAAAATTTTAATTTTTAGAATCTAAAATAAATTCAGACTTACAGAGCCAAGAAGTGGCAACAGGAAGGACTTTTTTTTTTTTTTTCCAGCAGAAGTGCCCTTTTAATTTCTCCTGACATCTAAAGCATCTAAGTAAAGAGTATTCTTGCCTTTCTGAGTGGGTTAGTTGCAGAATAATCACTGAAGTGTTCAGTTAGCAAACAAGTTGTAGTTCATTATAAAAGAAAAGAATGACAGTACCTCTAGTGGACCTGTGATAGCATCTGTGATCTTACACACTCTGTTGCCTCTTCCAAAATATGAACAATCTTTCTGTGTTCTGTAAGTGCTTTCCCAAAACAAAATATAAACAGCCTACCTAATATCTTTGCTATCAAACTCTGAAAGATTTGTTGGACTACCTAGGGCGAGATTTATTGGTCGAGATTTATTCTAAGATGCTTAATGTGTTTTAGACATTCCTTTGGATTAACTTTTTAAGACATTCCCTTACATTTTTTCACACCTCTTCCATTCTTAAAAATTGACCTAATGCCCAGTAAACATTTTAGGCATTGTTTTTACAACCTAAAATTAGAAATTTATCTGTTATTCCCATCACAAGTGTAATGCCTTCTACACTTCTTGCATTGGTTTCTGCATGGGTAGTAAAATTGTATTCAGAATTACGCAGAATAATGAGCAGTCTCTGGGTAAATGAGAATCACCCCCATGTGCTGCAGGGTGATTAAACAGACATACCGATATTATTATATACAAAAACTGGTAAACTACTGAAAATATTTGATGCTACAAATGGGTATACATATAGTAGATAACAAGCATAAACATGTGAGTTGTGAAGTTTACATTTCGTAACCCAGCATTCTTATATTTTAAATCTAAATTTCAATTTAAAATTTAGGTAATTTTCATGACTTATTTGAAAATTAACATTTACTTTGGAGTTAAAGATCACAAATTAACTTCCTTAACTATATCCGTTACCAACTTATAGTTTGACACTAGAAAAAATCTATTCTTTTAAGCATAAACTCATGTATAATTTCTCTTGCATGGATATTTTCTATTAATAAACATGGAAGCAGAGTCAAGATGGCAGCATGGGAAGATGCAGAGTTAGCGTTTCCCCACAACTATGGTACCAACTGGCCGCTGGTAGGGGACTCTGACACCCAAGGAGACGGGAGGAACCCCAAAGTGAACCGGTAGGACATAGGGGGACTGAGAGGGTGAGGTGAAGTGGAGGCCAGACAGGATCAGTGACCCTGAGGCTGGGGAGATCAGGAGAGGCAGGTGGGAGGGTCCCTCTGGGCGGAGTGGGAGAGGAGCAGAGGGCGTTTGAGCCCAGAAAGCCTGCTGGGCTCCCAGGTGAGGTCCCCTGCCCTCTGAGAGCAGGGGTGTGGGGCATGCCTGGGCCCCTTCTGTTCCTTGAGCCTAAGTCCCACCCCCCCCCCAAGAGCCCCCAAGGCCTTTTCCAGCCCTGTCAGTGGTCCTGACCATTGGCCCCACCCACCACCCAAACCTCACCCTTGCTTAGACCCTGCCCTCCACAGCCAAGGCCTATTTCCAGCCTTTTTTTTTCCTCCCCTCCTCCTCTTTTGCACTATCGTGGTACTGTTGTACCTTCTGGTTGTTGATCCATCTATATTTTTATTTTCATATTCCTAACATATCTGTTAGTTTCCTAGTCTAATTTTTTACTTTGTTATTGTGGGTTTTTTTTCTTTTTTTTGCCACCCCAGGTGGCTTATAGGATCTTGGTTCATGAGCCTACGAGTGGGCCAAAGCTCCTGCAGTGGGAGCTGTGAGTCCAAACCACTGGACTAACAGAGAACCTCAGACCCCAGGGAATATTCATTGGAGTGAGTTCCTACAGAGTTCTTCATCTCAGCACCAAGACCCAGCTCTACACAGTAGCCTACAAAGCCCAGTGTTGGAAGCCTCAGGCCAAACAACCAGTAAGAGAGGAACACAATCCCACTCATAAAATATAAAACAATGAGATGGCAAAAAAATGTGTCACAGATGAAGGAGCAAGGCAAAAACCTACAAGACCAAATAAATGAAGAGGAAATAGGCAATCTACCTGAAAAAGAATTCAGAGTAATGATAGTAAAGATGATCCAGAATCTTGGAAATAGAATGGAGGCACAGATTGAGAAAATACAAGAAATGTTGAACAAAGATCTAGAAGAACTAAAGAACAAATAAACAGATGAACAATGTAATAACTGAAACGAAAAATACACTAGAAGGAATCAATAACAGAATAACTGAGGCAGAAGAACGAATAAGTGAGCTGGAAAACAAAATAGTGGAAATAATGGCTGAGGAGCAGAATAAAGAAAAAAGAATGAAAAGAATTGAAGACAATCTCAGAGACTTCTGGGACAACACAAAATGCACCAACATTCTCATTATAGGGGGTCCCGGAAGAAGAAGAGGAAAAGAGAGTCTGAGAAAACACTTGAAGAGATTATAGTTGAAAACTTCCCTAACATGGGAAAGGAAATAGTCACCCAAGTCCAGGAAGCACAGAGAATCCCATACAGGATAAACCCTAGGAAAAACACACCAAGATACATATTAATCAAACTAACAAAAATTAAAAGAAAAAACATTAAAAACAGCAAGGGAAAAACCAAACATAACATACAAAGGAATCCCTATAAGGTTATCAGCTGATTTTTCAGTGGAAACTCTGCAGGCCAGAAGGGAGTAGCAGGATGTACTTAAAGTGATGAAAGAGAAAAACCTACAACCAAGATTACTCTACCCAGCAAGGATCTCATTCAGATTCGATGGAGAAGTCAAAAGCTTTTCAGACAAGCAACAGCTAAGAGAATTCAGCACCACCAAACCAGCTTTACAACAAATGCTATAGAAACTTCTTTAAGCAGGAGACACAAGAAAAAGACCCACAAAAACAAACCCAAAACAATTAAGCAAATGGTAATAGGAACATATGTATCAATAATAACCTTGAATGTAAATGGACTAAATGCCCCAACCAAAAGACACAAACTGGCTGAATGGATACAAAAACAAGACCCACCTATATGCTGTCTACAAGAGACCCACGTCAGACCACTTCAGGGACACGTACAGACTGAAAGTGAAGGGATGGAATAAGATATTATTACATGCAAATGGAAATCAAAAGAAAGCTGGAGCAGCAATACTTGTATCAGATAAAATAGACTTTAAAATAAAGACTGTTACAAGAGATAAGGAGGGACACTACATAATGATCAAAGGATCACTCCAAGAAGAAGATGTAACAATTATAAATGTTTATGCACCCAACACAGGAGCACCTCAATACATAAGGAAAATGCTAACAGCCATAAAAGGGGAAGTCGACAGTAACACAATAATACTAGGGGACTTTAACACCCCATTTACACCAATGGACAGATCATCCAAACAGAAAATAAATAAGGAAACACAAGCTTTAAATGACACAAGAGGGCTCCCCTGGTGGCGCAGTGGTTGAGAGTCTGCCTGCCAATGCAGTGGACGCGGGTTCGTGCCCCGGTCCAGGAGGATCCCGCATGCCGCAGAGCGGCTGGGCCCGTGGGCCGTGGCCACTGGGCCTGCGCGTCTGGAGCCTGTGCTCCGCAGCGGAAGAGGCCACAGCAGTGAGAGGCCCGCATATTGGAAAGAAAAAAAAAATGACACAAGAGACCAGATAGGTCTAATTGATATTTATAGACATTCCACCAAAAAGTGGCAGAATACACTTTCTTCTCAAGTGCACATGGAACATTCTCCAGGACAGATCACATCTTGGGTCACAAATCAAGCCTTGGAAAATTTAAGAAAATTGAAATCGTATCAAGCATCTTTTCTGACCACAATGCTATGAGATTGGAAATCTCACAGGAAAAAAACATAAAAAACAGAAACACATGGAGGCTAAACAATACGTTACTAAGTAACCAAGAGGTCACTGAAGAAATCAAAGAGGAAATAAAAAAATACCTAGAGACAAATGACAAGGAAAACACGATCCAAAACCTATGGGGTGCAGCAAAAGCAGTTTTAAGAGGGAAGTTTATAGCTATACAAGCCTACCTCAAGAAACAAGAAAAATCTCAACTAAATCTAACCTTACGCCTAAAGGAACTACAGAAAGAAGAACAAACAAAACCCGAAGTTAGCAGAAGGAAAGAAATCATAAAGATCAGAGCAGAAATAAGGAAATAGAAACAAAGAGAACAATAGCAAAGATCAATAAAACTAAAAGCTGGTTCTTTGAGAATATAAACAAAATTGATAAACCTTTAGCCAGACTCATCAAGAAAAAAAGGGAGAAAACTCAAATCAATAGAATTAGAAATGAAAAAGGAGAAATCACAACTGACACTGCAGAAATACAAAGCATTATAAGAGACTACTACAAACAACGATATGCCAATAAAATGGACAACCTGGAAGAAATGGACAAACTCTTGGAAAGGTACAATTTTCCAAGACTGAACCAGGAAGAATTAGAAACTATAAACAGACCTATCACAAGTAATGAAATTGAAACTGTAATTTCAAATCTTCCAACAAACAAAAGTCCAGGACCAGTTGGCTTCACAGGCCAATTCTATCAAACATTTAGAGAAGAGCTAACACCGATCCTTCACAAACTCTTCCAAAAAATTGCAGAGGGAGAAACACTCCCAAATTCATTCTACAAAGCCACCATCACCCTGACACCAAAATCAGAAAAACGTATCACAAAAAAAGAAGACTGCAGGCCAATATCACTGATGAACATAGGTGCAAAAATCCTGAACAAAATGCTAGCAAACAGAATCCAACAGCACATTAAAAGGATCATACCCCATGATCAGGCATTCTTCAATATATGCAAATTAATCAATGTGATACACCACATTAACCAATTAAGGGATAAAAACCATATGATCATCTTAATAGATGCAGAAAAAGCTTTTGACAAAATTCAACACCCATTTATCATAAAAACTCTCTGGAAAATGGGCATAGAGGGGAACTACCTCAACATAATGAAGGCCATTTATGACAAACCCACAGCAAGCATCGTACTCAATGGTGAAAAACTGAAAGCATTTCCACTAGGATCAGGAACAAAACAAGGATGTCCACTCTCGCCACTCTTATTCAACATAGTTTTGGAAGTCCTGGCTGCAGCAATCAGAGAAGAAAAAGAAATAAAAGGAATCCAAATCGGAAAAGAAGTAAATCTGTCACTGTTTTCTGATGACATGATACTATACATAGAAAATCCTAAAGATGCCACCAGAAAACTACCAGAGCTAATCAATGAATTTGGTAAATGTAACAGGGTACAAAATTAATGCACAGAAATCTCTGGCATTCCTATACAACAACAACGAAAAATCAGAAAGAGAAATTCAGCGAACACTCCCATTTACCATTGCAACAAAAAGGATAAAATACCTAGGAATAAACCTGCCTAAGGAGGCAAAAGACTTGTACTCAGAAAACTGTAAAGCACTGATGAAAGAAATCAAAGATGATATAAACAGATGGAGAAATATACCACGTTCTTGGATTGGAAGAATCGATATTGTGAAAATGAGTATACTACCCAAAGCAATCTACAGATTCAGTGCAACCCCTATCAAACTACCAATGGCATTCTTCACAGAACGAAAAAATTTACAATTCGTATGGAAATACAAAAGACCCCGAATAGCCAAAGCAATCTTTAGAAAGAAAAACGGGGTGGGAGGAATCAGGCTCCCTGACTTCAAACTATACCAAAAAGCTACAGTAATCAAGACAGTATGGTGCTAGCACAAAAACATAAATATAGGTCAATGGAACAGGATAGAAAGTCCAGAGATAAACCCACGCACCTATGGACCCCTAATCTATGACAAAGGAGGCAAGAATATACAATGGAGAAAAGACAGCCTCTTTGATACATGGTGCTGGGAAAAGTGGACAGCTACATGTAAAAGAATGAAATTAGAATACTACCTAACACCATACACAAAAATAAACCCCAAATGGATTAAAGACTTAAATGTAAGACCAGACACTATAAAACTCTTAGAGGAAAACAGGAAAAACACTCTTTGACATAAACCATGGCAAGATCTTTTTTGACCCACCTGCTACAGTAACAGAAATAACAAAAATAAACAAATGGGACTTAATTAAACTTAAAAGCTTTTGCACAGCAAAGGAAACCATAAACAAGACAAAAAGACAACCCTGAGAATGGGAGAAAATATTTGCAAATGAAACAATAAACAAAGGCTTAATCTCCAAAATACACAAACAGCTCATGGAGTTCAATATCAAAAAAACAATCCAGTTAAAAAATGGGCAGAAGACCTAAATAGACATTTCACCAAGGAAGACATACAGACGGCCAAGAGGCACGTGAAAAGATGCTCAACATCACTAATTATTAGAGAAATGCAAATCAAAACTACAAGGAGGTATCGCCTCACACCAGTCAGAATGGCCATCATCAAAAAAATGTACAAACAAGAAATGCTGGAAAGGGTGTGGTGAAAAGGGGACCCTCCTGTACTGTTGGTGGGAATATAAATTGATAAAAACCACTATGGAAAACAGTATGGAGGTTCCTTAAAAAACTAAAAATAGAACTACCATACGACCCAGCAATCCCACTACTGGGCATATACCCTGAGAAAACCATAATTCAAAAAGAGACATGTACCACAATGTTCACTGCAACTCTATTTACAATAGCCAGGACATGGAACCAACCTCAATGTCTGTCTACAGATGAATGGATAAAGATGTGATAAATATATACAATGGAATATTACTCAGCCATAAAAAGAAACAAAACTGAGTTATTTGGAGTGAGGTGGACAGACCTAGAGTCTGTTATACAGAGTGAAGTAAGTCAGGAGGAGAAAAACAAATACCGTATGCTAACACATATATATGGAATCTAAAAAAAAAACCAATGGTACTGATGAACCTAGTTGCAGGGCAAGAATAAAGAGACAGACATAGAAAATGGACTTGAGGACATGGGGTGGGAGCGTGAAGCTGGGGCGAAGTGAGAGCAACATTAACATATATTCACTACCGAACCTAAAATAGTTGGCTGGTGGGAAGCAGCTGCATAGCACAGGACGATCGGCTTGGTGCTTTGTGATGACCTGGAGGGGTGGGATAGGGAGGGTGGGAGGGAGGCTCAAGAGGGAGGGGATATGTGTATGCATGTGGCTCATTCACTTTGTTGTGCAACAGAAACTAACACAGTAATGTGAAGCAGTTATACCCCAATAAGGATCTATTAAAAATAAATAAACAAACATATAAAATGGAAATGTTCATCCCCATCTTTTCTGTCATATTATGAAACGTCATTGTATGAAGTCATGTAAATGGCAAAAATTAATACTCAAACTTATTCTTCAAAGAGATTTAATCTGTATAGAAAACAGTTAAAAATCACTATTAATATGCCTGTAACAGGAGATATTAGAGAAAGTGTGTATGTGTATATATGTGTCCGACACCGTCAGAGCGATTGGAGGTCCTGAATACATTTCACTTTGTGAAGGCCTTAATGTTGTGACTTTCATAAAGTGCTTTGCAGTTTTAGGGTAGAATAAATTAAGTATAGATTGCACTAAAATTGAAAATGCTTTACTAGGAGACTCTGAAGAGTGAAATAATGAAGTGCATCTCTCCAGAACTTGATTGCTTTACAACATTCCCTCTTATTTTTGGATAGAAAAATTATAAATACATTTACACAGGTACCATTTTAAAACTGTCACAAGTATGGAAGCAAATGAGATTTTTTATCCTTTTTAACTATATAAACTCAGGAAGAAGCTGGCCCTTAGAGTATGGCATCTAAGAAACTTGGTTTTTATATAATTTGTATTATTTTGTATTAGTCTCAAAATGATTAGGTTTTCTTTAGAGCGAGTTACTTTTCTGTGTAGAGTCTGTGTGCTCTCTAACACTGCTGCTACTCTCGCTCTACCCCTTTTACCACTTCAGAAGTTGTACGGCTAAATAAGATAATCTCAACAGAAAGGTATGGTTTACCTGTGCCACTGGTCGACGACAGCCTTGGATGGTAGCCTCCAGATTATTTTCGGTTTCGGCTCCCCAGTGGCTGAGCAGTTCAGTAGTAATTTGTCCCCCAGATTCACCTCCATCCATTTCTGGGATGCAGATGCTATCCTGGGGATAGTCTCTCGTTCTTCCACTGTAAGAATCACCACCCTTCTCTCTGAGCCAGTGGAGCTGGTAGCAATGCATTCATAAGTGCCCCGGTCTGAAGAGGCTATGTTTCTTATAAACAGAGTTCCATTTGAAAATAAGAACTTGGAATTGATGAACTGTAATGGTTTCACTTCGGTGCCATCAGAGAGGACCCAGTGAACACCGGGCTGAGGAGTTCCTTTTGCAGTACAGGGCAGTTTCAAACTTTCACCCCAAGTCCCTGCAATAACTTGCCTCTTTTGTTCTAGAATAACAGGTGGGGCCGCAATAACTTGTATTTTAACCAGCAGTGCATCCTGGCCCACTGGGTTGCTGGCCACGCATTTGTAAAAGCCCCTGTCATAAATGCCGAGATTGTGGATGACCAGCGTCCCGTCAGATGTCACCAGGGCCTGCCTGTTCCCCTTGGATGATTCAGAGACCACTGTTTGGTTTGCAAGAATCCAGGAAATTGTAGGGCTGGGCCTGCCTTCAGCTCTGCACTTCAGTTCCACTGTGCTTCCGGAATGGACTGTGATCTCCTTAGTACGTCTCTCCAGGATCCTGGGGGGATAGGAAACCACGGACAAGGTGACATGAAGGCGGTCTGTGCCAAATGGATTGGATGCTGAGCACAGGTACTGTCCACGGTCCTGAATGTCCACCCTCTGTATGGACAGGGTGCCATTGGGGAGCACCTGGAACCTGCTATTCTGTTTCCTTTTAGACAAGTCAAGTCCTGATAAGAAGAAAGAAATTTATAGCCATAGGTCATCAGAGTTTAGATAGTAAACATAAATTGCTCACATGGAAGTCTCAAGAGGAACGCTATCGTTTTGTTAGGCTACTGGGAAAAAATATATTTAAAATTAAGACACCTAGTCTTCAGATTAGTAAAGTTATTTCTGGATATTTTTTTTTAAACTAATTTTAATGTAAAAGCCAGATGCTTCAACACAATGACCACTCACAATTTCTTTGGATCTGCTTTCAAAGCATTTCCAAAAAATGGTCTTAACATATGTTTTAAAACCTTCTAATGAGCAAAAAGCCATGCATATATCAAATAAGGATATTGTTTGAGTCTTGGAGAAATCTGAGGTTGATGTTGATTATTTGGCTACATAACCCCAAAACATAACACAGTGTTTTCCTTGTTTTGTAACTAAAGAAGATGAAGCGCAAAGAAACAGTTTCAAATACCTGATGAGACTCTGGTCCAGTGGATAGTGGGCATGGGATTCCCAACAGCTTCACAAGGAAGAAAGGCATCTGAGTTAGCTGGAACAGTAAAACTTGCCGCTCTTCCTCCAACTATTCTGGGCCTTTCAAATATATTCCTAGATAAAGAATCAAAGGGAAGGAATTTGGAAGTTGTTATTTTTTGAATTGGTGTCTTATTGAAGCTACTTTTCTTTGCATTCTTCTGTATATCCCAATTTGAAGCATGAGTGCTGCCCTCTGGCAGATCTGGAGTGGGCAGTATGCTCACTACTGGCTTTTTGACCTTTTCAGCCATTTCTGGGTGTGACTTGTGCCAAAAATGGTTTTCTGACCAGGGAGAGGGAGTCAACTTAGAATTCTGTGATTTAGCTGTTATTAGTGCTGGCATAGAAGTAGAACGTAACAGATTGGAGTAGATAAAGTGGGTGATTCCAATTGTGAACTTGGCATTTGGGTGAGTTTGGGGAGATGTTACTGCTAATTGCTGTGGATGAGCATTGTGCTTTGAGGATTCATGTGACTTGACCATTGTGCTTGTCATCATCCTGAAAATGGGAGTTGCCATATTGTCAGCAACTGCACTTTGGTTACTCAAGGGAGGGGAGGTGGGAATTGGCATTGGAGTGGCACTGGCGCTCAGGAAGGGTGGCACAGTTGAGCGTCTAAGGATTGTGTTCCTAGTGGTGGCACTCTGGTGTCGTTTGCTGGACAAAGTGGTTTCAGAGGCAGCTGTGCTCTTCAAAGTCTGACGACTCTTCTGCGGTGGTTCTGCAAGCACATCTGTCAGATGAAACGTTCTTGGATGAAGACCAATTGTGCTTGAAATTTCTTTTATGTTCTCTAGAAGAGAATGAGTGAGAGCAGACACACTGGGTTTGGTTGAAGTTTCAGCTGCTGTTAGAACAGGAAGTGTCACAGTGGTGGGTGTAATGAAGCCAGAAATCTGGCTGGGAGAGTTATTTGGGTCATTCCTATTCTTTTGAGGCTCCTTTATTCTTTGTACTTTTCGTGCCCTGGGTCTGGCTATTTGGGCTTTGTTGATTATGATAGATGCAGGGGCAGTAGTAGTTGTCAGCATGGCTGTTTGCAGTGATATGAAATCTGTACTTGATTCCTTGCTTGAGCTACTAGGAGGTGTAGGGTAAACAGGTGGGAAGGGCAGCTCCTTCATTGTTGGGAGACTTATACGACTGTGTGTTCTAGTGGTACTGTGGTGAGCTGTAGCTGATGTTACGGATGGAATTTGCATCACACTTGCTGAGAGCGTTGTGAAATGGAAGGGGGAAACTTTATCTGTGGGTAAAGCAGGAGATATTTTAGGAAGAACCAAGTCTGTGCTTTTTTGTGAACCAAATTTTTGCTGATTCTTTAGCTTTTCTTTTTGGATATGGTTATTTACAAAGATATGATGCCAGGGAATTTTCCTTCTTGAAAGTCTTGTAATGGCTATAGTAGTAGGCATAGGTGGCTTGATGGTGGGACCTGGAAGTGGCGATACAATCACTGAATCTCTTTTAGCTTCACTGGCTTTAGACATGCTTGGGTAACTAATATTTGTTGCATGAGTCATAACTGCACAAGTTGGAGTCACTTGGGTACTTTCAGCACTGAAATATTTTATTGTCGGTGTTGTTTTCTCAACATCTACATTTGGTTTTTTCTCAAATAGTAATGATGGATTGTGGACTAGAGTTGTAGATTCTTCTGCTATGACTCTGGCAATTTTAGCTTCAGGAAGGGTGATGGGGAAAGACCTTGGAAAAGGCAATGCTGCTGCAGCAGTGGTGAGTCTTTCTCTGGGAGAACAGGATGGGCATTCCACATTGTGCTCTGTGGCGAAAAATGCAGTCGTTCTTTCTACAGAAGAACCTCTGAGTGTTGGCCTCACAAAGTTGTATCCATGCTGTCGGAAAATTGGAGTTCGCCCCCTGCTCCAGATTTTCCTCCGTCTTCCAAAGTGTCTGGACAGTGGAGTGTTAATTGTACTATTTCTAGGAATGTGTAACTGAGAATGAGCACCAGTGTATGGGTCTGAAGGGAGCTGAGAGGTGTTAGGTTTTTGAGTAACGTGAGAATGGGAATGATGGCTCCAGGGTTCGCTGACTCCTATTACAGACGTCTGATGACTCTTCGTGGCATTTACTGATCCTAAAAATACATCAGCTTTACTGTGAGCACTGCCCAGAATTTTGATATGGACATCTTTGACTGTAGTAGCCCCCACTGTGACTGGGGGTGCACTTTGCAAATGCTCTCTTTTTCTCTCCATGTCGTCAGTATCCTGAAATTGACTTGCTTCAGGTAGTAGAGGAAAGATAGTAGATACATTTCGGTTGGTTGTGCCTTGCATTTTGCTTGATGTGGTTGTGTTCATATTCTTTGACATGGCTTTAGTTTTAATGGTAGTAGATGGTTTGAAACCTCTTGGTTTTTCAGGCAGTAGTATCTGTGGACTCACAATTGGGGAGACTTGGGTGCCGGCACTTACACTTGTCACAGGGCTATCAGATGATTTTCTGGAATCAGCAGTCACTGTCCTTGCCAGAACACTGGGAGCTTTCGTCGCCAGGACCATAAATTCCTCATCTGGAGGGAGCATGCCTGATGAGTCTACTTCCTCACCAGGTATTTCCAGGAGTTGGGTGACCGGTGGAGGTGGCTTTGTTATGGTATTTTCTCGCTTCTCAGGCATAATATTCTTTTTAGCTTTCTCCAGTAGTGCTGCCCAGTGTTGTGGGTCAATTCTCCGGGCAGAGGGAGCGAACTGCCTCCTGTGCTCTCCGAAACGTCGGTTGGTTGCATCTCCACGCCGCTGGGCTATTAACACCCCATGCTTAGGATTCTTACTTGTGATTGAGACTTGTTTTCCAGCCTCAGCCCTCACTGGAGCAGATGTGGGGAGTTGTGCAGCTGGTGGGTCCTTAAGCTGAGCAATGGCATTGGGCGCATCAAACCCAGATCCATCTGTTTCTACATTATGCTCCACTGGCTGTTGCCCTTTTATTTTGACTGAAACTTTGTTAATTAAAAAATCGATCCCTGATGGGTTGGCTGCTACACAACGATAATGACCCTGGTCTTTCTGAGTCGCCTGTAATATTCTTAATGTGCCATTGTTAAGAATTTGCTTATCTCTTGAGGACTGATGGAGCACAGTGTTTCCTGGAAGAACCCAGCTGACAGAGGCATCTGGGATACCCGTAGAATGGCATGGAAGGTCAAGTGTTTCACCAATGGAAACTATATGACGAGCTCCATTTTCCTGATAAGCTTCTATGTAGGGCTCTACCACCGTAATCCTATAGGTGAGAATATCTGCATCATCGTAATTGGTGCTTATGCAGTGGTATATGCCTGTGTCAAAACTATCAGCCATCTGGAGTTCCAGTTTTCCACTTTTGTCTATCAGGATTCGTCCATCTTCACTAATGTAAGGGGCTCTCACTTTACTTCCATCAGCTAGAAGCCACTCCAGTTGTGGGGGAGGGTCTCCTTGGCTGGGGCAATCTAGGTCAATGGTCCCACCGACCAAAACAGTGCGTTCCCGCTTAGTATTGTTATCCCTGGAAATCATGGTCCATTTGTGTTTCTCTGGCTTCTTCTCTGCCCTTGGTAAAGTGACTTGGGCATCGCTGGAGTACTGGATCTGCAGTGTACTGAGTGTGGTGGCAGTTCTGTTTAGCTGCAAGGAAATTTGGTCTTGCATTAACCAAGAGGGATCTGCTCTGAGATCAGCCTCGATGTCGGTAAAGATGTCTTCAGGCTTCAGTACCACCTGTTTATATTTGTAGCAGAGTTGTGGTGTTTCAGTGAGCAAGTGGCTCCTTTCTAGGATCAGAGGAGAGTCACTGTACAAAGCCAGCACTTTCCACACTGGCTGAATGTGACTGTAATCTATGTTACACACCAGAAATGTTGAAAATGATGCGTTTAGCATGATATAGTCATTTTCTGCAGTGAATGCAGTGGATGATGTTGTTGAGGGCTTTTGGATACTGCAGATCATGTTAGCTTCATTTCCAGACTGGTCTGTCATATTCAAAGTCAGGGAGCCGAAGGGTGCCATGAAATCTTGGGGAGAGATGGACACAGAAACACTATCTTCCAGAATAGTCAGGCTCTTCAATTTCAGGGAGGGGTCAATGGTTGGCTTGGCACACAGGAAAGCTGCAGCTGGGACCATAACTAAGGGCCTGCCTTTAGAGGTCCTGGGGTTCATGCAACGTGGACATTGCTGAGGACTGGAGGGACTTCTGTCTCTTTTGCATTTTATTATATCTAGAAAAAATGACAATTGAATTATTGCCAGTTGTGGCTTCTTTATGAATTAACATTTAAACATTTTGAATAAGTAGCTTTTGCTAGAATTTAAAACAACAATTTAGAAATTTTAGTGTTTCGTCCTTTTTTTTTTTTTTTTTGTCTTTGGATTGATTTCTGAAAACAAATTGTCTATATACCCTGCCACAATATCATATCCATAGGCACAAGGATTTTGTCTGTCTTGTTCACTGCTATATTTCCCATGCCTATAAAGTACCTGATATATATATTTGGTACTCAGTAAGTATTAGTTGAATAAATAGTTTCCTTATCTAGGGAAACAAAATGCTATGTTTATGTTTGTCGCTTTTTATTAACTTATTTATTATTTAGTTCTGTTTCCCCATTTTAATGTTTTAAGACTCAGAGACCTTCACTGTCCTTTAAATGATAACCTGTTTGATAAATTACCATTTATAAGCCCTTGGATATCATTAAGAACCCAAGTTTCTGTCCATTACCAAAAAGAACAATGAGTGAATTACAAGGTATCTTGGTGTGGTCTAGCTTGGCCACAGTAGGAATGGAGACAACAAGATGGTTGCAGGAGATAATGAAGTCGGTAGAACCAATCAATAAGAGGTGAGGAGGTGGTTGAACAGAGAGGGTGATTAAGAAGAAGAGTGAAGGAAGACACAGTATGACTTTGGTAACTGAGGTAGACTCAATGGAGGAGGATCAAGTTTAATGGGGAAAGAGGAACATTGTGCCCAAGCAACAGAGCAGCCCATTAAAGGACTGACACTTTGGTGAAGTCAGAAGCCTGAAAAATCTTATAGCTCGTGGACCACCCTAAGCCTTTGCGAATCATAGAAATCTCCTCTTTCAGGTATTCAGATATCACGTACCTGGTCATTTAAAAATACAGCTCTGGTGAGCCTATTTAAAATGGCTGGTCACTGCAATACTTGATAAGAGGTATGGAGTTTTACCTCCTACAAAATACAGCCAGGGACTTCCATGCTGTTCCATATCATGCATTAGACACAGCATTTAAAAGAAGCATTGTACTTCTTAGAAGATATCACATGACAGAGTGGCCAGACAGGGTCAAATCACCTTCCCATGTGTGCATGATTCCTCTCAAAGGCTTGAGAAAATCTCTTTGACCAATGACTCCAAACCCTTCAGTGTGTACTTCAATGTTACAGGCAATGCCACATATATCTGGCTACTCAGCATTCTTCAGCAAAATTTAAAGTCCCAACTTACACAGAGGAGGTAGCTGGCAAGCCTGCAAACCTCTTTGAGCACTCATAAGAGGCTCTTCTCAACCACCCACAGCTGTGACCTTTTACCTACTTCCCAGTACCCTGGGCTCAAACCCTGCTATAGCAAAAAACATGGGAGACTTCTGGCTTAACTAAACCTCGTCACAGAATCATGATCCCATCTTGGTTTGATTACTGCTCGGCCCTGGACATCAGGTATTTTACCTCAGTTGCAAATCTGATCATGTCATTTACATTCTCTCCACCACACTCAGTTCCATTCACACAGAAACACTTTCCATTCCGCAACTCTGCCATGCCCGATCAAGCTCAGGCATATGTTGTTCCTCCTACCTTCCAGTACACTTGCCGTCTGACAGGCCCTCTTCCATCACTGCGTAACTACTTACCTCCTTCATTACCCAGCCAGAAGAGTGCTACTTCTGGGTGGGCTTTCTTCTTTTTGTTCTCCTGGTACCTTCCACTTCTCCTATCATAGCCCTTATTGCCCACTAGTAGAAAGACTTGTCTAGTTGTCTGTCTTCCCACAAGACTGTAAGCTCATTACTTGTTGATCTGTGTGTCCCAACCCTGGCAAAGGGACGGTCAGGAAAGATTACAGGAAGTAAGGAAGGGCAGCCTAATTCTAAGACCACATTTCTTCCACATTTTAGCTTATAAATTGAGATGTGTCTTACAACTGAAGGTGCTTTACAGTAGCGGCTGACCAGCTGGCAGTCTTGATATAGCTACCACTGCTTGCACACACACAAATACTGTTACAGCTGTTGATATTTACATATATTGTTTTCTCTTCAATTGAGTTACATGCACTGTTGGTATTACATATATTGTTTGCCACTTAAAATGTTTCTATTAAGATAACACTATGCTTCACATTACAATAAGAAGTTATTATGCGTATAGAAAGGCCTGGAAACAGAAGCAGGACATAACTTTAATATTTGTGAAATGTTTGTCAGAGAAATGGCCACAAACCCATATTTCATAGAAAAGCAACACCTAGAGCTTTTTGGAACCTACGAATGGAGGATACCCAAAAATAGATGAAGCTGTGTTACATTTAACTACTGAGATATGTGCAAAAGGACTGCCAAGTGAGGCAACTGAAGGTATGAGAAACTGTCAGTCTCTTAGAATAGATGGAAAAAAGGTCAAAGCAGAAGTTGATGTGACTGATTCATGAGTCTCACAGAACGATCATTAAGGCATCTCAGTCAAAGGAGAACACTTGATTGTTTAGACACGACCAAGAAATGTTAGCACTAATGGGTTTGGTAATTATATATAATGAATGAATATATATAACATAATAATAGTGGGGGAATTTAACACCCCACTTTCGTCAATGGACAGATCATTCAGACAGAAAATCAGTAAGGAAACACAGGCCTTAAATGACACATTAGACCAGATGGACTTAACTGATATTTACAGAGCATTCCATCCAAAAACAGCAGTATACACATTCCTCTCAAGTGCACACGGAACATTCTCCAGGACTGCTCACATGCTGGGCCACAAAGCAAGCCTCGGTACATTTAAGAAAATTGAAACAGTATCAAGTATCTTTTCCTCCCACAACACTATGAGATTACAAATTGATGACAAGAAAAAACTGTAAAAAACACAAACAGCTGGAGGCTAAACAATATGCTACTAAACAACCAATGGATCACTGAAGAAATCAAAGAGGAAATCAAAAATACCTAGAGACAAATGAAAACAAAAGTACAACGATCCAAAATCTACAGGATGCAGAAAAAGCAGTTCTAAGAGGGACGTTTATAGCAATACAATCTTAGGAAACAAGAAAAATCCCAAATAAAAAACCTAACCTTACACCTAAAGCAACTAGAGAAAGAAGAACAAACAAAACCCAAAGTTAGTAGAAGGAAAGAAATCATAAGGAGCAGAGCAGAGAGGGCAGACAGCAGAAGCAAGAAGAACTACAATCCTGCAGCCTGTGGGGAAAAAAACCACATTCACAGAAAGACAAGATGAAAAGGCAGAGGGCTATGTACCAGAGAACAAAATAAAACCCCAGAAAAACAACTAAATGAAGTAGAGATAGGCCACCTTCCAGAAAAAGAATTCAGAATGATAGTGAAGATGATCCAGGACCTCACAAGAAATGTTTAACAAAGACCTAGAAGAATTAAAGAACAAACAAACAGAGACAAACAGATACAGTAACTGAAATGAAAAAAACACTAGAAGGAATCAATAGCAGAATAACTGAGGCAGAAGAACGGATAAGTGACCTGGAGACTGAATGGTGAAAATCACTGCCGTGAAACAGAATAAAGAAAAAAGAATGAAAAGAAATGAAGACAGCCTAAGAGACCCTGGGACAACATTAAACGCAACAACATTCACATTATAGGGGTCCCAGAAGGAGAAGAGAGAGAGAAAGGACCCGAGAAAATATTTGAAGAGATTATAGTCGAAAACTTCCCAAACATAGGAAAGGAAATAGCCACCCAAGTCCAGGAAGTGCAGAGAGTCCCATACAGGATAAACCCAAGGAGAAACAGGCCAAGAAACATAGTAATCAATTTGGCAAAAATTAAAGACAAAGGAAAATTATTGAAAGCAGCAAGGGAAAAATGACAAATAATATACAAGGGAACTCCCATAAGGTTAAGAGCTGGTTTCTCAGCAGAAACTCTACAAGCCAGAAGGGAGTGGCATGATATACTTAAAGTGATGAAAGAGAAGAACCTACAGCCAAGATTACTTTACCCAGCAAGGATCTCATTGAGATTCGATGGAGAAATCAAAAGCTTTACAGACAAGCAAAAGCTAAGGGAATTCAGCACCACCAAACCAGCTCTACAACAAATGCTAAAGGAACTTCTCTAAGTGGGAAACACAAGAGAAGAAAAGAACCTACAAAAACAAACCCAAAACAATTAAGAAAATGGTAATAGGAACATACATATCACTAATTACCTTAAAGGTGAATGGATTAAATGCTCCCACCAAAAGACACAGGCTTGCTGAATGGATACAAAAACAAGACCCATATATATGCTGTCTACAAGAGACCCACTTCATACCTAGGGACACATACAGACTGAAAGTGAGGGAATGGAAAAAGATATTCCATGAAAATGGAAATCAAAAGAAAGCTGGAGTAGCAATACTCATATTAGAAAAAATAGTATTTAAAATAAAGAATGTTACAGGAGACAAGGAAGGACAGTACATAATGATCAAGGGATCAATCCAAGAAGAAGATATAACAATTATAAATATATATGCACCCAACACAGGAGCACCTCAGTACATAAGGCAATTGCTAACAGCTCTAAAAGAGGAAATCAACAGTAAAACAATAATAGTGGGAGACTTTAACACCTCACTTACACCAATCAACAGATTATCCAAATAGAAAATTAATAAAGAAACACAGCTTTAAATGACACAATAGATGAGATAGATTTAATTGATATTTATAAGACATTGCATCCAAAAACAGCAGATTACACTTTCCTCTCAAGTGCGCATGGAACATTCTCCAGGACAGATCATATCTTGGGTCACAAGTCTAGCCTCAGTTAATTTAAGAAAACTGAAATCATATCAAGCATCTTTTCTGACCACAACGCTGTAAGATTAGAAATCAATTTCAGAGAAAAAAAACGTAAAAAACACAAACACATGGAGCCTAACAATATGTTACTAAATAACCAAGAGATCACTGAAGAAATCAAAGAGGAGATCAAAAAATACCTAGAGACAAATGACAATGAAAACATGACTATCCAAAACCTATGGGATGCAGCAAAAGCAGTTCTAAGAGGGAAGTTTATAGCTATACAAGCCTACCTCAAGAAACAAGAAAAATCTCAAACAATCTAACCTTAAACCTAAAGGAACTAGAAAAAGAAGAACAAACACAAGCCATAGTTAGCAGAAGGAAAGAAATCATAAAGATCAGAGCAGAAATAAATGAAATGCAAACAAAGAATACAAAAGCAAAGATCAGTAAAACTAAAAGCTGGTTCTTTGAGAAGGTAAACAAAATTGATAAACCATTAACCAGACTCATCAAGAGGGAGAGGACTGAAATCAATAAAATTAGAAATGAAAAAGGAGAAGTTACAACAGACACTGCAGAAATACAAAGCATCCTAAGAGACTACTACGAGCAACTCTATGCCAATAAAATGGACAACCTGGAAGAAATGGACAAATTCTTAGAAAGGTATAACCTTATAAGACTGAATCAGGAAGAAATAGAAAATATGAACAGACCAATCACAAGTAATGAAGTTGAAACTGTGATTAAAAATCTTCCAACAAACAAAAGGTCAGGACCAGATGGCTTCACAGGTGAATTCTAGCAAACATTTAGAGAAGAGCTAACACCCATCCTTCTCAAACTCTTCCAAAAAACTGCAGAGGAAGGAACACCCCCGAATTCATTCTATGAGGCCACCATCACGCTGATACCAAAACCAGACAAAGATACTACAAAAAAAGAAAATTACATACCAAAATCACTGATGAATATAGATGCAAAAATCCTTAACAAAATACTAGCAAACAGAATCCAACAACACATTAAAAGGATCATACACCATGATCAAGTGGGATTCATCCCAGGGATGCAAGGATTCTTCAATATACGCAAATCAATCGATGTGATACACCATATTAACAAACTGAAGAATAAAAACCATATGATCATCTCAAAAGATGCAGAAAAATCTTTTGACAAAATTCAACACCCATTTATGATAAAAAAAACTCTCCAGAAAGTGGGCATAGAGGGTCCTACCTCAACATAATAAAGGCCATATACGACAAACCCACAGCAAACATCATTCTCAATGGTGAAAAACTGAAAGCATTTCCTCTAAGATCAGGAACAAGACAAGGATGTCCACTCTCACAACTATTATTCAATGTGGTTTTGGAAGTCCTAGCCATGGCTGGACTATCACCTCACACCAGTTAGAATGGGCATCATCAGAAAATCTACAAACAGCAAATGCTGGAGGGGGTGTGGAGAAAAGGGAACCCTCTTGCACTGTTGGTGGGAATGTAAATTGATACAGCCATTATGGGGAACAGTATGGAGATTCCTTAAAAAACTAAAAATATAATTACCGTATGACCCAGCAATCCCACTACTGGGCACATACCCAGAGAAAACCATAATTCAAAAAGACACATGCACCCCAATGTTCATTCCAGCACTATTTACAATAGCCAGGTCATGGAAGCAACCTAAATGCCCATCAACAGAGAAATGGATAAAGAAGATGTGGTACATATATACAATGGACTATTACTCAGCCGTAAAAGGAACAAAATTGGGTCATTTGTAGAGACATGGATGGATCTAGAGAATGTCATACAGAGTGAAGTAAGTCAGAAAGAGAAAAACAAATATCGTACATTAACACATATATGTGGAACCTAGAAAAATAGTACAGATGAACCAGTTTGCAGGGCAGAAATTGAGACAGAGATGTAGAGAACAAACGTATAGACACCAAGGGGGGAAAGTGGTGGGGGGGTGGGGGGGGTGGTGTGATGAATTGTGAGATTGGGATTGACATGTATACACTGATGTGTATAAAAATGGATGACTAATAAGAACCTGCTGTATAAAAAAAATAAATGAAGTTCAAAAATTCAAAAAAAACCAACACTAGTAAATTAAAAAAAAAAAAAGATCAGAGCAGAAATAAATGAAATAGAGATGAAGAAAATAGAAAAGATCAATGGAACAAATTCAGTTCTTTGAAAAGGTAGACAAAATTGATAAACCTTTAGCCAGACTCATCAAGAAAAAAAGGGAGAGGACTCAAATTAATAAAATTAGAAATGAAAAGCGAGAAGTTACAATGGACACCACAGAAATGTAAAGGCTCCTAACAGACTACTATCAATACAAGCAACTATATGCCAATAAAATGGACAACCTAGAAGAAATGGACAAATTCTTAGAAGGATACAATCTCCCAAGACTGACCAGGAAGAAATAGAAAATATTAACAGACCAATCACAAGTACTAAAATTGAAACTGTAATTTTAAAATTCCCAACAAACAAAAGTCCATTGACCAGATGGCTTCACAGGCAAATTCTATCTAACATTTAGAGAAGAGTTAACACCTATCCTTTTCAAACTCTTCCAAAAAATCGCATAGGATCGGAAACTCCCAAACTCATTCTATGACGCCCCCATCACCCTGAATCATACAAGGATACCACAAAAAAAAAAGAAAGAAAGAAAATTACAGACCAATATCACTGATGAGCATAAAATCCTCAACAAAATATTAGCAAACTGAATCCTACAATACATTAAAAGGATCATACACCACGATCGAGTGGGATATATCCCAGGGATGCAAGGATTTTTTTCAATATCTGCAAATCAATCAGTGTGATACACCACATTAACAAATTGAAGAATAAAAACCATATGATCATCTCAATAGATTCAGAAAAAGCTTTTGACAAAATTGAACACTGATATATCGGGGAAAACTCTTTAGAAAGTGGGCATAGAGGGAACATACCTCAACATAATAAAGGTCATATATAACAGACCTACAGCCAACATCATACTCAATGGTGAAAAGCTGAAAGCATTTTCTCTAAGATCAGGAACAAGACAAGGATGTCCACTCTCGCCACTTTGATTCAACATAGTTTTGGAAGTCCTAGCCACGGCAATCAGAGAAGAAAAATAAATAAAAGGAATTCAAATTGGAAAAGTTAAAACTGTCACTGTTTGCTGATGACTTGATACTATACATAGAAAATCCTAAAGGTGCTACCAGAAAACACTAGAGCTCATCAATGAATTCAGTAAAGTTGCAGGATACAAAATTAATACTCAGAAATCTGTTGCACTTCTATACACTAACAATGAAAAATCAGAAAGAAAAATTAAAGAAACAATCCGATTTACGATCGCATCAAGAAGAATAAAATACCTAGGGATAAACCTACCTAAGGAGGCAAAAGAACTGTACTCCAAAAACTATAAGATGCTGATGAAAGAAATGGAAGATGGCACAAACAGTTGGAAAAGTATACCGTGTTCTTGGATTGGAAGAATCAATACAGTAGTTCCCCTACACACGAATGAGTTCCATTCCAAGAGCGTGTTCATAAATCCAGTTCATAAGTCCAACGAAGTTAGCCTAGGTACCCAACTGACACAATTATCTATATAGTACTGTACTGTAATAGGTTTATAATACTTTTCACACAAATAATACATTAAAAACAAACACAAAAAATAAAACATTTTTAATCTTACAGTACAGTACCTTGAAAAGCACAATAGTATAGTACAACAGCTGGCATATAGGGGCTGGCATTGAGTGAATAGGCAAGAAGAGTTACTGACTGGAGGAGGAAGAGGAGGTGGGAGATGGTAGAGCTGAAGGATCGTCAGCAATAGTATAGAGAGCAAGCTGCAATTTCACTCATGCTTGACATTGATGGCACAGGTTCTGGTTCCTTGCTGGATTCAATTCTATCTACCCTATTGAAAAAAACGATCCAGTGATGTCTGGGTAGTAGCTCTTTTTTTCTCATCACAGATGATAATGGTAGCACTGGATTACATCCTGAATGGCTGCTGCAACCTTCGTGTACCATTCTACATTCAGATCCTGTGTCTCAAAAACTAACAGTGCCTCCTCAAATAAATAAAATCCCCTTGCCATTTCCTGCACTGTGAATCTCTTTGGTTCTTCAGTTACTTCTTCTTCCTCTTGTCTCTCTTCATCCTTTCTCTGGTCCTCCAATTCCATCAGGCCTTCAATGCACGTTCAAATCTTTGAAAGTTCACAACTTGAAGGTTCGTATGTAGGGGACTTACTGTATTGTCAAAATGACTATACTACCCAAGACAATCTATGGATTCAATGCAATCCCTATTAAATTACAATCCCTATTAAATTACCAATGGCATTTTTCACAGAACTAGAACAAAAAAAGTTTAAAGTTTGTATGGAGACACAAAAGACTCCAAATAGCCAAAGCAATCTTGAGGAAGAAAAACAGCTGGAGGAACCAGGATCCCTGACTTCAGACTATACTGCAAAGCCACAGTCATCAAAACAGTATGGTACTGGCACAGAACATAAAAATATACATCAATGGAACAGGATAGAAAGCCCAGAAATAAACCCATGCACCTGTGGTCAATTAATCTATGACAAAGGAGGCAAGACTATACAATGGAGAAAAGACAGTCTCTTCAATAAATGGTTCTGGAAAAACTGGACAAGTACATGTAAAAGAATGAAATTAGACCATTCTCTAACACCATACACAAAAATGAAGTGGATTAAAGACCTAAACATAAGACTGGGTACTGTAACACTCAATAGAGGAAAACATAGGCAGAACACTCTTTGACATAAATCGCAGCAATATCTTTTTGGATCCATCTCCTAGAGTAATGAAAATAAAAACAAAAATTTTTAAATGGGGCCTAATTACACTCAAAAGCTTTTGCACAACAAAGGAAACCATAAACAAAAAAACAACCCACAGAATGAGAGAAAATATTTGCAAATGGTGAGACTGATAAGGGGTTAATCTTTACAAAATTGACAAACAGCTCATGTAGCTCAATATCAAAAAAACAAACCCAATAAAACAAAAAATGTGCAGAAGACCTAAATAGACATTTCCCCAAAGAAGACATATAGATGGCCAAGAGGCACATGAAAAGATGCTCAATATCGCTAATTATTAGAGAAATGCAAATCAAATACAATGAGAGTGCTGTACATTTGAAACTATAAAACTACCCTCACACTAGTCGGAATGGCCATCATCAAAAAGTCTACAAACAATAAATGCTGGAGAGGGTGTGGAGAAAAGGGAACACTCCTACATTGTTGGTGGGAATATAAATTGGTAGTCACTATGGAAAACAGTATGGAGGTTCCTTAAAAAACTAAAAATAGAGCTACCATATGATCCAGCAATCCCACTCCCGGGCATATATCCAGAGAAAACTATGGTTAGAAAGGATACATGCATCCCAATGTTCATTACAATAGGCAAGACATGGAAGCAACCTAAATATCCATTGACAGATGAATGGATAAACAATATGTGGTACATATACACAGTGGAATAATACTCAGCCATTGAAAAGAATGAAATAATGCCATTTGCAGCAACATGGATGTACATGGAGAGTATAGTACTAAGTGAAGTAAGCCAGACAGAGAAAGACAAATATCATGTTGTCATTTATATGCAGAATCTAAAAAAAATGATACAAATGAACTTATTAACAAAACAGAAACAGATCCACAGACATAGAAAACAAATTTATGGTTACCAAAGCTGAAAGGTGGGGTGGAGAGATAAATTGGGAGATTGGGATTGACATATACATACTACTGTATATAAACTACATAACCAACAAGGACCTACTGTGTAGCACAGGGAACTATGCTGAATATTCTGTAATAACCTAAATGGGAAAAGAATTTGAAAAAGAATAGGTATATGTATACATATAACTGAATCACTTTGCTGTACACTTGAAACTAACACAACATTGTAAAACAACTATAGCCCAATTAAAAAAAAGGACCATAGGTGGCTGGTGGACTCATTTATATTCACCAGCCAAATGGCTATTTAATTGATAAAATCTTAACAAAAACTGAGTACTATGTTCTAGGCACTTTCTAGGGGATAGAGGTAGATAAATGAGACATAGGAAAGGCAACACCCCTTCCTAGTAGGGATGAGTGCTGAGCAGTTTGTGGCTGGGAGCCCATCAGGCAGAAAAGTGCTCCAGACAGGGAAGGAGCAGGTATGAGGTGGTAAAACAGTGTGCGGTGTGTCTGGGATGAGAGCTGGAAAGGAAGGAGATGAGGCTGAGACCCAGCAAGGAGTGTGCTGGGAAGACCTGGCATGATGGGCCAACGAGCTTGGGCTTTGTTCTCTAGGCCAGGGTCAGCAAACTTTATGTAAAGGGCCAGACAGTGAAGATTTTATGTTTTGTGGACCAGAGGTCTCTGACAAAATGGCTCGACTATGCCACCATAGCACCAAGGCAGCCGTAGATGATATGTAAAGAACTGGGCATGACTGTGGTCCAATAAAACTCTACTTACGAAAGCTTGTACAGGGCTGGAATTGGCCTGTGGGCTCTAGTTTGGCAATTCCCGGGCTCTATTAGGTCATTTTAAAAATTCTTTAGTATGTAAAATAACTGGATATCTAACAGTCAGTGGCATACTCCACCTGATGAAATGTTAGCTGCTAATCATATATATTAGCCTGATTTTATTACCAGAGCATGTAACTAGCAAAATGGCAAGTAGGTTTAACACTTTGTAGGAACTGAGCACAGAATCACTTCTCCCTGTGGGCAAAATCTTATTTCTTCTTTCACTTCTGCCTTTCTCAGATGAGTTTCCCCATTTGCTCACCATCCTCTCCCTGTAGTCCAGCTAGCAACTGCATGAAAATCCAGAAGTTATTTCTCATTCCTCATTCTCTTTTATTTCTCCATAGCATTAGAAAGTATTGGGAAAACCCCGCTCAGTCCCTACTGCCTGTTAGGTATCTGTGAAGCTACTTTCAGGTGTGGTCACCTCATAATTCAATTTCTCATTCCCCAGACATGAAACACCAATGAGCACTTCCTAGTTGGGTTCCCACTTCACCCCCTTCCCCGGGTCCATCCTCTCCACTGCTAACAGATTGGCCACCCCTAAAAAGCATTTCATTGGGAAACCCTGCGTTCAAATCTTCCACTGTAAAATCTCCCTTTTGTCAATAGGATAAAATAAAAAAAATTAGTCTGGCATTCAGCACTCCCCACAGTTGGGTTCAAAACCATCTATAAATAATAAATGCTAGAGAGGGTGAAGAGAAAAGGGAACCCTCCTACACTGTTGTAATTGGTGCAGCCAGTATGGAAAACATACTGGAGATTCCTTAAAAAAACTTAAAACAGTTACCATATGATCCAGCAGTCCCACTCCTGGGCATATATCTGGAGAAAACTCTAATTCAAAAAGGTACGTGTACCCCAATGTTCATAGCAGCACTTCTTACAATAGCCAAGACATGTCCGTTGACAGATGAATGGATAAAGAAGATGTGGTAAATATATATACACAATGGAATATTATTCAGCCCTAAGAAAGAATGAAATAATGCCATTTGCAACAACATGGATGGACCTAGAGATTATACTAAGCAAAGTAACTCAGAGAAAGACAAATACCATATGGTATCACTTATATGTGGATAATCTAAAATATGGCACAAATGAACTTATTTACAAAACAGAAACAGACCCACAGACTTAGAAAACAAACTTATGGTTACCAAAGGGGAAAGGGGGTATATAAATTAGGTGTTTGGGATAAACAGATACAATACTACCTATAAAATAAACAACAATGTCCTACCGTATAGCACAAGGAGCAATATTCAATATCTTGTAATAAACTCTAATAGAAAAGAATATGAAAAAGGAGATGTATATATATATATATATATATATATATATAAAACTGAATTAATTTGCTGTACACCAGAAACTAACACAACAATTCAAATCAACTCTACTTCAATTTAAAAAAACCAAAATACCTTGCCAGTCTCTACTGACTCCATGCCAGGCAAATTGGGCTGTTCACTGCCCTCTTCATGAGACTTATCCTATCTGGTTTTATGTACAAAGCAGTTTCTCCATCCCAAATACATTATAGAAAAAGGTCTGGACTTTCCAGTTTCTACTTTTCTACTTTCTAGCTGTGTGAGCTGGGTGGCAATGAAAATCATGATAATACTTCACGTGTGTTGAGTGCTTACTTTGTGTCATATGTTGTGCTAAGCACTTTATATGTATTTTAATTATTTTTTCCAATTATTATTATCCCTATGTTACAGGTGAGAAAACTGATGCATAAAAGAGTCTAAATGACTAGCTCAAGATACCCAGCTTTTCTAAGCCTCAGTTTCTTCATCTGTAAATTGAGGATTACTGTGAGGATTAAATAGAAAGCATCGAGCACAACGTCAAACACAAACTGAGTATATGTTACCTTTCTGCTCGCTCCCTATTATTCCTTCCTGTCCTTTCGGTATACCTTTTGTGCCCCAGCACAATTTCCCTCCATTTTAGTCAAGGCAGAAGTAACTTACTGACTCTGGCTCCTATAGAACTAAATCTTCAATATAAACATTTTGATGTTTTTCACCCATAGCCTTATTATCTTTTTATGTGTTCATCGTACTTACCTACAGGACTGCAAACTCTTGAAGAGCAAAGGTGATGTCTATTGGCCTAAAGTAGTTCATTTTTTGACTAATTATATTGACTGACTACATACGATTGTGTATCTATATATATATATACACACTATATATATATACACACACACAATATATATATATATTTCACCACAGCAACTTCAAATTTTCCCACTTTTCTCAAGCTTCCGACCTTGACCCCTTCCTAGCACCCTCCTCAGTCACCTCTCCTACAACGTCACGAAGAAGGAAAAGCCATCAGATAAGAACTTTCTTACTCTCCTCCACTACACCCAGGAACTCGCCTCTGTGCCAATCTAGTCCTTTCCCTCCTACCTCCTAAGGGAAATCCCTCCCCTATGGCTGGGTCTCTTGCCCTACAGTCATCTCAGGGGACTTGCTCCACTGATGATCTGCTCCTTCTGCAATGTTGCTACCTTCTGCTCAACAATCTCGTCTCACCTTAAACATGCTCAGGTCTCTCTGATGCTCGGAGTCCTGAACGATGGCACATTTCCAGCTGGCGGCCACCATTCCTCCCTCACCTCAAGCCAAACCTCTCCAGAGTCAACTGTGGCCCTGCCTCCCCCTCCCCCCTGCACAGCAATCCAGCTCTCATCGATCTTTCCAAAGCAACCAACCACCCCTTTGACGCCAAAATCAATGGACTCCTTTCAGTCATTACTTAAGGACTTGATTAACTGAAATGATTCATCAGGTTTTAACAATAGTGCAATTAGTTGTCTGTCCATTTTCCCCAACAAGAATGTAAGCTCCATGAAGGCAGGGACCTTCATCAGTTCTGTTCACTTTGGGATCCCTATGTTGTCTCTGGCCTCTTGTACATAATAAGTTTACAATAACTAAGTGACTGAATGGATCTTGCCCTCTTCTTGGTAAATTCTACTTTCCCCATCAAAGCATGTTTTACACTCTGATTGTCTGCTTATCTGTATCCCACCAGCAGTGTAGTTAGAGCAGAGACAGTGCTCTTGGTAGTTGCATCACTGGGCACAGGGCCTTGAATAGAACTCCAAAACATATGTATTGATCGAATGACTGAAGGGAAGATATGAAGAGGGAAGGGCTTTTATGCCTTCTGGTAAGTAGGGAAGAGAGTAACACACAATACATTCTTATTTCCCAATCTTGCTAAAAGCCAGGAGTGATGATTGGATAGTTGACCTGAATTAATGAAAGATTATTCATTAATGAATTAAGAGAGTTCATTCTCATTGAATTATTATTGAGCTTTCATTTTCTTTCCAGCTAAATTACCTTGGCACTCCCTACTTACTGGGGAAACACCTCCAGGCAGATTAGATATCATCTCACACCAATCAGAATGGCCATCATCAAAAAATCTAGAAACAATAAATGCTGGAGAGGGTGTGGAGAAAAGGGAACACTCTTGCACTGCTGGTGGGAATGTGAACTGGTACAGCCACTATGCAGAACAGTATGGATGTTCCTTAAAAAACTACAAATAGAACTACCATATGACCCAGCAATCCCACTACTGGGCATATACTCTGAGAAAACCATAATTCAAAAAGAGTCATGTACCAAAATGTTCATTGCAGCTCTATTTACAATAGCCCGGAGATGGAAACAACCTGAGTGCCCATCATCGGATGAATGGATAAAGAAGATGTGGCACATATATACAACAGAATATTACTCAGCCATAAAAAGAAACGAAGCTATTTGTAATGAGGTGGATAGACCTAGAGTCTGTCATACAGAGTGAAGAAAGAGAAAGACAAATACCGTATGCTAACACATATATATGGAATTTAAGAAAAAAAAATGTCATGAAGCACCTAGGGGTAAGACGGGAATAAAGACACAGACCTACTAGAGAACGGACTTGAGGATATGGGGAGGGGGAAGGGTAAGCTGTGGCAAAGTGAGAGAGTGGCATGGACATATATACACTACCAAATGTAAAATAGATAGCTAGTGGGAAGCAGCCGCATAGCACAGGGAGATTAGCTCGGTGCTTTGTGACCACCTAGAGGGGTGGGAGGGAGGGAGACGCAAGAGGAAAGAGATATGGGAACATATGTATATGTATAACTGATTCACTTTGTTATAAAGCGGAAACTAACACACCATTGTAAAGCAATTATACTCCAATAAAGAAAAAAAAAGAAAGAAAGAAAGAAACAGTCCAGATACCTGGCTTCTCCCGTATCCAGTCAGACAACCATTTCAAATGACAATCACAGGTCCAGGGATTCCCATGAAGATAAAGGCTTTCCAGATCAGGCATATAGGTGACCATCTCTTGAGGGATGGAGCTCAGAAAGTTATCAGACAAGTATAGGTACTTAATGAAAGATGTTTTAAATATCCGGAGGTAGCACAAGGAGACAAATGTATCTGGATGAAGCTTAGTGAGCTGGTTCCCTTCCAAGTGCACCAGTCGGAGAGAGGTGAGTCCATAAAAAACCTCTGGGTTTATAAATTCGATATTGTTGTGGTCCATATGCAACCGTGTCAAGCTCCTGAGACCATAGAAAGTGTCCTTCTGAAGTCTTCGAACTTTGTTATAGCTCATTTTTAAGACCTAAGAGTAAAAAGAACACACTTATTTTGTCAAAGGAATTATCACAAAAAGGAAAATCATATCCATAGTAAAACATACGTTAAGATTAATCCAATGCAGTGTGTGTACCTTATTTGGATCCTAATTCAAACAAACCAGTTGCAAATCAAGTATGAGAACATCAGGGAAATTAGAATATTCATGAACAGTTTATGATATTGAGGAATTACTGCTATAATTTTAAGGTATAATACTGATGTTATGGTTCATTTTAAAAGATTCCATAACTTTGACATATGTATTGAAGTACTTATAGATGAAACATTATGATATCTCAGATTTGTTTCAAAACAATGCAATGAAGTAGAAAAGTAGTGGGTGGAGGTACAGGTGAAACAAGATCTGTTATGTGTTGATAACTACTGAAGCTGGGTGATGCTGCATTGGGGATCATTATATTATTCTATTTTTGTATATGGTATACTTTTTAAAAAACGTATTATGGAAATTTTCAACCATATACAAAAGTATCTTGACATTTCAAGTAAACTTCAGATTTCTTGAACCTGAATTTTTCATAAGAAATATGACTTTATCTTTCACATTTAAAATGCATTTGGACTTCCCCGGTGGTGCAGTGGTTAAGAATCCGTCTGCCAATGCAGGGGACATGGGTTCGATTCCTGGTCCGGGAAGATCCCACATGCTGCGGAGCAACTAAGCCCATGCGCCACAACTACTGAACCTGTGCTCTAGAGCCCGCGAGCCACAACTACTGAAGCCCATGCACCTAGAGCCCATGCTCCACAGTAAGAGAAGCCACCACAATGAGAAGCCTGTGCACTGCAACAAAGACCCAACGCAGCCAAAAATAAATAAATAAATAAACTTAAAAATAAATAAATAAAATGGCTTTACTGAGATACAATTCACATGCCATAAAAATCCACCTTTTCATTTATTTTTTTAAAAGATTTTTTTTTATGTGGACCATTTTTAAAGTCTTCATTGAATTTGTTACAATATTGCTTCTGTTTTTTGTCTTGGTTTTTTGGCCACAAGGCATGTGGGCTCTTAGCTCCCTGACCAGGGATCAAACCCGCACCACCCCCTGCACTGCAAGGTCAAGTCTTAACCACTGGACCGCCAGGGAAGTCCCCAAAATCCACCTTTTTAAACCGTACAATTCAGTGGCTTTTAGTATATTCACAAGGTTGTGCAACCATCTCCACTATCTAATTTTAGAACATTTTCATCATCCCAAAATAAAAACTGATACCCATTAGCAGTCATTCCCCCCCTCCTCCTAGCCCTAGAAAACCACTGTTTGTTTCTGTGGATTTGCCTATTGTCAACATTTTAAACAATGGATGATACAATATGTGGTCTTTTGTGTCTGGCTTTTTCCAATTAGCATAATATTTCCAAGACCCTCCCCTGTTGTAGCACATATCGGTCCTTCATGCCTTCTTATTACTGAGTTGTATTCCACTGTATACATGTAATATATTTTGTTTATCCATTTATGAGTCAATGGACATTTGGGTGCTTTTTATTTTTTAGCTATTATGAGTAATATGATTTTTAATTGATTTTGAATTGAAATTAAAAGTTTTTCCATATTTCAGTAGTGTGTGTGTATTCTCCAATTCCTTCTCCAGTTACCAACTGAACACGCCCCCTTCTCCCAAAAAGAAAAGAAAAAGAAATGCTAGCAAAAACAATGATTTATCATCATATTATCCTAATTTGACCTAATCTGTCATCTCTGTTGAGAATGTTTTTCTGGAATGCCAAGTTCCCTAATAAGCAAAGAAAATTGAAATTGACAACACGGAACAGCTTTGCCCCAAATATTATCAAACTCAATGTTCATCAATATCTATGGAAAACCTGGTCAAGAAAACAAATATGTGTGAATTCCATGAGTGAAGTGTATTCCATCTAATCCTCTGAGGACATATATTCCAAATAAAGCCTGATTAAGCCAAACCAACAGAATCACATACCTAGACTTAAATCTGTGGTTTTCCAGAGGCTTAGTGTGGTGTAAAAAGGCTCACACTGCACACTGGCATTTTATCTTTTCTAAGGATAGAACTGACTTCATTTTATTGCACTGTATCTCTTCTATGAGGAGCTTTGGGAAACATTTTTTTTTTTCTAATTTAAAATCAGATGTGGTTGTACTTTTCCTGAACAGTAGTTTTATTTTTTAATTTACTGAAAAATTGAGTTAGCTTCTCAAAAGCCTCAAGTCCTACTTACAGCAGACATACTGATCTTTATGCCTGCAGTTCCCTGCATTCCCTTTGTTCTTGTTCCTAAGATTTCTTCTACCTTTTGCTTTCTTTCCTACTGGGGTGGTAATTCTTACAATATTCGATGCATTCTTGGAAGTCCCCGTAACTGTAAAAAAGTGTTTGAATGAGGCAGTGCATAAGTAAAGTGAAACTTAAAAGTATATCGCTCTATAGAAAGCTAACTTCTATGTAAAGACAGCAATTATTTTTAGAAACTACATTCAATTCCCAGAGGAACATGACTAGAAGTGGCCTTTTAGGATTAAATTTTAAAGGTTTAGCAATCCTTGGGCATTGATAATTTTTTTCTTTCTATGAGCCTGAGGTATGAGAAAATCAGAATTTTCTTATTCTAATTTCCACATACAGTTGCATTTAAAAAGAAATCAGTTATTTGACATTTTCCCTTGATGTCTACATCTAATTTACAGAGTGTTGATTTTGGGGGTTCTCTAGGAACAGGTAGCTTTTGGAGGCACATCTCACCGCATTAACCTGCCCCTTCCCCACATCAGTCTCACCTGCAAGGCCTGCAAATCTGAGAAGGTCTTAGGAGGGATTGTGTGAATGCCATTGCTGTGTAGCATTAGTAACTCCAACTTGTTTAGGCCAGAAAAATCCGTTTCTGTCAATCTCACCAAACTGTTGTACCTGAAATAAAAACATCATTCTAGGCATAAGCTAAGTCAACTAAAGTTCAAATGTCAAAGCAAAACCCAACAAACACACACACAGAACGGAATTTCACTCCCCGCCCCCTTTTTATTTCCTGTGCTCTAAGGAGATAATCCAATGCTTGAAATATTGTTGAAATTCATCCGATGCCACAGGAGGTCAGCCCCTCCAACCCAGCCCTTGCAGTCTCGGCTACAATTATCCTACTCAGATTCCTGGAAAGTGCCACATCCCTTCCCATTTTCAAACCTTTGTACATATGCTGTTCCTGCAGGTTGGAATGCCTTTGACTCTAGCCCTATTTGTGAACACTGTTAAGACCCAGCCCATTCTCTAATAACATGGCCCCCTTGTTCTCCCAGGTGTAATTCATCATTATGAAGTAATGGTTAAGAAACCTGGGCTCTGAAGCCAAATGTTTTGGGTATGAGTATAAACTCAGGTACCTGGGAGTAGAGGTGACCCTGGGTTAAATCAGTAACCTTTCTGTGCCTCAGTTTCCTTGTCTATAAAATGCAAATAGTAGAACCTACTTCAAACGGGTTATGAGGATTAAATGAATGCATACATGAAGAGTTCTTAGCTCAATGCCAGGACACAGTCTTAGCTATTATTATTAGTGACTGTTCCCAAGGCACTTCGTATGCTCTATTATAGTTCTTATTAAATTGTACTAGCTATACAACTGTCTTCTCCCTTTAACTATGGTTTCTAGAAATGAATAATATATCTTGTTCATCATTGTATCCCTGGTACCATCATTGTGTTTGGCCCATAGTAGGCGCCCACTAATGTCAAATAAATGATGTTAAGTCTGCTTGTATGTGCATTCACACACACAGTTTTTCATCAACTTTTAAAATACAGTTGCCTTTTAGCAGATTTAATTTACGCATTTTTAAAGCCTTTTAAATAAGTCGGTTTCTATGGAGAAAAAATCCAAGGGCCTTAAAAAACGATCTAGTTGAGTTTTCATATATATCTTTTGTGTATAAGAGGACGCCTCCAGTTGTCCTGTTACCTCTTACTGATATATCATAACGCTAATTCTTAACAAGAGCTATATTATTATCCAGCAAAAATGTAGCCAGAATGCAGCTTTTCTATAATCATGGGCCTCTCAGCCTACCATGAGTGACTATGGGCCTCTCAGCCTACCACGAGTGACTATGGGTTCTAGAAGAACTTTCTCTTAGTAAAAGTTTAACAGAAAAAAATTTTTTATTGCCCCAGCAAGCTTAAGATCCTCATGTACTCATTTCAGAAGAGAAATATTGTTAAAAAGAATTGTGGTTAATCTCCCAAAGTCACAAGGGTTTTGAGGACAAGTCAGCAGTGTAATCAATCCCTCCTTGAGAAGGAAGCAAGACAAGGGCCCCTGCGCACCCTAGATTGATACGTTCCACGTTGGGCGGGATGCTGTGTGGGATGGAGGTCAGGTACCGAAACGTGCAGTGCACCTCTGTAGGCACGTAACAGGCACAGCGGCGAGGACAGGCCCCGCCCCCGGGGAAGACCACCAGGCAGGCTGCAGCGAAGGAAACCAGTAAGCTGGTGCTTCCCCTGCTTTTCACCTTCATCCTGAAAAAACATCATACCTCGGAGTTATAAATATGGTTTGAGCAAAGTTCCAGTAGACCACACACAGTAACTGGTAATCTGGGAGACCTTCCTAAAAGGTCGTAAGGGGCCAATTTCATTCACAACTTTTACGGTAAAGCTTACTCTTTACAAAGCCATGGTGTGTGCTGGCCTCATATGGATCCTTGTGATCAAGCAGGATATTTATTGTTGTGAAATTCCTTTACAGCTTTTCACTTCTTAATGAAAAGCAGCAATCCCTATTACTTAGAGATTCATTAAAAAAGGAAAGTGGAAACCATAATGGAGATATTGTGACAACTGAAGTACATAAGGCTTAGTTTCCTGTTTATGCTTTAGTTTTTTAGACTTTAAAAAAACTGATTATAAAACTAATACATGTGCATCACAAAATTTAGAAGCTGTAAGTAAGAAAAAAGAAAATAAAATCACTCATACGTCCCACCACCCAGATATAATCAATAACATTTTGCCATACTCCTTCCAGCATTTCACATATTGGGTTGGATGTTACTGCATATATATGATCAAATGAAATTTCATAACACATTTTTATCATTGAACATGTTTGTTTTTTCATTTTATCAAACCTTCAAAAACATTTTTAAGAGCCGTAATAATCCACTGAAAGGACGAATAAATCTCTTTCTAACATGTCCTCAAGTCCTTGACAAAAAAGACACATTGTACATGTCACTGCCAAATGATGACCGTAAGTAATCGTAACTGACCAGCTGAGAGGGCTTGAGCCTTGCACCTGCACCGCAGTGGGCCACACTGACCCCTCGCAGGCATTATGCTGTCTGCTTTTGCTCTGCTTAGAACATCCCTCTGCCTCTTTTCTTGGTCCCTTCTCCTCGTCCTCACGTCTGCCATGGGGGTGGGGGAGCATAACCAGGGAAGAAATATGCTCAGCTTGTTGGAAAAATTGTATCTGTTACCCACATGTGGGTGAAGCCCAAGGATCCAAACCTAGCTTTTGCCTGAAATTCAGAATATACAAGGATTGTAATAACGTCTTTATTATGCTTCTCTAAGTGACCTTCATAGAATGGTTTCTTTTAGATTCTACCAGCAACCATCCTTTAGCTATAAACCACATTTAAAATAACATGAATGCTGAATCGCTTGTATCTCCATATAGATAGAAAGATAATGGAATTATTAGAATATAGCCCAAATTAAAATTTACTATAGGATTAATCATGTGACAAATTTTGTCACTGTAACCGTCTGTTTACAAACATTTTAAATAAATGTCGTATGATTGGAGACAGCATTTCCACCTCCTTATCATTAGGTAAGCAAAGAAAGAAACAATAGGATGCAGGTAGTTCTCTCATCCAGCTAGAAAAATAGAAGTTACGGGTATGCCCACTTGAGAGTTACTGAAAAGAGAATCAAAAGTCTAAAAGAACACGTGGATAGTGGATTCCCACAAACTTAAACCTGAAAATGTGTATAATGAAATAGATAGAAATTGACAATACCTGAGCTCTTCTGTCCTGGTCCTAAATCCTCTCCTGACATAGGCAGAGACTGAAAATCTTCCCAAGAAATGGAAGATCATATCCAAACCTGAGTAAGGAAAAGTTCTCTGCTCCAAAGTGAAGCCAGTGGCTTGGTCTTTCTGGCTTGCAGCTCAGGAGTATTACTCTGGAGAGAGACCTGGAGGCACCCCCCCGAGCCGCAGCTAGATAACCGGAGCTCACATGAATCAGCAGCGTGCCTTTATAACTGTTGCTACAGAAACAGAAAGCAAAGTGGAGGTTTTAAAATGTCCTTTCTCCTCCCTCAACGGTGTGCTTAAATTCCCCCTAAAGTTGTCATTTAAATATATGTATTAATATCACTCCCTTTTGCCCCCAAGTCCCAGGAGCTTCTCCTCCCTTATCCTTTTTGGGCAAATCTGTCAGAAGTGCCCACAATAAGGGTCTCCACCGACTGGTGAATCTTTGCTCAGAGTTTGTCTTTTGCTTGGCATCAGTCACCGAAGAAGCGACCTTCTCATTTTTGCTGTAATCCTCCCCCCTCTTCGGCGCGTGCTCTGCTGGCCCTGCCCTGGCTCGGGCCCCAGGACTAGCTGCATTCCCACGCCAAGCCCCCTCTCCGCTGCCCCTGGCATGGGTCCTGTCCCCTTCCCCGGGAAGGACTGGCAGAGCCGCTCACCTCTCAGCGCAGGTGACCAATGGGCTCCCGCTGCCGGCGTGTGCTGGGCTCAGCTGCCCGGGGCGCAGGGACCGCCCAGAGCTGAGGGAGGGAAGGCGAGGCGGGGCGACGTTGATTTATGTGTCTGGGGACAGCGCCGAGGCTCCATCGCACGCGGATTATAAACGACCACTAGACTCCTCTTCATTTTTCAGAAGGCGCGGATGTCTGCTCGCCTTCTGTCTTATTTCCTCCTCTTTCTCCGATTCCCTGTTATTCCTCAGGCGCGTTCTGGCTGGTGGGCAGGTCAGTTTCAGCCGCGGGGCCTTTACTCCCACGTTTACCTCCTCCACCTGTTGACAGGTGGTGGGTAAATCTTTTGGTTTAAGGGCTTGCTTGAATCACCACAAGCTGTTCTCAATTCTGAGGTTCATCAAAGTTCTGTCTGAAGGCTGAGAGGTAGCCACGATAACCTATGATACCTGCAGTTTGAATTTTCTGTTTGACCCAACCGGAGAAATCTCTCCGGGATTACCAGAGCACTGGGTTTAAATACTTTTTTTTTTCTTATTTTCTTTTTTTTTCTGTTTGAGTTGCATCTCCCTCTCTCATCTTCACCCCCGCCATCCATGAAGATAGCCTCCAGAATCGCCCCTAGCACCTCAGACCTCATTTAATAGTGCCTGCATTGGAGACAGGGGCCCCCAATATCTTGACTCATAAACACTTAGTATAACTAAAATGACCCTTTTCACTTTAGTTACGCTGCATTTAAACTTTTGATGAAAATTTGATAGGAACGTCTTTGAGCAGTGATTCTCAGGTCGTGGCTCTGGGCTCTGCAGCATTGGCATTATACTGGACCTTGTTAAAAACACAAATTCTCAGGCTCCGTCCCAGACCCACAGAATCAGAAACTGCAGGGATGAGGCCTGGCGCCTGTGTGTTAACAAGCCTTCCAGATGACTCCCATGCAGCAAATTTTGAGGATTGCTGGTTTAAGGAAATAACTTCTTATAATGACAATGGGGTTTACCCTGTGGCAATACTACTATAAGCATTTTACACATATTGACTCATTTAAACCTCACCCAAAACACCAAAAAACCTAAAAGGAAAATGTTTGTGTCATTTTCATTTTACAGGTTAGGCACATAAAGGTAAGTGACTCACCACAGGTCATTGCCAGCTTGTAAATAGAGAAGCCGAAGTTGATTCAAACCCAGGCAGGCACCTGGCTCTCCAGCCTGAATGTTTAGCCACAAAGCTGCAGCTGCCTCACTCAGCCAAACATCAGGAATGTCCCATATCCAGTAGCTAAACATTCAAGTGATTTATAGTTAGTAATAAGTGAGTCAGTGACCATGGTCCAATTCTAGAATCAGGGACTCAGAAGTAACTCTAGAAGTACGTGTGATGAGAACATGGTCTTTAGTTCTGCAGAGCTGACATGGTTCTTTAAGTTAAAAATTCACATGTGATCTCTAGACTTAGAAGCTTGCTTGGGAAACACGGCATATTTGTGGATTCTTCGCATCCACAGTTTTTCTTCCAAAGCTCCTTGGTGATCAACCTCATGGCTTCATACTCTTGTCAATTTCTAACCAAGGTCTGGACTCCCAGACCCTTGCTAGGATGAATCACAGAAAGATGACCGTAGCATGTTATGCTCCTTTTTTTCCCCAGGATGGTTACATGGGGTCATTTTTTTTGCTGTCAGTTTCAAAAAGAACTCCTGTTAGGAATGTTTGCTTGTTTTAAGGGTTTTAATGAGAGATATTTCTAGAACTGCTTTGTGTCAGAGTTCTCTCTGTATTTTCTACTTTTTATTCAATCTGCCAGAATTATTAGAAACTCGAAAGGCATGTTGGGACTAATTCTAGTTCAACTTGCCCTATTTAATAATAATAATAGTAATAATAATCACTGCTATTGTAGTCAGAGCATATATGTGCCAGAAGCTTTATATGTGTTGCTTAATTCTCGGACATATTCTTATGAGGTAGGCATTAAAATTATACCCATTTTCAGGTGACACTCTGAAATAATTAAGAGCCAGAATACAATACTGAGTTAATTTTAAACCTCTAAGGCCCCTGTTCTTAAGCCCTACCTTTCCCAGCCTCCTCCACTTCTGTTTACATTTACACTGTTGTAAAATTTGGAGGCCCCACAGCATACCAAGGATTAAAGTTTGACCAGTCTCCTTTCTAACCATACTTAATAATGCAATTTGTTTCTATAGATTCTTACAGTGTACAAATCACTTTCATGTTTGAATACGGCTTCATTTAATGTTTACAAGAAATAAGTAAAACTCAATGATAATAATTCTATTTTATAGAAGAAGCTGAGGTTGACTATGTATATGAATTGCCAAACTCACATCTGGAGTTAACCTGAACTCCTAACCCTGTGCTTCCTGGACTATAAACTGTGTTTCACCTACGCCTTCAGGATGGTTTGCCATTTTAATTACCTCTCACTATAGTTTACCTAATATTTTTCTTTAAATCACTCCTCCCTTCTTTTTTCTAAGTCTTTCCCTAAACAATATCAGTAAATTCACAGGTTTGATATTTTTTTCTAGTAAACATGACAATAAATATACATCTTTTTGGGCTTCCCTGGTGGCGCAGTGGTTGAGAGTCCACCTGCCGATGCAGGGGTCACGGGTTCGTGCCCCAGCCCGGGAAGATCCCACATGCCGCGGAGCGGCTGGGCCCGTGAGCCATGGCCGCTAAGCCTGCGCGTCCGGAGCCTGTGCTCCGCAGCGGGAGAGGCCACAACAGTGACAGGCCTGCGTACCACAAAAAAAAAAAAAAATATATATATATATATATATATATATATATATATATATATACACATCTTTTTTACATCACACCTGGGAATTTACATCTCCCCCATCTCTGTCATTGACATGGCTCGTTACCCTTTTTAGTGTTCATTTCACTCCTAAGTCAGAGCAATAAACACCGATAAATCCAGTCTAAGATTTTACATCATATATCACCTGACAATCATAACAACTCAGGTTTTGTTGTTGTTGTTTTTTGGCCACTCCCTGTGGCTCGCAAGATCTCAGTTCCCCGACCAGGGATTGAACCCCAGGCCATGGCAGTGAAAGTCTGGAATCCTAACCATTAGGCCACCAAGTGAACTGCTGAGCTCATGTGTTTTTAAACTCATTCATATGCATATCAACGATAAACAAATGCTAAAATCGTTACATATCTATTAATCAGGACCGATCATTACTAGCTCCCAGCCCCACAATTTTCTTATTAGTTGATTAACCAAACAATCAAGTCACCTGCTTAGTGAATACAACAGCACTGAAGTAGACCTAAAATCCTGGCCACTTTTTTTTGTTTTTGAAGTTACAGCCTACTGGCGCAAGTGATAAGTGCCATGAAGAGAAATAGTGCAGAAAAAGGATATCAAAATCAGTCAGTATCAGCCCTGATCCAATAAAATTGCATCTCAGCCAACGGAAGTCAAGCTGCAGACCCTAAGGCACTTATTTTTCAATGAACAATTAATATTCCACACTCTTAATCCTTCAGTCATTCAGAATGCTATGTATAGGTACAACTCTGGAAGATTTAGAGACATTTTGAAGCCGATGCATAGTTCTCTTATGAGTTCACAGGCTCCAGATTATAGGAAATAGACAAACTACTTAGGAGGCAATTGTAACAGTATAGCCTCAAAATGACAAGCTAAGTTAGTGGTTTGGAGAGTAAAGGAAGATGTTAGGTAGAAGCGGCATGTAGGAACCAGAATTGTTAAAAATGTATTTGGGGAATAAAGGAGAAATAAAAGAGAAACGATGCATGATGAATCTTAACATTTCTCGTCAATGACTTCCAAGGATCCTGGGAAAAATAGGGCTGAAGCAGATAAAAGTGAGAACCCCACATAGATGCAGACCTGAGAAAAGATCAAGGCAGAAGCAGCGCTATAATAACCAAGTATCCACAGCTGTCAAGACTTCAAGATGTCTAGAGGATACCCTTGCTGACTGTAACATTGTACACTGGTCCCTGTAAATGCTACATGTTGCTTTTCTAACAGGTACTGTATCAAAGGCCATCATTGGTGGATATTTACAGAATTCGTCATGATTTCTTAAGCATGGGCAGGAGATACATCTAAGGATTCTCAGATCTATGAGATGAAATCTCAGAGGTTGTCCAAAGGTGAATGTCCTATGTGTGAAAAGGGGATGGTACAATGTGGTAGTAGTACAATGCTGGTAGAATTTCATGAGCATTTTCTAAGAGCAAACAGAGTGTGAGCTGGTACATAGGGAAAACTCAAGGGCACTATAGTCAACCACACTAACAACCCTAGAAGTTGATTTTCGAGGAGGAACAACTTCGAGGTGGTTTCTGAGGTCAGCCACTGGGAAGAGGAGTGAGGAATCCAAAACTATAATTAGGGGTAGATCATACACAATGTCTGGTTAAGCTGTTGGCCACTGTATGAAGCTTTCCATAACACTGAGGTATTCTGAGGTACTGAGTTTTGGAGTAGGGATCCTTTTGTTGTCCTGACACACATGGTAGGAATTTTGGAAGGGGTGAGTTCTAGAGAATCACATCCTTGTCAGATGATGCCTTGAAAAATTATTTTTTTTAAGCCAACAACTACACTACTTACATTCTTGGTTTTTTTCCTTAAATAGAACTTTATTGGAGTATAATTGCTTCACAATACTGTGTTAGTTTCTATTGTACACCAAAGTCAATCAGCCATATGCATACATATGTCCCCATATCCCCTCCCTCTTGCATCTGCTTCCCTCCCACACTCCCTATCCAACCCCTCTAGGTCATCACAAAGCACCGAGCTTTTATCTCCCTGTGCTATGCGGCTGCTTCCCACTAGTCATTTTACATTCCGTAGTGTATATATGTCGATGCTACTCTCACTTCACCCCAGCTTCCCCCTCTCACCCTGTGTCCTCAAGTCCATTCTCTATGTCTACATCTTTATTCCTGCCCTGCAACTAGGTTCTTCATGACCATTTTTTTTTTTAGATTCCATATATATGTGTTAGCATACGGTATTTGTTTTTCTCTTTCTGACTTACTTCACTCTGTATGACAGACTGTAGGTCCATCCACCTCACTACAAATAACTCAGTTTCATTTCTTTTTATGGCTGAGTAATATTCCATTGTATATATGTGCCACATCTTCTCTATCCATTCATCTGTCGATGGACATTTAGGTTGGTTCCATGTCCTGGCTATTTTGTAAATTACACTACTTACATTCTTATCTCTCCCTTCTACTGTTCTCTTAGCTCAGTTTGAGTCTTTGACTTAATTCTGTTTTATTAGAAACTTGCCCTTTCTTCACAGATAACAAATGCAATATTTTCCAGATCCAGTCTCTTTGATGATAGGGAAAAGTAATAAAGCCATATGCGTGTGTATACACACACACACACACACACACACACACGGCTGCATTTTCAAGTACTTTACAGCATTAAACATAGATAAGTGGAGTTTCTTAGCAGTGCAGCGTCTTAGAATATTAGGATTTGTTTTACATATATCATAATCACAAAAAAATAGAAGTTTTCCTTTTTATTCTTCATTGTTATTTTAAGTCACTGAACATAGTGTAAAATAAATTAGACATTCTCTTGGAATAAGCTAGAGACATGTTAGGACATTATGAAAGAACAAAGATTTATGTGGCAAGATTCAATAAAGATTCCACAGACCACAATCATCACAGAGAAATTACTCTGTTTTTTCACTTCTCCTAATAGAGGTTGTAATTAACACACTCTGAGAACAGCCATGGAACAATGCAGAGGAAAGTCTATGGTTTTAGAGCAGGGTCACAAAACTTTATCTGCAAAGGGCAAGTAGTGAATATGTTAGGTTTTATGGGTTATAGGATTTCTATCACAACTACTCAATCCTATCATTGTAGTGAAAGCAACCACAGACAATATATAAATGAATGAGCATGGCTGTGTTCCAATAAAATTTTATTTATAACCACTGAAATTTAAATTTCATATAATTTTTATATATATAATAATATATCGGCTTAGGACCTGTGCAGAAGGGGAGAGGCAGCACGTGGAAAGGGGCACCTCCGGAGTGCGGAGTTCCGGAGTTTGGAGATGTACAGTTCCCCTGCAATTGACTTATATAGTATGAGGAATGGTTACCTGGATGACCAGAAGAAGCCCACAGATAACTGAAATACACCGGAAATACATCTACATGTGGAACAACTCTTACAGAACACCTACTGAACGCTGGCAAAAGACCTCAGACCTCCCAAAAGGCAAGAAAGTCCCCACGTGCCTGGGTAGGGCAAAAGAAAAAAGAAAAAGCAGAGACCAAAAAAATAGGGATGGAACCTGCACCACTGGGAGGGAGCTGTGAAGGAGGAAAGGTTTCCACACACTAGGAGCCCCTTCGCGGGCAGAGACTGCGGGTGGCGGAGGGGGAAAGCGCAGCCACAGGGGTGCGGCTGGCAAAGCGGAGAGATTCCCGCACAGAGGGTCAGGGCCGACCGGCACTCACCAGCCCGAGAGGCTTGTCTGCTCCCCTGCCGGGGCGCGCGGGGCTGAGACCTGAGGCTCGGGCTTCGGTCGGATCCCAAGGAGAGGACTGGGGTTGGCGGCGTGAACACAGCCTGAAGGGGTTAGTGCACCACGCCTAGCCGGAAGGGAGTCAGGGAAAAGTCTGGACCGGCCGAAGAGGCAAGAGACTTTTTCTTACCTCTTTGTTTCCTGGTGAGCGAGGAGAGGGGATTAAGAGCGCTGCTTAAAGGAGCGCCAGAGACGGGCGCGAGCCGCGGCTAAAACCGTGGACCCCAGAGACGCGCGTGAGACGCTAAGGCTGCTGCTGCCGCCACTAAGAAGCCTGTGTGCGAGCACGGGTCACTGTCCACACCCCCCTTCCAGGGAGCCTGTGCAGCCTGCCACTGCCAGCGTCCCGGGATCCAGGGACAACTACCCCGGGAGAATGCACGGCGCGGCTCAGGCTGGCGCAACGTCATGCTGCCCTCTGCTGCCGCAGGCCCGCCCCGCACTCCGTGCCCCTCCCTCCACCCGGCCTGAGTGAGCCAGAGCCCCCGAATCAGCGGCTCCTTTAACCCCGTCCTGTCTGAGCGAAGAACAGACGCCCTCCGGCGACCTACACGCAGAGGCGGGGCCAAATCCAAAACTGAACCCCGGGAGCTGTGCGAACAAAGAAGAGAAAGGGAAATCTCTCCCAGCAGCCTCAGAAGCAGCGGATTAAAGCTCCACAATCAACTTGATGTACCCTCCATCTGTGGAATACCTGAACAGACAACGAATCATCCCAAATTGAGGAGGTGGACTTTGGAAGCAAGATATATTATTTTTTCCCCTTTTCCTCTTATTGTGAGTGTGTATGTGTCTGCTTCTGTGTGAGATTTTGTCTGTATAGCTTTGCTTCCACCATTTGTCCTAGGGTTCTATCCATCCGTTTTTTTTTGTTGTTGTTGTTTTGATTTTAATTTTTTTCTTAAAAATTATTTTTTATTTTAATAACTTTATTATATTTTATCTTACTTTATTTTCTTTCTTTCTTTTTTTCCTTCCTTCCCTCCTTCCTTCCTCCCTCCCCTCCCTCCCTCCTTTCTTTCTTGCTTTTGTTCTTTCTCTCTTTCTTCTTCTACTAATTCTTTCTTTCAACTTTCTCTCTTTTATTCTGAGCCGTGTGCATGAAAGGCTCTTGGTGCTGCAGCAAGCAGTCAGTGCTGTGCCTCTGAGGTGGGAGAGCCAACTTCAGGACACTGGTCCACAAGAGACCTTCTAGCTCCACAATATCAAACGGCGAAAATCTCCCAGACATCTCCATCTCAACACCGGCACCCAGCTTCACTCAACGACCAGCAAGCTACAGTGCTGGACATCCTATGCCAAACAACTAGCGAGACAGGAACACAACCCCACTCATTAGCAGAGAGGCAGCCTAAAGTCATGCTAAGCTCACAGACACTCCAAAACACACCACCGGACAGGGCCCTGCACACCAGAAGGACAAGATACAGCCCCACCCACCAGAACACAGGCATCAGTCCCCTCCACCAGGAAGCCTACACAGGCCACTGAACCAACCTCACCCACTGGGGGCAGACAACAAAAATAACGAGAACTATGAACGTGAAGCCTGCAAAAAGGAGACCCCAAACACAGTAAGATAAGCAAAATGAGAAGACAGAAAAACACACAGCAGATGAAGGACCAAGATAAACACCCACCAGACCTAACAAATGAAGAGGAAATAGGCAGTCTACCTGAAAAAGAATTCAGAATAATGATAGTAAAGATGATACAAAATCTTGGAAATAGAACAAACAAAATGCAAGAAACATTTAACAAGGACCTAGAAGAACTAAAGATGAAACAAACAATGATGAACAACACAATAAATGAAATTAAAAATACTCTAGAAGGGATCAATAGCAGAATAACTGAGGCAGAAGAACGGATAAGTGACCTGGAAGATAAAATAGTGGAAATAACTACTGCAGAGCAGAATAAAGAAAAAAGAATGAAAAGAACTGAGGACAGTCTCAGAGACTTCTGGGACAACATTAAATGCGCCAACATTCGAATTATAGGGATCCCAAAAGAAGAAGAGAAAAAGAAAGGGATTGAGAAAACATTTGAAGAGATTATAGTTGAAAACTTCCCTAATATGGGAAAGGAAATAGTTAATGAAGTCCAGGATGCACAGAGAGTCCCATACAGGATAAATCCAAGGAGAAATATGCCAAAACACATATTAATCAAACTGTCAAAAATTAAATACAAAGAAAACATATTAAAAGCAGCAAGGGAAACACAACCAATAACACACAAGGGAATCCCCATAAGGTTAACAGCTGATCTTTCAGCAGAAACTCTGCAAGCCAGAAGGGACTGGCAGGACATATTTAAAGTGATGAAGGAGAAAAACCTGCAACCAAGATTATTCTAGCCAGCAAGGATCTCATCCAGATTTGATGGAGAAATTAAAAACAGACAAGCAAAAGCTCAGAGATTTCAACACCACCAAACCAGCTTGACAACAACTGCTAAAGGAACTTCTCTAGGTAAGAAACACAAGAGAAGGAAAAGACCTACAATAATGAACCCAAAACAATTAAGAAAATGGGAATAGGAACATACATCTCAATAATTACCTTAAACGTAAATGGACTAAATGCTCCCACCAAAAGACACAGATTGGCTGAATGGATACAAAAACAAGACCCATATATATGGTGTCTACAAGAGACCCACTTCAGACCTAGAGACACATACAGACTGAAAGTAAGGGGATGGAAAAAGATATTCCATGCAAATGGAAACCAAAAGAAAGCTGGAGTAGCAATGCTCATATCAGACAAAATAGACTTTAAAATAAAGACTATTACAAGACACAAAGAAGGACACTACATAATGATCAAGGGATCAATCCAAGAAGAAGATATAACAATAGTAAATATTTATGCACCCAACATAGAAGCATCTCAATACCTAAGGCAAATACTAACAGCCATAAAACGGGAACTCGACAGTAACACATTCATAGTAGGGGACTTTAACACCCCACTTTCACCAATGGACAGATCTTCCAAAATGAAAGTAAATAAGGAAACACAAGCTTTAAATGATACATTAAACAAGATGGACTTAATTGATATTTACAGGACATTCCATCCAAAAACAACAGAATACGCATTTTTCTCAAGTGCTCATGGAACATTCCCCAGGATAGATCATATCTTGGGTCACAAATCAAGCCCTGGTAAATTTCAGAAAACTGAAATTCTATCAAGTATCTTTTCCGACCACAATGCTATGAGACTAGATATCAATTACAGGAAAATATCTGTAAAAAATACAAACACAGGGAGGCAAAACAATACACTACTTAATAATGAAGTGATCACTGAAGAAATCAAAGAGGAAATAAAAACATACCTAGAAACAAATGACAATGGAGACACGATGACCCAAAACCAATGGGATGTAGAAAGAGCAGTTCTGAGAGGGAAGTTTATAGCAATACAATCCTACCTTAAGAAACAGGAAACATCTCGAATAAACAACCTAAACTTGCACCTAAAACACTTAGAGAAAGAAGAACAAAAAAACCACAGAGTTAGCTGAAGGAAAGAAATCATAAACATCAGATCAGAAATAAATGAAAAAGAAATGAAGGAAACGATAGCAAAGATCAATAAAACTAAAAGCTGATTCTTTTAGAGGATAAACAAAATTGATAAACCATTAGCCAGACTCACCAAGAAAAAAAAGGGAGAAGACTCAAATCAATAGAAATAGAAATGAAAAAGGAGAAGTAACAACTGACACTGCAGAAATACAAAAGATCATGAGAGATTACTACAAGCAACTCTGAGCCAATAAAATGGACAACCTAGAAGAAATGGACAAATTCTGAGAAATGCACCACCTGCCAAGACTGAATCAGGAAGAAATAGAAAATATGAACAGACCAATCACAAGCACTGAAATTGAAACTGTGATTAAAAATCTTCCAACAAACAAAAGCCCAGGACCAGGTGGCTTCACAGGCGAATTCTATCAAACATTTAGAGAAGAGCTAACACCTATCCTTCTCAAACTCTTCCAAAATATAGCAGAGGGAGGAGCACTCCCAAACTCATTCTATGAGGCCACCATCACCCTGATGCCAAAACCAGGCAAGGATGTCACAAAGAAAGAACACTACAGGCCAATATCACTGATGAACATAGATGCAAAAATCCTCAACAAAATACTAGCAGACAGAATCCAACAGCACATTAAAAGGATCATACACCATGATCAAGTGGGGTTTATTCCAGGAATGCAAGGGTTCTTCAGTATATGCAAATCAATCAATGTGATAAACCATATTAACAAACTGAAGGAGAAAAACCATATGATCATCTCAATAGATGTAGAGAAAGCTTTCGACAAAATTCAACACCCATTTATGATAAAAACCCTGCAGAAAGTAGGCATAGAGGGAACTTCCCTCAACATAATAAAGGCCATATATGACGAACCCACAGCCAGCATCGTCCTCAATGGTAAAAAACTGAAAGCATTTCCACTAAGATCAGGAACAAGACAAGGTTGCCCACTCTCACCACTCTTATTCAACATAATTTTGGAAGTTTTAGCCACAGCAATCAGAGAAGAGAAGGAAATAAAAGGAATCCAAATCGGAAAAGAAGAAGTAAAGCCGTCACTCTTTGCAGATGACATGATACTATACATAGAGAATCCTAAAGATGCTACCAGAAAACTACTAGAGCTAATCAATGAATTTGGTAAAGTAGCAGGATACAAAATTAATGCACAGATATCTCTGGCATTCCTATACACTAATGATGAAAAATCTGAAAGTGAAATCAAGAAAACACTCCCATTTACCATGGCAACAAAAAGAATACAATATCTAGGAATAAACCTAACTAAGGAGACAAAAGACCTGTATGTAGAAAATTATAAGACACTGATGAAAGAAATTAAAGATGATACAAATAGATGCAGAGATATACCATGTTCTTGGATTGGAAGAATCAACATTGTGAAAATGACTCTACTACCCAAAGCAATCTACAGATTCAATGCAATCCCTATCAAACTACCACTGGTATTTTTCACAGAACTAGAAAAAAAATTTCACAATTTGTATGGAAACACAAAACACCCCGAAAAGCCAAAGCAATCTTGAGAAAGAAAAATGGAGCTGGCAGAATCAGGCTCCCTGATTTCAGGCTATACTACAAACCTACAGTAATTAAGACAGTATTGTACTGGCACAAAAACAGAAAGATACATCAATGTAACAGGATAGAGAGCCCAGAGATAAACCCAGGCACATATGGTTACCTAATCTTTGATAAAGGAGGCAGGAATGTACAGTGGAGAAAGGACAGCCTCTTCAATAAGTGGTGCTGTGTAAACTGGACAGGTACATGTCAAAGTATGAGATTAGATCACTCCCTAACACCATACACAAAAATAAGCTCAAAATGGATTAAAGACCTAAATGTAAAGCCAGAAACTATCAAACTCCTAGAGGAAAAAATAGGCAGAACACTCGATGACATAAATCACAGCAAGATCCTTTTTGACCCACCTCCTAGAGAAATGGAAATAAAAACAAAAATAAACAAATGGGACCTAATGAAACTTAAAAGCTTTTGCACAGCAAAGGAAACCATAAACAAGACCAAAAGACAACCCTCAGAATGGGAGGAGATATTTGCAAATGAAGCAACTGACAAAGGACTAATCTCCAAAATTTATAAGCAGCTCATGCAGCTCCACAACAAAAAACAAAGAACCCAATCCAAAAATGGGCAGAAGACCTAAATAGACGTTTCTCCGAAGAAGATATACAGACTGCCAACAAGCACATGAAAGAATGCTCAACATCATTAATCATTAGGGAAACGCAAATCAAAACTACAATGAGATATCATCTGACACCAGTCAGAATGGCCATCATCAAAAAATCTAGAAACAATAAATGCTGGAGAGGGTGTGGAGAAAAGGGAACACTCTTGCCCTGCTGGTGGGAATGTGAATTGGTACAGCCACTATGGAGAACAGTATGGAGGTTCGTTAAAAAACTACCATATGACCCAGCAATCCCACTAGTTGGCATATACTCTGAGAAAACCATAATTCAAAAAGAGTCATGTACCACGATGTTCATTGCAGCTCTATTTACAATAGCCCACAGATGGAAACAACCTAAGTGTCCATCATCGGATGAATGGATAAAGATGTGGCACATATATACAATGGAATATTACTCAGCCATAAAAAGAAACAAAATTGAGCTATTTGTAATGAGGTGGATAGACCTAGAGTCTGTCATACAGAGTGTAGTAAGTCAGGAAGAGAAACTCATATATATGGAGTTTAACAAAAAACAGAAAAAATGTCATGAAGAACCTAGGGCTAAGACAGGAATAAAGACACAGACCTACTAGAGAATGGACTTGAGGATATGGGGAGCGGGAAGGGTAAGCTGTGCCAAAGCGAGAGAGAGGCCTGGACATATATACACTACCAAATGTAAGGTAAATAGCTAGTTGGTAGCAGCCGCATAGCACAGGGAGATCAGCTCGGTGCTATGTGACCTCTGGAGGGATGGGATAGGGAGGGTGGGAGGGAGGGAGACGCAAGAGGGAAGAGATATGGGAACATATGTATATGTATAACTGATTCACTTTGTTATAAAGCAGAAACTAACACACCATTGTAAAGCAATTATACTCTAATAAAGATGTAAAAAAAATATATCAGAATATTATTATTTTGATTTTGTTTCAATCATTTACAACTATAAAAAAAGAATTCCTAACTTACACACCATACAAAAAAAGGCAGGGGACTGGATCTGACCATAGTTTGCCTACATCTGCTTTAGAGCTAAGCATTCCCACTGGGTCCTTTGTGGTGGAGACGTGATCTGAACACCGGCATTCAGTGTCACATGTGATCTAACATATCAAATACAAAAGGGAAGGGTTTGAGTGTTTTCTTTCACTTCAAAGTCTAGGAAGTCTAGGATTGAATGGCCAAACATGCTTTAAGAGATTTATCTTCAGCAGTCAAAAGTCACTTTCTGGATGGATCATAACTCTTTTGTAATTTGGAGTTTCTTCATGCAACATTCTGTGATAATCTTGCCAGAATACAGCAGTGACATATGCCAGCATTGTCAAGATTTTGACATAGTGCTTAAATGAGGCCTAACTAAACAGATAATTTAAAACTCTGCAGTTCACAAGTAAATGCCCCTTTTCTTCTTGGAATTCTATATTTAGGAAAGGGAGAATTTACTTCTGACCATTATAAGAAGACTTAATCAAATTCCAGTGCCCCATAAGAAGAAACCATTTTGCATTTGAAAAGAAGGACAAATCCTAAAAAATAAAAGGACAGCCAAGGCCCATCCTTAGGGACTTCAAAAGAGTGTGATATGGGAGGAAAAGTTTAAGTAATAGAATGAAGTCATAGAGTCAGCTTTGGATGACATAAAATAAAGCCCTTTCATATTAAATTAAATTGATATACACTCAGGAAACATTAGCCTAAACCAAAAATATCAAGGGAAAGACTAATCAAATATTCAAAAAGCGGTATTTAATTTGCTATAATCTCCTAACACCTGAGCTCTCAGGCAAATACTCTTTACAATTTAATATGTCTTATTTTTGTGCTAAATCTGATTTAAGTTAGTAAAGTCATGTCTGCAAATATAGAGTAGCAAGACTTTTCCACATCATGTACTCCAGAACAAAGAAATCCTAGTTGCAGCAGTTCTAAGAGTTGAAAGAGCTGAAGTTGAAAGAGTTCACATAGATGAACTTTTCTTTTCCTATATAAAAATTAAATACAATGCTGGAAGCAAAGTAGGATGTTGGTCATTCATAAGCTTGGATAGATTCACCACAAGTCTTGATGGGGAAAATAGCTAGAAACTGGGTGACTCCTGCATATATTTAAACCAGTTTTTCTTTCTGGTTAATGTGAAAACAAAGTTTAAATGTCTTAATTAATTTTTATGTTCTACTCTTTTATAGTTTTAGCCCTGTCCCTCAAAGGAATATAACTGAGCAGTCTACTTACTACTCACTATTTAAAGTTAAATTCTCCACTTAATAGATATAATATAGTATAAGAAACTCCTGGCTAACACAGAACAGTTCACCAGTTAGCACAGTGTTTAAACATGTCCTCTGCTAAAGTAAAAGCATAGAACAGACCTTTCCTTGTTAGGACCAACAGTTTTTGGTTTTTTTTGTTTTGTTTTGTTTTTTGCAGTACGCGGGCTTCTCACTGCCGTGGCCTCTCCCGTTGCGGAGCACAGGCTCCGGACACGTAGGCTCAGCGGCCATGGCTCATGGGCCCAGCCGCTCCGCGGCATGTGGGATCTTCCCGGACCGGGGCACGAACCCGTGTCCCCTGCATCGGCAGGCGGACTGTCAACCACTGCGCCACCAGGGAAGCACAATGGTTAAGAATCCGCCTGCCGATGCAGGGGACATGGGTTCGAGCCCTAGTCAGGGAAGATCCCACATGCCACAGAGCAACTAAGCCCGTGCACCACATCTACTGAGCCTGCACTCTAGAGCCCATGAGCCACAACTACTGAGTCCGTGTGCCACAACTACTGAAGCCAGCATGCCTAGAGCCTGTGCTCCACAACAAGAGAAGCCACCACAATGAGAAGCCCGTGCACTGCAACAAAGAGTAGCCCCCGCTCTCCGCAACTAGAGAAAAGCCCGCATATGGCAACGAGACCCAATGCAGCCAAAAATAAAATAAAATAAATTAAAAAAAATTTTTTTAATTTAACAATGTCAGGGAATACAGAAAACACATCTATGGAGTGACTTCAGAGTTTGGAAAGAGGTCCATTTACCTATAAATTATTATATGGAATGTAACTTGAATCCTCCTCTTCAATGCCATCATTACCTGCATCAGCGATGCACGATGCACCATGCACTCTACAGAAAGGGTTACATCATGAAGAAGCACAGTCTTTGCTTTGAGGAGTTAATAATCTAATGAAGAGAACAAGATAAATGGTCAATCATCACCTTTATCACAGTTACCTATAGAGGAGTACATACATAAATGGCCATGTGTGAAGGTGGCCATATGTTTATTGTTGCTTTGGTTTTTAAAAATAATACCTGTTCAGGGAAGTAGCCAAGATGGTAGGGTAGGAAGACCCTGAGCTCACCTCCTTCCATAGGCACAGCAAAATTACAACTATTTACAGAGCAATTATTGATAAGAAAGACCTAAACACTAGCAGAAAAGATCTTCTACAATTAAAGATGTAAAGAAGAAACAATAACAAGATGGGTAGGAAGACTGCAGAGATGCAGTATAGTCAAAACTCATACCTCCAGGTGGGTGGATGCACAAATGGGAGGATAATTATAATTTCAGAGGTGCTTCTCAAGGAATGAGGGGTCCAAGCCCCACACTGGTCTCCCCATTTTGGGGTTTCCTGCCCTGGGAAGATGAGCACCAGAACATTTGGCTTTGAAGGCCAGCAGGGCTTATTTTGGGGAGAGCCAGAGGGCTGTAAGAAACAGAAACTCCAGTCTTAAAGGGCACACACAAAATCTCCCTCACTCTGAAACCCAGGGAAGAAGCAATAGTTTGAAAGAAGCCTGGGTTAGGCCCATTTGCTGATCTTGGAGAGTCTCCCAGAGAGGCAGGAGGCAACTGGAGCTCACTTTGGTGGACATAGCTGCTGACAGCAGCCATTGTGAGGAGCCCATTCTACCATGAAGGCAATGGTGCTTGCAAGTGCCATTTCGGAGTTTTCCCTTGAGCTTATTAGCACCGGGACCTGACCCCACCTGGTGTCAGAACAAGTACTTGGATGCCTAAGGTCAGCAGCTAGCTGGGCAGGGACACAGCCCCACCCACCAGCAGGCCAGCTGCACTAGGACTCCCTGAGCCCCTAGCTGCCACCAGGATGTGACCCATCTACAGAGGGCCCAGGACCCAGCCATGCCCAACAACGTACCAGCACTGGCCCCAGGACCACCTGGGCCCTGGCCCCACCCAACAGTGGGCAAACATCAGCTCTGGGACACCTTGGGCCTCAGCCATTGCCTGAGGATCTGACCCCACCCACCAGCAGGCTGAAACCAGCTTTGGGATACCCTAGGCCTTGCAGCCAGTCATGTCAGGAACCAGCCTGCTCACCAGCAGGCCAAACCAGCTACAGGACCTCCAGGGCCCTGTAGCCAAAGACCACAAGATACAGCTCCATTCACTAGTGAATTGGCACTAGCCCAGGGACCACCTGGGACTTGACCACGCTAACTAGTTGGCCAAAGCCAACTCTGGAGCACCAGGGGCCTGTATCCAAATACCACAGAATTCAGCTCCACGCAATAGTGGGCCAGCACCAGCCCCAGTATCCCCAGGGTCCTGCAGCCGGAAACCCTGGGACACAGCTCCATCCACTACTGGGCTGACACTAGTACTGGGACAAGCCTCATCCACCAGAGGACAGGCGCAATCTCTGAGACCCCTAGGGCCCAGCAGCTAGAGACACTGGGACCTGGCTCCACCCAACACTGAGCCACCCAGAGGGTCCCCAGGCCCACCCACCAGTGTATAAACACCAGCTCCAGACCCCTGGGCCCAAACACCAAAGACCCCAGGACCAAGCTCCACCCACCAGAGGACCAGTACTATACCCAGGACCTAACCTCACCCACTATCAGGCTGACACCAGCTTTGAGACAACTTAGGATCATCAGCTAGCCACTCCAGGATCCAGCCCCACTCACCAGCCAGTCTACACCAGCTTTGGGACACCATCTGACCCTGCAGCCAGCCATGTCAGGAACCTACCTTGCCCATCAGCAGGCAGATAGAAGATGCAGGACCCCTGGATCCACAAACACAAACCCTAGGACCTGGCTCTGCCAACCAGTGAGCCAGCACCAATCCTGGGCCCTCAGGGGCTCTGAACCAGCTGCTCTGTGACAGAGCTCCACCCACCAGTGGCCAGTAGCTTCCACACAAGGCAGGGTCTGACAACCAACCAGACAGGGGCAGCCATGCCAACTGGACTTCCCACAGTAGTCAGCCACCTATAACAGAAAGACCCATGCAGCCCACCAAGGGGGTACCCCTAGAACATACAGTTCTGGTAACTAGAGGGGAGTACACTGCTGTGACACATAAGATGTCTCCTACAAAAGGAGAGTTCTCCAAAACTAGAAAATGTAACCAACCTACCAACTACATAGAAATAAAAACAGTGAATTAGGCAAAATGAATAAATAGAAGAATATGTTTTTAATGAAGAATATGTTTCTAACTTTATCTATCTATAATGATAGATATGTTTCTATCTATCTTCTAAGATAAAACCTTAGAAGAAGAACTAAGTGAAGTAGAGATAAGAAATCTACCCAACAAAGAGTTCAAGGTAATAATCATAAAGATGCTCAAAGGCCTCAGGAGAAGAATGAGTGAACACAGTGAGAATTGTACAAAGAGTTAGAAAACATAAAGGACAAGCAGAGCTGAAGAATATAATAACTGAAATTAAAAACACACTAGAAGGAATCAACAGTAGTTTAGATGATAAAGAGGAATGGGTAAGCAAACTAAAGAACAGAATTTCAGTGGAAATCACTGAAACAGAACAGAAAAAAGAATACAGTAAGTCCCCTACATATGAACCTTCAAGTTGCAAACTTTCAAAGAGGCAAACATGCATTTGCATGTTCAATCATGTAAGTTATTTCACATGCCTGGCATACATTGTCACCTGCGTGCATCCTCTACAAGTGGTTGTGCTTTTGTGTACTTTACTGTACAGTACTGTATAGAATACAGTAGTATAGTATCTTTATTTCAAGGCCAGGATGTCCGGAAGCAAGTGTAAAAGCAGTGGTGATGTAGCTGGTACTACTGTACTTTTCAAGGTACTGTACTGTAAGATTAAAAATGTTTCCTTTATTTTTTGTGTTTGTTTTTTATGTATTATTTGTGTGAAAACTATTATAAACCTATTACAGTACAGTACTATATATATGACTATGTTAATTGGGTGCCTAGGCTAACTTTGTTGGACTTACAAATTGGACTTACGAATGTGCTCTCAGGATGGAACTCATCCATATGTAGAGGATTAATGTAAAAAGAAAAGAGACCTCTGAAATGACATCAAACATACTATCATTTGTATTATAGAAGAGAGAGATAAAGGGGCAGAGAAATTATTTGAAGACATAATAGCAGAAAGCTTCCCTATTCTGGGCAAGGAAACAGACATTCTGGTCCAAGCAGCACAGAGAGTAACAAACAGGATCAAGCCAAAGAGGACCATGCCAAGCACATTGTAATTAAGATGGCAAAAATTACAGATAAAGAAAGAACATTAAAAGCAGCAAGGGAAAAGCAACAAGTTACATACAAAGGAACGCCCATAAGACAATCAGCTGACTTGTCAGCAGAAACTCTGCGGGTCAGAAGGGAATGGCCTGATATATTTACAGTGATGAAAGAGGAAAACCTACAACTAAGAATAATCTACCTGTCAAGGCTTTCCTTCAGATTTGAAGGAGAGATCAAAAGTTCTACAGACAACCAAAAGCTAAAAGAGTTCAGCATCATGAATCCAGCTTTACAAGAAATGTTAAAGGGACTTTTCTAAGTAGAAAAGAAAAGGCCACAACTAGGAATATAAAACTTATAAAAGGAAAAAATCTCATTGGTAAAGGCAAATATACAGTAAAGGAAGTAAATCAACCACTATAAAGCTAGTAGGAAGGTTAAAAGAAAAAAGTAGTAAAATCATCTGTATCCACAATAAGTAGTTAAGGGAGAAACAAAACAAAAAGATACAAAATATGAGGTTAAAAATAGTAAACGCTGGTTGGGGGGAGTAAAAATGCAGGGTTGTTAAAATATGTTTGAACTTAAGGGATAAGCAACTTGAAATAATCATGTATACATATAGATTGCTATATATAAACCTCATGGTAACCACAAGCCAAAAATCTATAATATATACAACATACAAAAAAGAGAAAGAATCTAAACATAATGTAAAGATGGCTATCAAATCACAAGAGAAGGGAGCAAAAGAAGAAGAAAAGAACAAAAAAGAACTGTAAAAACAACTCCAAGACAATTAACCAAATGGCAATAATACTTATCAATAATTACTTTAAATATAAATGAACGAAATGCTCCAATCAAAAGACATAGAGTGGCTGAATGGACACAAAAACAAGACTCATATTTATGTTGCCTACAAGAGACTCACTTCAGATCTAAAGACATACACAGACTGAAAGTGAGAGAATGGAAAAAGTTATTCCATGCAAATAGAAATGAAAAGAATGCTTGGGTACACAATATTTATATCAGACAAAATCAAATTTAAAAGAAGACTATAACAAGAGACAAAGAAGGACATTACATAATGTTCAAGGGAGCAAACAAGAAGAAGATATAACAATTGTAAACATATGCACCCAACACAGGAGCACCTAAATACATAAAGTAATTATTAACAGACACAAGGAGAGAAATTCACAACAACACAATAATAGTAGGGGACATCAGCACTCCACTTACATCAATGGACAGATAATCCAGACAGAAAATCAATAAGAAAACATGGGCTTGAAATGACACATCAGATTGAATGTACTTAATATATATAGAGCATTCCATCCAAAAGCAGCAGAATACATATTCTTTTCAAGTTCACATGGAAAATCTCCAGGATAGATCTCATGCTAGGTCACAAGACAAGTCTCAGTAAATTTAAGAAGATTGAAATCATATCAAACTTTTTTTCTGACCACAAGGCTATGAGACTAGAAGTCAACTACAAGAAAAAAACTGCAAAACACACAAACATGTGGAGGCTAAACAATATGCTATTAAACAACTATGGATCACTGAAGAAATCAAAAAACATCTGGAGACAAATGAAAAAAAAACACAACAATTCAAAATCTATGGGATGCAGAAAAGCAGTTCTAAGAGGGAAGTTTAGAGCAATAGAAGCCTACCACAGGAAACAAGAAAAATCTCAAATAACCTAACCCTATACCTAAAGGAACTAGAAAAAGAATAACAAACAAACTGAAAGTTACTAGAAAGAAAGAAATAATAAAGAACAGAGAAGAAATAAGTAAAATAGAGACAATTTTACTACACAAAAAGCAAAGGAGGGGGCTTCCCTGGTGGCGCAGTGGTTGAGAGTACGCCTGCCGAGGCAGGGGACACGGGTTCGTGCCCCGGTCCAGGAAGATCCCACATGCCATGGAGTTGCTGGGCCCATGAGCCATGGCCGCTGTGCCTGCACATCCGGAGCCCATGCTCCGCAACAGGAGAGGCCACAACAGTGAGAGGCCCACATACCGCAAAAAAAAAAAAAAAAAAAAGCAAAGGAAAATGAAAGAATGAAACTAAGAGCTGGTCCTCTGAAAAGATAAACAAGATTGATAAAACTTTAGCCAGACTCATCAAGACAAAAAGAGGGCCCAAAACAAAATCAGAAATGGAAAAGAAGTTACAACCAACACCACAGAAAAACAGAGGATCATAAAATATTACTATGAACAATCACACATCAATAAAAATGACAACCTAGAAGAAATGGACAAATTCCTATAAATGTACAATATCCCAAGACCAATCCAGGAAGAGATATAAAATATGAACATCTCAATTACCAGTAATGAAACTGAATCAGTAATATTTTTTAAATCCCCCAAAACAAAAGTCTAGGATCAGATGGCTACACAGGTGCATTTTACCAAACTTTTAGAGAAGATTTAACACATATCCTTCTCAAACTATTCCAAAAAATTGCAGAGAATAGAAAGCTTCTGAACTCATTCTACGAGGACAGCATCACCTTATGCCAAAACCAGACAAAGATATCACACACACACACAATTACAGGGCAATGTCACTCATGAACATATAAGTAAAAATCCTCAACAAAATATTAGCACACCAAGTTCAACAATACATTAAAAGGATCATATACCATGATCAAGTGGAATTTATCCCAGGAATGCAAGGCTGTTTCAATATCTGCAGTTCAATCGATGTGATATACCACCTTTACAAAATTAAGAATAAAAACCATATGATCATCTCAATAGATGCATAAAAAACTTCTGACAAAATTAAACAGCCATTTATGTCAAAAACTTTCAACAAAGTGGGTATAGAGGGAATACACCTCAATATAATTAAGGCCATATATGACAAGCCTATAGCTATCCCCATACTCATCATACTGAAAGCTTTTCCTCTAAGATCAGGGACAAGGATGTCCAGTTTTGCCACTTTTACTCAACATAGTATTGGAAGTCCTAGCCACAGCAATCAGACAAGAAAAAGATAAATAAAAGGAATCCAAATTGGAAGGAAGAAGTAAAACCACCACTGTTTGCAGATGACATGGTACTATACACAGAAAATCCTAAAGATGCCACCAAAAAACTATTAGAATTCATTAATGAATTCAGTAAAGTTGCGGAATAAAAAGTTAATATACAGAAATCTGTTGTATTTCTACACACTAACAATGCTATATCAGAAAGAGAATTAAGGAAACAACCTCATTTACAATCACATCAAAAGGAATAAAACACCTAGGAGTAAATATAAGGAGGTAAAAGACCTGTATTCAGAAAACTATAAGACACTGATGAATGAAACTGATGACACGAACAGATGGAAGGATATACTGTGCTCATGAATTGGAATAACTAATATTGTTTAAATGACTATTATACTCAAGGCAATCTACAGATTCAATGCAATCCCATCAAAATACCAATGGTATTTTTCACAGACCTATGACAAATAATTCTAAAATTTGTATGGAAACACAAAAGACCCCAAATAGCCAAAGCAACCTTAAGAAAGAAGAACAAAGCTGGAGGTATCATGCTCCCTGATTTCAAACTATGCTACGAAGCTACAGTAATCAAAACAGTATGGTACTAGCACAAAAACAGACACATACAACAATGGAACAGAATATAGATCCCAGAAATAAACCTACATTTATATGGGCAATTAATCTATGACAAAGGAGGCAAGATATACAATGGAGAAAAGACAGCCTCTTCAATAAATGGTGTTGGGAAAACTGAATAGTTACATGCAAAAGAATAAAACTGGACTACCTTCTCACACCATGCACAGAAATAAATTCAAAATGGATTAAAAACTTAAATGTAAAACCTCAAATCATCAAACTTCTAGAAGAAAACATAAGCAGTGTGTTCTTTGACATTGGTCTTAGTAATATTTTGTGGATATGTCTCCTCAAGCAAGGGAAAAAATGCAAAAATAAAGAGACCACATCAAACTAGAAAGCTTTTTCACAGTGAAGGAAACTATCAACAAAATGAAAAGGCCACCTACTGAATGGGAGAAGATATTTGCATACAATATATCCAGTAAAGGGTTAATATTCAAAATACACAAATAACTCATATAACTCAACATCAGAGAACCAAACAACCCAATTTAAAAATGGGCAGAGGATCTGAATAGACATTTTTATAAGGAAAACATACAGAGGGCTAACAGGCACATGAAAAGGTGCTCAACATCACTACAGGAAAATGCAAATGAAAACCACAATGAGATATCACCCTATACCTGTCAAAATGTCTATTATCAGAAAGACATGAAACTAATAAATATTGGCAAGGATATGGATAAAAGGGAACTCTCATGCACTGTTGGTGGAGATGTAAATTGGTACAACCACTATGGAAAACAGTATGGAGATTCTTCAAAAAATTAAAAATAGAACTTCATATGATCCATCAATTCTAGTCCTGAGTATTTATCTGAAGGAAATGAAAACACTAATTAGAAAAGATATAGGCACCCTATGTTCATTGTGGCATTATTTACAATAGCCAAGATATGGACGCAACCTAAGTAGCCAACCTTAGATGAATTGATAGAGAAATGGTATATATATACAGAATGGAATAGTACTCAGCCATAAAAAAGAATGAAATCTTGCCATTTGCAACAACATGGATGGACCTAGAGATTATTACGATAAGCGAAATAAGTCAGACAGAGAAAGACAAATACTGTATGATTTCACTTACATGTGGAATCCAAAAAAAAAAATAAATGAACAAACATAACAAAAGAGAAACAAAGTCACAGGTACAGAGAACAAACAGGTGGTTGCCAAAGGGGTGGGGGATGAGACAGATTAAGTACAGACTTCCAGTAGCAAAGTAAATGGGTCATGGCTATGAAATGTACAGTGTGAGGATTATAGTCAATAATTAGGTAACATCTTTTTGTATGGTGATAGATCATACTAGGCTGATTGTGGTGGTCATTTCAAAATATATAGAAATATCAAATCACTATGTTGTATAGCAGGAACTAATATTCTGTTGTAGGTCAATTATACTTCAAAACCAACCAATGAACCAAACAAACAAAAGCACTCATAGAAAAAGAGACCAGATTTGTATATTTTTCTATCTCTTTAATGTTGTATCTATATGAGATGATGGATATTCACTAAATTTATTGTGGTAATTATTTCATGATATATGTAAGCAAAACCATTATGACATACACTTTAAATTTATACAGTGCTGTATGTCAATTATATCTCAATAAAACTGGAAGAAAAAACATTCTCCTTTGTTTCTAGTTCATCAAGTATCTTTCATTATTTTAACTTAAAATTTTAATTAAAATAGGACACACAAACTGAAAAGTACACTGGGGTAATCTGCTAATGCTTCCTAAGGATATGTCCACATCCAAATACCTAGAACCTCTGAAAGTCATCTTATTTGGAAAAAGTGTCTTTGCATATATGATTCAATTTTATGGATTCTGAGATAAGACTATACTGGATCATACAGGCGGGCCTTAAATGCCATCACAAGCATCTTTATAAGAGAGAGGCAGAGAAAGGTTAGAACATACAGAGGAGAAGGTGATATGAAGATGAAGGCAGAGATTGGACTGATGTAGCCTTAAGTCAAGGAGTGCTGGCAGCCACCAGCACCTGGAAGAGACAAAGAATGGATTCCGCTCTAGTCTCTGGAGGAAGTGAAGACCTGCCAGCACGTTGATTTCAGATTTTTAACCTGTAGAACTGTAAGAATAAATTTCTGTAGCAGCCCCCGGCAACGAATACATGTACAGACCAATGTGTGCTACTCAATGGATTATCAAAAAAGCTAATATTTATAACTACCATCTAATTCAAGAAAGATGGCTAACATCCTATAAATGTCCTCTTATTCTTCTTACAACTTTTTCCATCCCCCCTAAGTAACCACTACACCGATTTCTATAACCAAAGTTTATTTATGCCTGTTTTGAACTTTAAATAATTCACACTTATCTGTTGTACGTTTTTTTCCTTATATTGTAAGCTTTATCCATGTTGCTGTGATTAACTACAGTTTGTTCATTTTCATTACAGAATATTATTCTATTGCATGGCTAGACCATAATTTATTTATCCATTGTACTATTGAGGGGGCATTTGGGTTGTTTCCAACTTTAGGTCATCATAAACAATGCTGCTATGAACAGCACTGTTCATATGTACACATCTTTCTTGCTTTCTTCCTTCTTTTCTTCCTATTTATTCTCAGGTGTAAGTGCTGGGTTATAGGGTTTGCATATGTTCAACTTTAGTAGATAATGCCAAACAATGCTGTTGTACTGATTTACATTCCCTCCAGCAGTGTGTGAGGGTTCCTGATGCTTCATATCCTCCTCAGGATTTGGTATTCTTAGTCTTTTACTTTCAGGCTTATTTTCCCCATTTTAAACTTTAGCTATTATGCTGGGAGTGTAAATGCATCTCATATACATTTTAAAAATATATACAAACTTTTATATTAAGAAATGAAATACAAAATAGCAAAAATTTGTAAGTGTACAACTCAATGAAGTGAAAGTCTCTATGATACTGCCATCCAAATCAAGAACATTACCAGCATCCCAGAAGTCTTCCTCATATTGGCTGCTATTACACTTTCTCTGTTCCTCAAAGGTAACCAATAACAATTTCTACTCTATGAATAATTTTTCTTGCTTTTGAACTTTATATTAATGAGATAACAGAATGTATAATTTTTTATGTTCATTGACAGGGCCTAAAAGAAGTGACACGCCAGCAAAAGTGCTCAGATCTTAGGTTCTAAATAGCACTTTCCAATAAAAAGAACCAAAGCTCCTTGGAGAAATGGCTGATTTCAGGGCTTGAACAGGAAAATTAATCTGAATGATCTTGTGTCAGAAAGTAAGAAAGTACTTTTAAAAAATGGAGGCCTGTCAAAAGGACTTAGGAGTCAAAGCGACACAACACTTAATGGTCAGAGTTGGAACAATTTGAGCAACAAAATAAATAATTACAGCATTATATTATAACCCAAAGAATAAAATGAATGTCCATGAATTCATGCTAATATCAATAAATGTTGGAGAGGGGACAAACCTTTCTTAGAGAAGAAATTCAATTAATAAATGTAGAAAGAATGAAAGAAATAGAAAATCCCCATTAGAATACCATGATAATAACGGCCACAGACAAATTCCATTGACGAATCCTAAAATTAGTGGATGAAAATTTTAAAGAGGAACAGGATATTTGCATAGCCTCCAGTAACTTTCCTGAAAATATTTTTTAATTACTCTAGTGGTTTTATCATATTTTCCATAAATTCCTTGATTTTCCTCTTTCCATGAGGTGAAATTAATCCCTCTCCCCTTGAGTGTGGGCTGGATTTAAGGACTCACTTCTAATGAACAGAGAATAGAAAGAGAAAATTAATAACTTTACAGTGGAGAAACCTGCAGACACTACCATAATCAAATGATCAAAGTTAACATCACCAGTGATGCCACGTTGATAGCATGTACTCCCTGATATGATACAATGAAAGGTCCTTGCCTTCTGTGATGTTCTTCTCAAAGATCCATTACTTCAGTCTAATAATGAGAAAACACCAGACAAATCCAAACTGAGGGACATTCTACAAAATATCTGATGAGTACTCTTCAAAAGTGCTTAGGTCACGAGAGACACGGAAAGACTGAGAAACGACCACAGATTAGAGAAGATTAAGGAGACGTGATCACTAAAGGAAACCTGGTATCCTGGATGGGAACTTGGAACAGAAAAATGCCATTAACAGAAAATCTGAATAATGTCTGTAGTTTAATTTATAGTATTATTGATCAATTCTTAGTGTTGATGGGTGTCCCATAGTTATATAGGGAAAGCTGAGTAAAGGATATGAGAACTCTCTGTAATATCTTTGCAACTCTCTAATCCTAAAATGATATAAAAAATAAAAAGCTAAAAACAAGAATCTGAATTGTGTAAAAAATAAACTAGAAACAAAAATCCTTCAACTGGTGGGTGGATAAACCGTGGAACATCCATACAGTGGAAGACTCCTCGGTAATACAAAGGAATGAACTATTGACACACACAACAACATGGGTGAATCTCAAATGCTCAGTAAAAGAAACCAAAGTCAAAGTCATGTATGATTTAATTTTTATGACATTCTGGAAAAGGCAAAAATGTAGTGATGAAGAACAGAGTAGTGGTTGCTTGTGGTAAGGGCTGGGGGAGGAGTTGACTGCAATGGGGCAGCATAAAGGAATTTTGAGGGGTAGTAGAACTGTTCTGCAGCTAGATTGTGGTGGTGGTTACACAACTCTATTTGTCAAAACATAAAACTGTATAACATAAAAAGTCAATTTTTTTACATAAAAGTTAAAATGAAATTTTAAAACAAAAAAATAGTAGTTGCCGAATATCTTGACATTAATAATTTTATATATTGCAAATACAGATAGAAATCTACTATACATATAGTTATATAGAGAAAATATATACTTCATCAAAATGGAGTCAAATTAAAATAGAAAGCCTAAATAATGTAACAATTTAAAAAATACAATTGACTGTAACAATTTTCTCACAAAGAAAACATCAGACCATGATGGTTTTACCAGGAAAAGACGTTCTAACTATAAATAAATTATTACAGAGTATAGAAAAAGAGAGAAAAAATTCCACTATTTTATAAAATTAATGTAACTTTGACATCAAACTCAACAAGAATAGTATAAGAAAATTATCTCTCATGAAAAATGATGCAAAATTAAATAAATACCAGGATCAAGTTATGTATAAAATTAAAAGTTGATACATCAGGATTGAGTTGGATTTATCCTACAAATTCAATTTGAATTTAACATCAGAAAATTAAGTCAATGATCACACTAAAATATTAATGTATTAAAGGAGAAAAGCAATCCAATCATCTCAATACAGGAGCAAAAAAATGTTTGAAAACATTCAACCATCAGTCATGACTTAAAAAAACCAACAAATTAGCAAACTAGGAATAAAAGGAAACTTCTTTACCTCGATAAAGAATTCTATAAAAAACTATAGCAAACATCTTACTTGGTGGTGTTGAAGTAAATCCCATTACTTCAGAACTTCTGAAGTGTTGAAACCATCACTTTAAAATCAGGAACAAAACAATCACATTCATTATCCTCACTGTTGTTCAATCTCTAGCTAGTGCAGCAAAGCAAATTTATATATATTTGTATATATGTGTATATATGTGTGTGTGGGGGTAGGGTTTGCAGGGGAGAAAACAAAACCTTCATTAATCTCAGGTAATAAAATTGTCTACCTCAAAAATTCAAAGGGATTCCAAATAAATTATTAGTATTAATAAATTATCTAGCAAGTTTGCTAGACACAAAATTAACATATGAAAATAAATTCATTTGCTTTATGTAATTAAACATTAAAAATGTAATTTTTAAAAAGTAATGCATGAAATATATATGTAAGAACAATTTTAACAAAGATGTATAAAACTTTAGAGAGACGTATGAAACAATTGAGCTATATTAAATAAAATATAGATAAATAGAAAGATAGTAAATATTAAGTAGGACAGTGCAGTATTGTTCAGGAACAATTAGTAGAAATTAACAGGGTTCCCATAACAGACTCAAGCAATATGGAAACTCGAATTATGACATATGTGGCATTGATAGACTTTTCAATAAACTGGCTAGGACAACTGCTTAGAAAAAAGTATAAAATTTGACCTCTACCTAACACTACAAAAAAGTCAATTCAAATTAAATGATAGTCTAGTTTGGCTTCTTTCACTCAGCACAATGAATTCAAGATTTATCCATGCTGTTGATTACATCAAGAGTTTGTTCCTCTTATTGTTGAATAATGAACCATTGTGTGATGAGCTTAGTTATTCTCCAGTTGAAGCATATTTTTGTTTTTATTTTCTGTAAATTTTGAATAAAGCTGCTATAAACACTTATAAACAGGTTTTTGTGAAAACAATTTTTTAAATTTTTCTTGGATAAATACTAGGAGTTCCATAGTTGGATCTTATGATAACTATGTTTTTAACTTTATAAGAAACTTCTAAAATGTTCTCCAACGTGGCTGTACCATTTTGCATTCTCAGCAGCAAATCTGAGAGTTCTAGTTGCTCTGCCTCTTCATTAGCACTTGTAGTGCTATTTTCTTGAATTTAGCTATTAAGTAGTGAAATCTCATTGTTTTATTTTGCATTTCCCTAATTACTAATGAGGTTGAGCCTCTTTAATGTGCTTATTTGCCTTCCATATATATCTTCCGATGAAACATCCATTCGGTATTTTGTCCATTAAAAAAATTGAGTTGTTTTCTTATTCTCAAGTCTTGGGACTGCTGGATATAAGCTTTTAGAAAGATATGTATTTTACAAATAAAAAGCTTGACTTTTCATTTTCTTAATACTGTCTTATTTTTTTAAAGAAAAGCGGAGTTTTTAAAAAAGAGTATCTCAGAGATATTGTGAAATATGCACGCATGAAATGATATGATGCCTGAGATTTTTGTAGATTTCTTGGGATTTTTCTATATAGACATACATGTCATTTGTGATTAAAGATAGTTTTTTTTCTTTTCCTATCTGTAGGCATCTTATTATATCTTTTCTTTTGCATTACTCCACTGGTTTGGGCTTATAATTCAATATTGAAGAGGAAGGGAGAGAGTGGGCATCCTTGCTTGTTCCAGATCTTATACAGAATTCAGTCTTTCATGATTAAATATGAAGTCAGCTGCAGGATTTCTTTTTCCTTCTTTTTTTTTTGATAGCTGCCCTTTATCATGTTAGGAAAGTTTTTCTATTCCTAGTTTGCTGAGAGGTTTTTTTTTTTTTTTATCATGAATGACTGTTGAACTTTGTCAAATGCATTTTCTGTATTTATTGATATAATCTTGTGCGTTTTCTTTTTCAGTCAGTTAGAGTCGATTTTCAAATGTTGAACCAGATTTTCATTCACTTCGTAAATCTGAATTGGTCATGATGCTTTATCATTTTATAATTATTGCTGTATTTAACTAACTCATATTGGTTTCAGAATTTTTGTGTCAATATTCATGTGGTATATTGATTTGGAGCTTTTTTTTGTTGTCTTTGATTCTGGTATCAGGGTTATGCTGGTTTCATAAAATGAGTCAGTAAGTTTATCCTTCTATTCTATTTTCTGGAAGAGGTTGGATAGAATGGATAATATTTTTACCTTAAGGAATTTGTCCATTTCATCTAAATTATTAAATTTATGGGCAAAGAGTTGTTCATAGTATTTTCTCATTGCTTTTTAAATGTCTATAAACCTGCAGTGATGTCTCTTACATTTTAGATTTTTGTAATTTGTATCTTCTCTTTTTTCTTGGTCAGTTTGGGTAAAGTTGTATCAGTTGTATTGATCTTTTCAAAGAACTAGCTTTTGGTTTCACCAGTTTTCTGTATTATCTTCCTGTATTGCATTTTATTGATTTCTGCTCTTTATTATTTCCTTCTTTCTACTTACTTTGGGCTTAATTTGCTCTTCATTTTCTAGTTACTTAAAGCTTAGGTTATTGATTTGAGACTTTTTGTCCAATATAAGCCTTTACTGCTATAAATTTACCTGTAAACACTTAGCTATATCCCAGAAATTTTAATAAGTTGTATTTTCATTTTGTTAAACCTATTTTATAATTTGCCTTGAGAACCCCTTTGATCCATGAGTTATTTATAAGTATTGTTCATTTTCAAATATTTGGGGATTTTAAAGATATCTCTTTTTGATTTCTAGTTTAATTCCGTTATGGTCATGGAACATATTTTGTTTGATTACAAGTCTTTTAAGTGTATTAAGATTGGTTTTTATGGTCCAGAATATTTTTTTGTAAATGTTTCATGTGCAATTGAAAAGAATGTATATTCTGCTATTTTTGGGAGGAGTATTCTTCTATAAATGTAACTTAGTTCCATTTGGTTGATGGTATTCAGGTCCTCCATGTCCTTGCTGATATTCTGTCTTTTTTTTTTATTGTTTATTGAGAGAGGAGTATTGAAATCTCCCACAGTAATTTTGGATTTGCTCTTCCTCCTTCCAGTTCTATAAGCTTTTCATTTGTGTATTTGGAAGCTCTTGTATTAGTTTTCTATTGTTATGCAACAAATTACCACAAAATTAGCAGCTTAAAATAACACTCATTTATTGTTTCCCTGTTTCTGTGGGTCAGGAGTCCAGGCACAGTTTAGGTGTGTCTTCTGTTCATGGTCCCATAAGGCTGAAATCAACATGTTAGCCAAGCCATTGTTGGCACCTGAGACTCAAGGTCCTCTTCCAAGGTCACTTAGGTTATTGGCATAATTTAATTCCTCAATTTTGTATATCTGAGGTCCCAGTTTTCATGCTGGCAACTGACTGGGCATTACTCTCAACTTCTAGAAGCTCCTACAGTTCCTTCCATGTAGCACTTTCACAGATCCTCTTGTAATACGGCAGCATACCTCTTTCAAAGCCAGCACGCAAATTTCTTTCTTCATGAAGAGACCAATTACCCCTTTAACGAGTTTTTCCTGACTAAATTAGACCCACAAAGGAAAATCTTCCTTTGATTAACTTAAAGTCAAAACTGACTTGGGGGGCTTCCCTGGTGGTGCAGTGGTTGGGAGTCCACTGGCTGATGCAGGGGACACGGGTTCGTGTCCTGGTCTGGGAAGATCCCACACGTTGCGGAGTGGCTGGGCCTGTGAGCCATGGCTGCTGAGCCTGCGCGTCCAGAGCCTGTGCTCTGCAACGGGAGAGGCCACAACAGTGCGAGGCCCCCGTACCGCAAAAAAACAAAAAACAACAAAAAAAACTGACTTGGGAACCCTACTTACATCTGCCAAATCCCTTCATCTTTGCCAGGCAGTATAACGTAATTCCACGAGTGATATCATAATGTAGTTGCAGGTCCTGCCCATACTTTGAAGGAAGGGATTATACAGTTGTGTACACCAGATTGGGGATGCCAGGGAGGGTCATCCTGGAATTCTGCCTACCACTACCTTGGTGGTAGGTATGTGCAAATTTAGAACTGTTATGTCTTCTTGGTGAATTGACCCTTTTAACACTATCTAATGTTCCTCTCTACCTCTGGTAATTTTCTTTGCCCTGAAATCTTTGTCTGGTATTAATATAGCCACCACAGATTTCTTTTGATTAGTGATTGCATGGTGTATCATTTCCATGCTTTTAACTTACCTGTATCATTCAATTTAAAGTAAGTACATTAAATATAGCCAAACTGACAATTTTGTTTTTCACTTAGTATGTTTATTTACATTTAATGTGATTATTGGTATAATTAGATTCACCATTTTATTGTTTGCTTTGTTTTTCTCCTTTGTTTTTCTTTCTACTTTCATGCCTCCTGTTGGATTATTTTACTTTTTACTTCCATTTAAATTTATCTATTGGATTTTTGTCTATCTTTTCTATTATGTTTTTAGTAGCCTATCTAGGGATTATAGCATATATATGTTATATAACGTATATATATATCTTACCCCTTACAGCCTTCTTAAAGTTATAATTTTTCAATTTCAAATAAAATGGAAAACCATCACAATCATTTATGTGTCTACTTTCTACTCCTTATGTTATAGTTGCTATACGTTTTCATCTACATACACTGAAAACCCCACCAGCAAACATTATAGCTTTTGCTTTTGTCATTCATATTAAAAAAAGAGGAGAAAATATAGTCTACTTTATTTACCCTGATATTTACCATTTCTGTTTTTCTTTCATTCTTGAAGTTCCAAGTTTCCTTCTTTTACCATTTTCCTTCAGCTTGAGGAACTTTCTGTAGTATTTCTTTCAGAGAAAATCTGTTGGAAAATAATTCTTAGTTTTCCTTCCTCTAGAATTTTTTATTCTTGAATATTTTCTCTTGGTATAGAAGTTGATGTAAAACTGTTGACAGTCTTTTTCCAACAATTTAGTGATGTTTTCCTACTGTCATCTAGCTCCATGGTTTCTGATTGAGAAATCTTGTTCCCTTACAAGTAATGTGTTGTTTTTCTTTGGCTGCTTTCATGATATTTTCTCTTCAGTCTTCAGCAGTTTTATTAAGATATTTCTGAGCATTGTTTTAAGTTTATTATGTTTGGTAAGCTTCTTCGATCTGAAAATTTATGTCTTTTACCAAACTTGGGAAGTTTTCAGCTATTCTTTTCCTACACCAATTCATGTTTTCTCTCTTCCAGGACTCCAATGACACAAATTTTAGACATTCTGTCATTCTCCCATAAGTCCCTAAAACTCTGTAAATTTTTTTCAATCTTTTTCTCTATGTTCCCCAGAGTGGATAATTTTTATTTTACTATTTTTCAAGTCCAGTGATCTTTTCTTTTGTCATCTCCTTTCTGCCATTTAAGATATCCATGGAAGTTTTTATTTCAGTGTCATATTTTCAGTTAAGATTTTTAAAATATTTATTCTATTTCTATCTCTATGTCTACAAGTTTTATATTTCCATTTACTTCAAGAGTGTACAGATTTACCTCATGGTACTTTAAAGTCTATCTGATACTTCCAACATTTGAGGAATCTCAGAGTTTGTGTCTGTTGACTGGTTTTTCCATTGAGAATTGGTCATATATTCTGTTTGTAAAATTTTTATGTCAAATAATTTTGAATGTTGTTATGCACACTGTAAATGTGTTGTGAGATTCTAAGCCCCATTAAAATCCTCAGGAGAATGTTGATTGTTCTGATTAACAGGAAATCTAGCCATGTAGGTTTGACTGCAAGTTCTTCATCACTTTCTGTGGGTGTTGGTTCCAATGTGAATTCAGTTTTTTAAACTCTTTGTTGCAATGTTTGGGTCTTTCACTCAGGGGTTAGTCTGGGACATGGTGCAGTTTATGCGACAACAAGAGTTCTCAAAACATTTGCTATGCTTCTTTTGTGTCTGTTCCACTCATGTAACCAACTCATAGGGTTAAGTCAGGGACTTGTATCAGTTCATACACAGAATTGTGGGACCTGTTTCTCTAGCTCTCTCTTCTCATGGATTTTCCTTCACTTTCTAGGCCCCATTTCTCTGAAAAGAAAAAGACTTTCTCTCACAGCTTTAGGCTCCTCCCACTGTCATATAATTCTATGAGATTTGGGCTGCCATCAGGGAAAAGCAGTGAATTAGAAGGAAAAACAAACTAACAGGATGCCCCCCCACAATCATCTTACCACAAGAGTCCCTTGCATGGATGCTCTGACTAGAGGGACATATTCTCTCAAAGGGCTTTAGGTGTCTGTGCCATCCCTTTTGGTATGGCAGTGCAACTCACTGTCTGGGGTTCACCTGTTGGCTGAACTAGAAAAGGAAGAGAGAAAAAAAAAAAGAAGTGGGATTTCCTTGATTCCCTCTCTGGGAGGCCATCTGCCACATCAGAAGGACATTCAAGTAACACTTTGCGATAGGGTTCTGGGAAGATGGCGGAAGAGTAAGATGCGGAGATCACCTTCCTCCCCACAGATACACCAGAAATACATCTACACGTGGAACAACTCCTACAGAACACCTACTGAATGCTGGCAGAAGACCTCAGACTTCCCAAAAGGCAAGAAACTCCCCACGTAACTGGGTAGGGCAAAAGAAAAAAGAAAAAACAGAGACCAAAGAATAGGGACGGGACCTGTACCAGTGGGACGGAGCTGTGAAGGAGGAAAGGTTTCCACACACTAGGAAGCCCCTTCGCGGGCGGAGACTGTGGGTGGCGGAGGGGGAGCTTTGGGGCCGCGGAGGAGACCACAGCAACAGGAGTGCACAGACAAAGCGGGGAGATTCCCGCACAGAGGATCAGGGCCGAAGAGCACTCACCAGCCCGAGAGGCTTGTCTGTTCACCCGCTGGGGTGGGCGGGGCTGGGAGCTGAGGCTTGGGCTTCGGTTGGATCCCAGGGAGAGGACTGGGGTTGGTGGCGTGAACACAGCTTGCAGGGGGTTAGTTCACCACGGCTAGCAGGGAGGGAGTCCGGGGAAAAGCCTGGACCTGCCGAAGAAGAAAGAGACTTTTTCTTCCCTCTTTGTTTCCTGGTGCGCGAGGAGAGGGGATTAAGAGCTCCGCTTAAAGAAGCTCCAAAAAAAAAAAGAGCTCCAGAGACGGGCGCGAGCCGCGGCTAACAGCGCAGACCCCAAAGACTTGCATGAGACACTAAGGCTGCTGCTGCCGCCACCAAGAAGCCTGTGTGCGAGCACAGGTCACTGTCCACATCCCCCTTCTGGGAAGCCTGTGCAGCCCGCCACAGCCAGGGTCCCAGGATCCAAGGACAACTTCCCCGGAAGAACGCACGGTACGCCTCAGGCTGGTGCAACGTCATGCCGGCTTCTGCCACCGCAGGCTCGCCCCGCATCCATGCCCCTCCCTCCCCCCGGCCTGAGTGAGCCAGAGTCCCCGAATCAGCGGCTCCTTTAACCCCGTCCTGTCTGAGCGAAGAAGAGACGCCCTCTGGCGACCTACACGCAGAGGCAGGGCCAAATCCAAAGCCGAGCCCCGGGAGCTGTGCGAACAAAGAAGAGAAAGGGAAATCTCTCCCAGCAGCCTCAGAAGCAGCGGATTAAAGCTCCACAATCAACTTGATGTACCCTGCATCTGTGGAATACATGAATAGACAACGGATCATCCCAAATTGAGGAGGTGGACGTTGAGAGCAAGATTTATGAATTTTTCCCCTTTTCCTCTTTTTGTGAGTGTGTATGTGTATGCTTCTGTGTGAGATTTTGTCTGTATAGCTTTGCTTTCACCATTTGTCCTAGGGTTCTATCCATCCGTTTTTTGTTTTTTCTTTAAAAAAATTTTTTTTCTTAATAATTATTTTTTATTTTAATAACTTTATTTTCTTTTATCCTCTTTCTTTCCTTCTACTTTTTCTACCTTTTATTCTGAGCCGTGTGGATAAAAGGCTCTTGGTGCTGCAGCCAGCAGTCAGTGCTGTGCCTCTGAGGTGGGAGAGCCAACTTCAGGACACTGGTCTGCAAGAGACCTCCCAGCTCCACATAATATCAAATGGCAAATATCTCCCAGACATCTCCATCTCAATACCAGCACCCAGCTTCACTCAACGACCAGCAAGCTACAGTGCTGGACATCCTATGCCAAACAACTAGCAAGACAGGAACACAACACCACCCATTAGCAGAGAGGCTGCCTAAAATTATGGTAAGTCCACAGACACCCCAAAACACACCACCAGACGTGGACCTGCCCACCAGAAAGACAGGATCCAGCCTCATCCACCAGAACACAGACAATAGTCCCCTTCACCAGGAAGCCTAAACAACCCACTGAACCAAACTTAGCCACTGGGGACAGACATAAAAAACAACGGGAACTACGAACCTGCAGCCTGCAAAAAGGAGACCCCAAACACAGTAAGATAAGCAAAATGAGAAGACAAAAAAACACACAGCAGATGAAGGAGCAAGATAAAAACCGACCAGACCTAACAAATGAAGAGGAAACAGGCAGTCTACCTGAAAAAGAACTCAGAATAATGTTAGTAAAGATGATCCAAAATCCTGGAAACAGAATAGACAAAATGCCAGAAACATTTAACAAGGACCTAGAAGAAGTAAGTGAAACAAGAACCAATGAAAAACACAATAAATGAAATTAAAAATACTCTAGATGGGATCAATAGCAGAATAACTGAGGCAGAAGAACGGATAAGTGACCTGGAAGATAAAATGGAAAATACTGCAGAGCAGAATAAAGAAAAAAGAAAGAAAAGAACTGAGGACAGTCTCAGAGACCTCTGGGACATTAAATGCACCAACATTCGAATTATAGGGCTTCCAGAAGAAGAAGAGAATAAGAAAGGGACTGAGAAAATATCTGAAGAGATTATAGTTGAAAACTTCCCTAATATGGGAAAGGAAATAGTTAATCAAGTCCAGGATGCACAGAGAGTCCCATACAGGACAAATCCAAGGAGAAATATGCCAAGACACATATGAATCAAACTGTCAAAAATTAAACACAGAGAAAACATATTAAAAGCAGCAAGGGAAAAACAACCAATAACACACAAGGGAATCCCCATAAGGTTAACAGCTGATCTTTCAGCAGAAACTCTGCAAGCCAGAAGGGACTGGCAGGACATATTTAAAGTGATGAAGGAGAAAAACCTGCAACCAAGATTACTCTAGCCAGCAAGGATCTCATCCAGATTTGATGGAGAAATTAAAAACAGACAAGCAAAAGCTCAGAGAGTTCAACACCACCAAACCGGCTTTACAACAAATGCTAAAGGAACTTCTCTAGGCAAGAAACACAAGAGAAGGAAAAGACTTACAATGACGAACCGAAAACAATTAAGAAAATGGGAATAGGAACATACATCTCAATAATTACCTTAAATGTAAATGGACTAAATGCTCCCACCAAAAGACACAGATTGGCTGAATGTATACAAAAACAAGACCTATATATATGGTGTCTACAATAGACCCACTTCAGACCTAGAGACACATACAGACTGAAAGTAAGGGGATGGAAAAAGATATTCCATGCAAATGGAAACCAAAAGAAAGCTGGAGTAGCAATGCTCATATCAGACAAAATAGACTTTAAAATAAAGACTATTACAAGACACAAAGAAGGACACTACATAATGATCAAGGGATCAATCCAAGAAGAAGATATAACAATAGTAAATATTTATGCACCCAACATAGGAGCACCTCAATACATAAGGCAAAAACTAACAGGCATAAAAGGGGAAATCGACAGTAACACATTCATAGTAGGGGGCTTTAACACCCCACTTTCACCAATGGACAGATCTTCCAAAATGAAAATAAATAAGGAAACACAAGCTTTAAATGATACATTAAACAAGATGGACTTAATTGATATTTACAGGACATTCCATCCAAAAACAACAGAATACGCATTTTTCTCAAGTGCTCATGGAACATTCCCCAGGATAGATCATATCTTGGGTCACAAATCAAGCCCTGGTAAATTTCAGAAAACTGAAATTCTATCAAGTATCTTTTCCGACCACAATGCTATGAGACTAGATATCAATTACAGGAAAATATCTGTAAAAAATACAAACACAGGGAGGCTAAACAATACACTACTTAATAACGAAGTGATCACTGAAGAAATCAAAGAGGACATAAAAAAATACCTAGAAACAAAGGACAATGGAGACACAATGACCGAAAATCTATGGGATGCAGCAAAAGCAGTTCTAAGAGGGAAGTTTATAGCAATACAATCCTACCTTAAGAAATAGGAAACAACTCAAATAAACAACCTAACCTTGCACCTAAAACACTTAGAGAAAGAAGAACAAAAAAACACCAGAGTTAGCAGAAGGAAAGAAATCATAAAAATCAGATCAGAAATAAATGAAAAAGAAATGAAGGAAATGATAGCAAAGGTCAATAAAACTAAAGGCTGCTTCTTTGAGAAGATCAACAAAATTGATAAGCCATTAGCCAGACTCATCAAGAAAAAATGGGAGAAGACTCAAATCAATAGAATTAGAAATGAGAAAGAAGAAGTAACAACTGACACTGCAGAAATACAAAAGATCATGAGAGATTACTACAAGCAACTCTAAGCCAATAAAATGGACAACCTAGAAGAAATGGACAAATTCTGAGAAATGCACAGCTTGCCAAGACTGAATCAGGAAGAAATAAAAAATATGAACAGACCAATCACAAGCACTGAAATTGAAACTGTGATTAAAAATCTTCCAACAAACAAAAGCCCAGGACCAGATGGCTTCACAGGTGAATTCTATCAAACATTTAGAGAAGAGCTAACACCTATCCTTCTCAAACTCCTCCAAAATATAGCAGAGGGAGGAACACTCCCAAACTCATTCTACGAGGCCACCATCACCCTGATACCAGAACCAGACAAGGATGTCACAAAGAAAGAAAACTACAGGCCAATATCACTGATGAACATAGATGCATAAATCCTCAACAAAATACTAGCAAACAGAATCCAACAGCACATTAAAAGGATCATACACCATGATCAAGTGGGGTTTATTCCAGGAATGCAAGGATTCTTCAATATACGCAAATCAATCAATGTGATAAACCATATTAACAAACTGAAGGAGAAAAACCATATGATCATCTCAATAGATGCAGAGAAAGCTTTCGACAAAATTCAACACCCATTTATGATAAAAACCCTGCAGAAAGTAGGCATAGAGGGAACTTTCCTCAACATAATAAAGGCCATATATGACGAACCCACAGCCAACATCGTCCTCAATGGTAAAAAACTGAAAGCATTTCCTCTAAGATCAGGAACAAGACAAGGTTGCCCACTCTCACCACTCTTATTCAACATAATTTTGGAAGTGTTAGCCACGGCAATCAGAGAAGAAAAGGAAATAAAAGGAATCCAAATCGGAAAAGAAGAAGTAAAGCCGTCACTCTTTGCAGATGACATGATACTATACATAGAGAATCCTAAAGATGCTACCAGAAAACTACTAGAGCTAATCAATGAATTTGGTAAAGTAGCAGGATACAAAATTAATGCACAGAAATCTCTGGCATTCCTATACACTAATGATGAAAAATCTGAAAGTGAAATCAAGAAAACACTCCCATTTACCACTGCAGCAAAAAGAATAAAATATCTAGGAATAAACCTAACTAAGGAGACAAAAGACCTGTATGTAGAAAATTATAAGACACTGATGAAAGAAATTAAAGATGATACAAATAGGTGGAGAGATATACCATGTTCTTGGATTGGAAGAATCAACATTGTGAAAATGACTCTACTAACCAAAGCAATCTACAGATTCAATGCAATCCCTATCAAACTACCACTGGTATTTTTCACAGAACTAGAACAAAAAATTTCACCATTTGTATGGAAACACAAAACACCCCGAAAAGCCAAAGCAATCTTGAGAACGAAAAACGGACCTGGAGGAATCAGGCTCCCTGACTTCAGACTGTAATACAAAGCTACAGTAATCAAGACAGTATGGTACTGCCACAAAAACAGAAAGATAGATCAATGGAACAGGATAGAAAGCCCAGAGATCAACCCACGCACATATGGCCACCTTATCTTTGATAAAGTATGCAGGCATGTACAGTGGAGAAAGGACAGCCTCTTCAATAAGTGGTGCTGTGTAAACTGGACAGGTGCATGTAAAAGTATGAGATTAGATCACTCCCTAACACCATACACAAAAATAAGCTCAAAATGGATTAAAGACCTAAATGTAAAGCCAGAAACTATCAAACTCTTAGAGGAAAAAATAGGCAGAACACTCTATGACATAAATCACAGCAAGGTCCTTTTTGACCCACCTCCTAGAGAAATGGAAATAAAAACAAAAATAAACAAATGGGACCTAATGAAACTTCAAAGCTTTTGCACAGCAAAGGAAACCATAAACAAGACCAAAAGACAACCCTCAGAATGGAAGAAAATATTTGCAAATGAAGCAACTGACAAAGGATTAATCCCCAAAATTTATAAGCAGCTCATGCAGCTCAATAAGAAAATAACAAACAACCCAATCCAAAAATGGGCAGAAGACATAAACAGACATTTCTCCAAAGAAGATATACAGATTGCCAACAAACACATGAACGAATGCTCAACTTCTTTAATCATTAGAGAATTGCAAATCAAAACTACAATGAGATATCATCTCAGACCAGTCAGAATGGCCATCATCAAAAAATCTAGAAACAATAAATGCTGGAGAGGGTGTTGAGAACAGGGAACACTCTTGCACTGCTGGTGGGAATGTGAATTGGAACAGCCACTATGGAGAACAGTATGGAGTTCCTTAAGAAACTACAAATAGGACTACCATATGACCCAGCAATCCCACAACTGGGCACATACCCTGAGAAAACCATAATTCAAAAAGAGTCATGTACCAAAATGTTCATTGCAGCTCTATTTACCATAGCCCGGAGATGGAAACAACCTAAGTTTCCATCATCGGATGAATGGATAAAGAAGATGTGGCACATATATACAATGGAATATTACTCAGTCATAAAAAAATGAAATTGAGCTATTTGTAATGAGGTGGGTAGACCTAGAGTCTGTCATACAGAGTGAAGTAAGTCAGAAAGAGAAATACAAATACCGTATGCTAACACATATATATGTAATTTAAGAAAAAAAAAATGTCATGAAGAACCTAGGGGTAAGACAGGAATAAAGACAGTGACCTACTAGAGAATGGACTTGAGGATATGGGGAAGGGGAAGGGTAAGCTGTGACAAAGCGAGAGAGAGGCATGGACTTATAGATACTACCAAATGTAAAATAGATAGCTAGTGGGAAGCAGCCCGATAGCACAGGGAGATCAGTTCGGTGCTTTGTGACCGCCTGGAGGGGTGGGATAGGGAGGGTGGGAGGGAGGGAGACACAAGAGGGAAGAGATATGGGAACATATGTATATGTATAACTGATTCACTTTGTTATAAAGCAGAAACTAACAAAAAGTAAAAAAAAAAGGTAACACTTTGCAGAGACTCACATCGTGGGGAACTGCAGTGTCTGGCAACTAAAATCTCTTGTGAACAGCCATAGAGTGAATTTGGGAGCAAGTCCTCCAACCCCAGTCAGATCCTGCTTCCCTTAAGATGATGCAGCTCCGTCCAGCATCTTCATTGCAACCCGGTGGGAGACACTGAGTCAGAGTCTCCCAGCTACATGGCTTCCAAACTGCTGATTCACAGAAACTCTGAGATGATAAATGCGTGTTGTTTTAAGCCACTACATTTTGGGAGGTAATTTGTTGCACAGCAATAGAGGATTAGAGCATAGTACGCCTAAGGGAGCATTACAAAGAAGAGAGACAAAACCCAGAATTTATATTGTAGCTCTGAGCCTAAGTTATTACTCATGTTTAATAGATGCTTCATGAAAAAAAAAGAGAAAAACACTGAGAATTTTCTAATTGAGTAGCTTTAATTTACCACAACTATAAACTCACCTTCTCCAAAGTACCTTATAAAGTTTTATTCCTTGGAAAAAGATACAGAATTCCAGGTTCTCAAAAGTATATTTTGGCTGATGTAAACACTAGGTTGACTTTAACTCTAAAATGCTGTTTTCTATGAAATAAAGAAAAAAGAGGAAGAAGAAATAATGATTTACCTAGAATTTTCTATCTAGTTAGGGAGGAAGATGGGTGGGTGGAGGGAAGTGGATATGTACAAAAAGCTTAGGCAAATCTTGAATGAGAAGTCTTCAAATTCCTATTAAAACACTAACTACTGGACTTCCCTGGTGGTCCAGTAGTTAAGACTCCACGCTTCCAATGCAGAGGCCACGGGTTCCATCCCTGGTTGGGGACCTAAGATCCCACATGCCGCACAGCCAAAACAACAACAACAACAAACCCACTAACTGCACAAAAAATAATCATAAAGGCAGTCTTACTAATTCAAGTAACCCAAAACTTGCACTTTTCCCCCCCTCTGTATTGTTTAGTGATGGCTTTTGTTTATGGAAAATTAGGAATGATTTTATGAGCAAATAACAAATATAATTCAGGAATACAGTTCTTTTTACTTTGGTTCAGTACTTAATAATCAACTTTTGATTATAACTACATTTGATTGTACTCACAAGATAATTATCCTTTAATATTAGAAATATTGGAAAGTTTACGTTTTGCTCACAGATTCTGCCCAAAGCACAGCTTACATTAATGACAACTTTCTTGCCTCTTAATGGTAATGAATTATATTACACCTCTGTAAAACACATGTGCCAGTATTTGCTGGCAAAACTAGATAAGTAGCAGGGTTTGTCTAACAACTGTATTTTCTTTAATGCAGTGCCATTAAATCACAACCACATTTCAGGGTAAAATATTCCACATGTTTCTCAGCAGCTTTCTGGGAAGGGCTTAGTACTTTTATAATTCAATATTGGGGTTTTTGAGAAGCATGGAAACAATTATTTGAGAGCACACTCAGTGTACGCATGGTGAGGAAGAACATTCTCCCGGTCTGGCTGCTCACTATCACATGAAGGAAAAACACCAGTGCATGTGCTGAAGTTTACTTGGAAAATAGAAATGACATCATATTTTGCATCACAATTTAAGACATACATAACTTCTTTTTCTTTCTTTTAAGTGAAACTTATTCTCCGAGCATAACAGATTTAGTACAGGTTACTCTAAAATTGCTGTCTCTGCAATTTAGAAGTTATGATTGAAATGGAAAAATTTCTGTGCTCAAAGTACCAAATCCTAAATATATTCTTGTATAACACAGAAGGTCATTTACACAAATAGAATTATGTAAAAACTAAACAGGGACCTTGGGAATGAAACCTGTGACTAATGACTAAGAATATGATCTACCATGAATATTAATGAATATTCATGACTTAATCAATTGAAAACAAGCCAAGCTTGGAAATTGTGACATCTGAGCAGTAATACCAATTCTACATTATCCATGAAAAATCAGAGGTAAAAATGAAGAAATTATTGAGGCTGACAAGCCACAAATCTAATTTTCGTTGTTTTCTCCATCAAACCTTCCTAAGAGCTAATGACAAGCAGGCCAAATGACTAATTTGATATTCACCATTTTTATTCCCCCTGACTACTCATAGCTGGAAATATTCCCGAGGAGTGAAATGGCCAAAAGGCATCTAGCCAGAAAAGAAGGGGGACACAAGCCAAGGGTTGTGGATTGCTCACAAATTGGTTACTTAACCACCAAATAATATAATTTTCTGGAAATTGATGAACTGTTTCTAGACAACATTTTTTATTGTGTGTGTACCTGTATGTATGTGTATATTTATATATTCCCACTTCCTGCCACATCTACACTAGGCTGAGTAGGACTGCAGTTTCATCTTGTACTTCTGATCTTAAAGCTTCTTTGTGTTGAGATTTGATGGAGTATTACTATATTTGCTTACATCTACAATACCACTGGCCAGTATTGGCCTATGATTAAGTTTTAGTATGCTGCATGTGTCAAAATCTATATGATGACATAATAGTAAAGAACTTATGTAATACTTTGAATATATGGCCCTTATAGAAGCCATCCTTGACCCTGAAAGACAGGACAAATTCCTTGTTGGCTTGTATGCATGCTTCCAGCAGGTAGATATTATTGGAAGGCCACATAGCTCATCAGCAGTTCTCAAGTCAAGTACTATGAGCTACGCAATGTTTAGGACATGAAGCTGTAAGAGTAAGCATCAAAATTTAAAATTCAGACACATTTTAGGTTTTGATGGGAAATGAACTAGAAAGCAGGTAGCCGGTTCATAAATGGAATAAGCAGGTCATGGCAGGGGAAAATGAGGTGGAATTTTTCAGAAAGTCTACTTAGACCTGAACATCCTGATTATTTCAATTCCAACAGCTCAGTTTCCCTCAATAGAGGCTAATATTGGTTCAGGAATGGGCTACTAAAATGGACACCTTGCTCACATTGTATCTGTTTTTAGTAAGGTTTTATTTGGAAAGATGTTTCACTCAAATGTTTACTTTTAAAATTCCTTAATATGCAAAAGGGAGCCACAGGATGCATTTACATTGAAAGCGGTAGCAAGTGATACATTTTACTTTTGTACAGGTTTTTCAGCACATCTGCAGATAATTAAACATCTGTTCAAATGAGAGAAAGCATACAGTTCCTTTGGCTATGTATTTCACTTGAATTATTAATCTTGTTGGGAGAGTCTGGCAGCAAGAGCATTATACCCAAAACAATTCTTTCATTTTATTTGACTTAAAAAAGCTTGCCAGTGCTTGCAGTAGATCTTTTACTAAAAGGTAATGCTGACAGAGAATTGAGTGAAAGCATACATTTAGAATACTTAATTAAATGATGTCAGTTTGCCACTGGCAGGGAACTGTATTGTTTTCTGCCATAAAAAAACACGTGGTGGGCTTCCCTGATGGCGCAGTGGTTGAGAGTCCAACTTGCCGATGCAGGGGACACGGGTTCATGCCCTGGTCCGGGAAGATCCCACATGCCATGGAGCGGCTGGGTCCGTGAGCCATGGCCGCTGAGCCTGCGCGTCTGGAGCCTGTGCTCCGCAACGGGAGAGGCCACAACAGTGAGAGTCCCATGTACCGCAAAAACAAAACAAACAAACAAAAAAAATGTGGCTATACACAGTAAATATTTCCAAGGATCCAGAGAACTGATTTTACTTCTTCTCACCCAATTCTCAGTAATAATAATCAAGGATTACACTATAGTTTTTGCTATTGAACTTGGCTGAGTTCTTTGAGGTCAGAGAATGTGCTTTCAATATCTGTGGTACTCTGTATAAGCTCTCTACAAACCAGGGTGTTGTGTTCATAGTAAATGCCTAATTAATGTTTTTATTTTAATAATTTTTGGTCCCTTGAGAGCCATAGAGATGGGATGCTATACCTGGGCTATCAAGTCTCACCTGGTGATGCTCTTACCTCTGCATATTGCACCCAAGTGGTTCAGCTCACACAGTTCAAGTACCTCATTCACTCCAAGTCTATGGCTTCTGATGGGATGGAAATGCACTTTGTCGCGTGTCTGAGCTGTGAAAACCAACAAATAAAACATGAAACCTGCAGGCAAAGAAATGTACTTCTAAAGGCTTGATAAATGTGCCATGTTATATATAACAGCAAGTTATAATCAATTCCTAATTAATGGTGAGGAACTTGGTGTCCTTAGATTTGGATTGGACTGAAGTTTAACCTTCTTATTTTGAATGGATGAAATGTGTAGTGTAAATAAAATGTGAACTAGATTATCTTTTTGAAAATGGTTATTTAAAAAAATTAATATTATTTAATGTTAGTGCTGTTATTAATTACTAATAAATTCTGTTTATCCATTGTAGCAGACCCAATCAGGTATCTGTTTAAGCACACTACCTTGATGGTTTGACTTATTCTTCTAGAAGGTAATATACCTGTATTAAAATAAGACATGTAATCCCAACTCCTAGTTTATCCCTCAATCTGTAAAGCTTTAACTCACTACCAGAGTTTAATAAATCCACTAGATTATCTGCCCTTTAGGGAACAAACCTGAATGTGTGTGTGTGTGTGTGTGTGTGTGTGTGTGTGTGTGTGTGTGCATGTGTGTCGCCTAAGTACTAAACACAGTGCCTGATACATGGCATATATTTATTAATATTTGGGGAATCAACTAGCGTATTTTGCTCTTATTATTTTGAATTGCAAAGAAATTTTTTTGCTACCAAATTTTACATGGGGATGATATCTTCATTTTGTTAGGGGGCAGTCTATCCCAGAAATAAGAAAGCTCGGATATACCTGATTACTTGTTTAGATAAATATAGTATTCAACTCTAGAGTGGGGAATAATAACTACCAGGTATTGCATATGTCAGTGTGTCTAGTTCTTTAACTCTATTTTCTTAAATAATTCTCCCAATGTTCACAATATCTACAAATGGGTATTCTCATACCATTTAACAGATGAAGAAATCAAGACTCAAAAAAGCAAAAGCAATGATAATAAGTGACTCAAAGTCTGTGGTTTCAACAAAGAATTCTCTCTCACCAACATTACTTGTCCATCACATGTTTGCAGGTATACTCCCTATCATCTGTACCCTGGTACTCAGCCTTAAGCAGCAGCCCCTGTCATGGTTGTTGCCAGACTCATGACAGTGATTAAAAACATCAAAGCAGATCTTGAGTTGCCTCTTAAATGTTCTGTCACTTTTGTTCATATATCACTGGTCAAGACAAGTCATGTGGCCAAGCTGATTTCAAGGAAGCACAGATGTATAATCTTCCCATGGAGAGGGGCACCTCAAAAGGGGGAATGGATATTTTGAACAAGAATACAATCTACCACCATAGTAGCAAAAGCTGATCTGATCACAAGCCTGCTAATAGCAAAATAAAAAGATCCCTGTCCAGAAATGCAAGGGCTGATTAGAGCCATGGAGATGAACTATGAGGCAGTTTGAGGCATTTTTGCCTTTTCTTTTCTTCTTAACTTTGCCTCAAGCTTCCTGTCTTCTGCACTTCTGTTATGTATACTAGGATTTGAATTCCAGCTCATTTATGAGCTGAAACAAGTTATTAGCTTCTCTGATCATTTTTTTCATCTGTAAAATAGGGATCATCATAATACCTACTTTCCAGGATTAGAGATATTGAAAATAATGCACTTTATATAATGCTTGGTATGCAGAAGGCATTTTAAAGAATGGTACACAATAATGGTACAAGGAACTACTGTCAACCAATCATCAGGAAATGGAATATTCCTCAAATTTGAAATCTAAGAATGTCACAACAATACGTCCGCAGACCCCTTTAAGAAATGTTGAGTTATTGGTTTGATCAAACTGTGTAGAATGCAGGTAGATAGATGGAATTTTAGAAGAATAAACACAAAATGATAATCGATAGATCTGTGTCTCAGCAACGGTCAACCAAGCCCTCATAGGAACATTGAGTGTTTGTGTAGGTAAAAAAGTCTGAAAAGTACAGGTTCACAAACTTCTGTTTCCTTGAACTTTTCACATATATTTTTAAATATAATTTTAACATTATTTTGGGGAAAAATTAGCCAAAGAGCCCTTTTGCTCTTGCCAGTAAAGTTACACAAAAAATGATAACAACAGCTCAGCATTTATTCCTCAACATATTTCTCTTTAGTTCTTCTCTACTTTAAATCAGAGTCCCGGATTAGATCTGTATAGAGTGATGAATCCACACACTGCTAAGATAATGGGAAATTCTTTAACAGGTTCTCCTCTGCACCCCATGTATCCAGCCACATGCCTGCATGTGTGGTTGTTTGCCTTGTCTAAGTGTTCATATGACACTTATGACACTCCACAGCCATGTCTCATGGAGCCAAAAGTTCAGGAATTTTTTTTATCTGTAAAGTATCAAACAACAAGTTTTGTCAGTTTTTTTTTCTTTTTTCATTGTGTGAGTATGTAGAATTGATGACTTGGCCAGAAGGTTTTTTGTTTTCAACAAAAATGAACTCAGGAGAAAATCTAACATTCTGTAAGTAAACCCTTCTTTATCTAAAAATATGAATTATCTAGGAGTTTAGAGAAAGGCATGGATTCAGGTATAAGGGAAGGTGGGTAGGGAGGAGAATCTATGGATAACATGTATTTCAGTCACTCTTTGCCTGATATTTTGGCATGGTATTCACAGGACCTCAACTCTACTAAAAAACAAATAAACAAAAGCAGTCTCTATAGATTTTGCTACACCTATATCTTTTTTTTTTCCCCATGCTGTGTGGCATGTGGGTTGTGGGATCTTAGTTCCCCAACCAGAGATCGAAGAGTGGAAGCGCGGAGTCTTAACCACTGGACCACCAGGGAAGTCCCCCTACCTCCTGTTTTCAGCTAAACCTTAGTAGAGAAAAATCCAGAGCACAGGGTATTTATTTCAACCTAGTTTTATGTAATGCACCAATTCTCCATTTTAATAGCAATATTATAAAGTTATTATATATTATCATTACCTTTCGAATTGCTTTAAATTTTGAGACTTGAAATGAGAAGACTTCAGTTTCCAGTATTGGCAGGCTTGGTTATTTGGACCAACCCTCTTACTGAAAAGAACTACCAAGCTCAAATAAATTAGTGGAAACAATCCTTCTTAAAAAACATGAAGAGCTGACAATACAGGAAGGAAGTACCAACCAAAAACTGAAAGGAAAACAGGACCTTAGAGAGATAAGGAAACCAGGGAGCTGCTTTCCTCCTGAAGGCTTTTGTGACTTTAGCAAATTTGAACTTTCATTTTGAAAGCCTCTTTAGTGAGAGTAATAGAAATTAAATGCCCATGTCTGATTGAAATGGGAATCTAACTGCAGACCCTCTCCAAAATAAGCTGGGACTCCAGCATCACTCAGAGTATCAGAGTAGAAGAGCCCCCACATGTCCTTGCAGCCTGAGATATTACAAAGGAATGAATTTCAAGCCCTGAACATGAAATAAGGGGTCCCAACTGATAGTTTCAAAGCAAAGTCAAATCCTCTCTGGAGAAATAAACCTTCTCTTAAGCCCCAAAATAATCCTTAAATAAATGTTCAAGGACAATGAACAATATACAAAGATTATCAGGCTCAGTAGGAAGTAACTAACATAGCAGGAGTGAAAACAAGCAGAATAGCTTATGTAAACAGCTGCCCTAGCTATTTAAAGGGATCATAAATGGAAAACAGATAAAATTTATTCTTTGTGATTCAAGTAGATATATGACTTCTGGAAGGAAGTCAGGGAGAGGCCACTTTTGATCCAATAAAATGAACACATTAATTGGAACTCTTAAAAAGCAGACTGGACACATTTCCAGGCAGTGAATCTACTTGCACTGAAAATATCAATGTTAAGAAGATACTGGAAATTCAAGTTACCATTGTAAAAGAGTCACTGAGTGACAGGTTGAACTAGATAACCTCTCAGCTTCCTTCCAAGTTGTAACATTATTTCAAGAATCAGATTAAGACCAGAATTAGGCACAGTGGATGTGAATACACAGCTAATAAGGCAATTGCTTTGCTGTAGTACCTTTTATTACCTAAATATACTATTCAAATATGCTTTTTTTTTTGGTCTGCTGTGGTACCTATAAGCTAGAATTCATTGTCTACAATGTAGTTTAACTATGGAATACTTATTTGGAAATATTTTACTAAACTGAAATCACAATAAAATTCTTATTTACAGAATTGAAACATACAGATGTTATGAGGTTTAAACTGTTTCCTTTCCAGATATTAGTATGTATTATTTCTCTTTATTTAGTCTTGACATTATTTTACAACATAAAAATATATCTTCAGATTAATATTTTAAAAGTCTAAAATATAATTCTACATGTTTAATTGGGAAAGTAGTAATAAAATAATATCCTTTTCCCAAGACAAAAACCAAGCAGAATCAATAGCAGCAGACCCACAGGAGCTTCAGATGTTAAAAAACCAGTCACAGACAATAAACAAATTACAATTATTATTATTATCTTTAAAGCAATAAAATGCAAACTTAAAGATATTTGCAGGAGCAACAAGCAATACAAAGTGACATAGATTTGAAATTGATCCAAATAGAATTTCTGGAAATGAATATATAATAAAAATTAAGAATTCAACTACTAGATTGGACACAAAGAATTAGTATACTGGGAGATTGGAAGAAATTATACAGAATGCAGCATAAAGATGGAGAGAAACAGAAAAGAGAATCTGTGACATGGAGTTGGGAATGAGAAGGTCTAACATAATTAATCAGAATTCCAGGAGTTCCAGAGAGAGAATAAAGCAAATGTAATATTTGAAGAGATAGTGTCTGAACGTCAGCAGGATGGAGGGCTAGAAGGTGTCAACACTTATCTCACTCACAAAAAAACAAGAATGAATAAACAACTAAAAACAAGAAAACAGCTCAGGGGAGAATTTTAGACTATAAAGAAGTAGCAACAAAAACCCTGCAGAGCTCAAAAATTAAGGATAGCCACATAAAAAAGTACAGGAAGTGTTTTGCCTGCATTACTCCATGCCCCAGTCTGGAGCTGCTGGACACTAGGAGGAATCCTCTCAGAGGAATTTCACCACGTGGAGAGAAGGAGAGTGGGAGAACCCCAGCAAGCTTCACCACTGTGGGTGTTTGAAGCTTTTGCTACAGAGGTCCCCCACAGTCATAATGGATGCTGATCCTAGATAATAGAACAGCCAGGAGTGCCCCCTGTGCTTCTACTCCCAGAGGCTGGAGCTGTTGCTGAGGTGAGACTTGCCCTCAGGGCCCCCAGTTGCTGCTGTGCTCTGCTCTCATGGTTAAGGTGCCATAGCACCTTACCATATACAGGAGTGGAGCTGCCACTGCTCTGTGCCCACCCCTGACCCCAGGTTAGGGCTTTGTCCCACCATTAACAACCTCCACTGCCCTGAGCCATGTCCCCAGGATCTGAAGTCTCTCTTTAGCTGTCATCTGATGGTGTTGCCTCCCCCTTAGTCCCACTCACTGAGTTCCAAGTTGCAGCTCTGAATAGCCAATTCCAGAGGCACTGATGCTGCCCTGAGGCCCATCCCCCTATCCTAGGTCAAGACTCTGAACCATCATTTCTGAGACTGATCTGCTGCTGCCCTACATGCTACCTCCTGGGTTCTTCTAGGTCATGGCTCTGACCCAGCAATGCTACGACCAGACTGCTGCTGCCCTGATCCCTGCCCCTAGATGAAGGTCATATCCCTGACCATCAGAGCTGAGACTGTGCTGCCACTGCCCTGAAGCCCACTGCCCAGACCCCAGCTCACATCTCTGACCAGTCATTGCCAGGGCTGTGCTTCCTGCTGAGCCCAGTTCTCCAGGTCCCAACACATGGTATCAATAGACCACCAGCAGAGTCATGCTGCTGCTGTGACTGCATCCTGTGACTGCCCCCAGGGGTCAGAGTTGAGACCCTGACCCACCATCCCTAAGCTGTGCTACTATTACACCCTATCTGCTGGGCCTGAGTCACTGCTGCACCTTTTCATCTCAGGACCTGTACCACTGCTGCATTCCTGCCTCTCTCCACCCCCACCTGTCAGCTGGAGTCACAGCGGTGAGCCCCTGAGACCCAGGCATTATTAGTTCCATGGGATATCTGTGCATCGCCACACCCTAGACACCAGTCCTGCAGTTACAGCAACTGCACCTATGTCCCAGGACCCAGATGCTGTGGTGGTTCCACATGCACCTGATTCTAGGACCCCGTCTCTAATACCATTATGAGTGCACTGAGTGTCAGCATGCCAGACTATGCACCAAGTAGGACCCCCCTCAGCTAGACCTTCCTCCCAAAGGCAAACAACAACAACAACAACAAATAATAATAGGAAGACCAACCAGACTTCACTTCTGAAGATCCCAATAACCTTGGCCAAAGAAGACCTCCACAGTCTGGCCAATGTCAACCTCAGCCAATGGAGTGCATGGAGATTGGGCCATTTTGCCTTCCTAGGAACAAGACATGCTGCATCCCACCTGGTTGGCACCTTTACAGCCAACAGATTTACAGATTTTCTAGGTGAAAATCTTTCCCTACTAAAGCCAGTCTGAAATAAGTAGGATGATTGTGCCCTCAAATGCATACACATCAACACAAACCCATCAGAAACATGAAAAAGGAAGGAAACATGATATACCAAAGGAAGACAATAATATTCCAGTAACCAACCCCAAAGAAATGGAGATAAGCACGTTATCTGAAAAAGAATTCAAAATAATTATTTTAAGGAAGCTCAGTGAGACTGATGAGAACACAGACAAACACTGAACTTGGAAATATGAACAAAGCAAGAAACTTAACAAAAAAATAGAAATCATAAAAAAGAACCAAACAAATTCTGGAGATGAAGACTCCAGAATAATAAAATGAAAATGAAAAGTGCAATAGATAGCATCAACAGTTGGCTCAATCAGGTAGAAGAAAGAATCTGTGAGCTTGAAGACAGATCTCTTGATATGCACCAAGGAAAATAAAGAAATTAGAATTAAAAAAAGAGCAAAAATGCCTAAGTGAACAGTGGGACATGATCAAAAGAAACCATATTCACCTTAAGGGAGTCCCAGAAGGAGGAGAAGAGAGAAAGGGATAGAAACCTTAGTTTAAAAAAATAATGACTGAAAACTTGCCAAATCTGGGGCCAGGTTATAGGAATTTGAAAGATTCCCAAACAGATTCAACCCAAAGAGATCTTCACTGAGACACATTATAATGAAGCTCTCAAAAATCAAAGACAGAGAGAATCTTGAAAGCAGCAAGAGAAAAAAAGAATCATTACATACAAAGGAATCCTGATAAAGGAATCAGCAGATTCCTCAGCAGAAAACCTGTGGGCCAGGAGAGAGTGGGATAATATATTGAAAGTGCTGAAAGAAAAAAAAATGCCTGTGAAGCCATCTGGTCCTGTGCTTTTGTTTGTTGGAAGATTTTTAATCACAGTTTCAATTTCAGTGTTTGTGATTGGTCTGTTTATATTTTCTATTTCTTCCTGGCTCAATCTTGGAAGGTTGTGCTTTTCTAAGAATTTGTCCATTTCTTCCAGGTTGGCCATTTTATTGGCATATAGTCGCTTGTAGTAATCTCTCATAATCCCTTGTATTTCTGCAGTGTCAGTTGTTACTTCTCCTTTTTCATTTCTAATTCTATTTATTTGAGTCTTATCCCTTTTTCTCTTGATGAGTCTGGCTAATGGTTTATCAATTTTGTTTATCTTCTCAAAGAACCAGCTTTTAGTTTCATTGATCTCTGCTACTGTTTCCTTCATTTCTTTCTTACTTATTTCTGATCTGATCTTTATGATTTATTCCCTTCTGCTAACTTTGGGGAGTTTTTGTTCTTCTTTCTCTAATTGCTTTAGGTGTAAGATTAGGTTGTTTATTTGAGATGTTTCTTGTTTCTGTTTTGTTATAAACTTCCTTCTTAGAACTCTTTTGCTGCATCCCATAGGTTTTGGGTCATCATTGTCATTTTTTCTAGGTATTTTTTGATTTCCCCTTTGATTTCTTCAGTGATCTATTCACAGGCGAATTCTATCAAACATTTAGAGAAGAGCTAACACCTATCCTTCTCAAATTCTTCAAAAATAAAGCACAGGGAGGAACACTCCCAAACTCATTCTACAAGGCCATCATCACCATGATACCAAAACCAGACAAAGATGTCACAAAGAAAGAAAACTACAGGCCAATATCACTGATGAACATAGATGCAAAAATCCTCAACAAAATAATAGCAAACAGAATCTAACAGCCCATTAAAAGGATCATACACCATGATCAAGTGGGGTTTATTGCAGGAATGCAAGGATTCTTCAATATACGCAAATCAATCAACGTGATACACCATATTAACAAACTGAAGGATAAAAACCACATGATCATCTCAGTAGGTGCATAAAAAGCTTTCGACAATATTCAACACCCATTTAAAATAAAAACCCTCCAAATGTAGGCATCGAAGAAATTTACCTCAACATAATAAAGGTCATATATGACAAACCCAGAGCCAACATCATTCTCAATGGTGAAAAACTGAAAGCATTTCCTCTAAGATCAGGAACAAGACAAGGTTGTCCACTCTCACCACTATTATTCAACATTGTTTTGGAAGTTTTAAACACAGCAGTCAGAGAAGAAAAAGAAATAAAAGGAATCCAAATCAGAAAACAAGAAGTAAAGCTGTCACTGTTTGCAGATGACATGATACTATACACAGAGAATCCTAACCATGCTACCAGAAAACTACTAGAGCTAATCAATGAATTTGGCAAAGTAGCAGGATACAAAATTAATGCACAGAAATCTCCTGCATTCCTATACACTAATGATGAAAAATCTGAAAGAGAAATTAAGGAAAAACTCCCATTTACCACTGCAACAAAAAGAATAAAATACCTAGGAATAAACCTACCTAGAGGGACAAAAGACCTGTAAGCAGAAAACTATAAGACACTTATGAAAGAAATTAAAGATGATACAAACAGATGGAGAGATATACCATGTTCTTGGAATGGAAGAATCAAAATTGTGAAAATGAATATACTACCCAAAACAATCTACAGATTCAATGCAATCCCTATCAAACTACCACTGGCATTTTTCACAGAACTAGAACAAAAAAATTCAATTTGTATGGAAACACAAAAGACCCCAAGGAGCCAAAGAAATCTTGAGAAAGAAAAACGGACCTCGAAGAATCAGGATCCTTGATTTCAGACTATAATACAAAGCTACAATAATCAAAACAGTACGGTACTGGCACAAAAACGGAAAGATAGATCAATGGAACAGGATAGAAAGCCCAGACATAAACCCACGCGCATATGGTCAACTTATTTTTGATAAAGGAGGCAAGAATATACAATGGAGAAAAGATAGCCTCTTCAATAAGTGCTGCTGGGAAAACTGGACAGCTACATGTAAAAGAATGAAATGACAACACTCCATAACACCATATACAAAAATAAACTCGAAATGGATTAAAGACCTAAATGTAAGGCCAGACACTATAAAACTCTTAGAGGAAGGGCTTCCCTGGTGGTACAGTGGTTGAGAGTCCACCTGCCGAGGCAGGGGATGCGGGTTTGTGCCCTGGTCCAGGAAGAACCCACGTGCTGCAGAGCGGCTAGGCCCATGAGCCATGGCCACTGAGCCTGCCCATCCAGAGCCTGTGCTCCGCAACGGGAGAGGCCACAACAGTGAGAGGCCTGTGTACCACAAAAAACAAAAACAAAAAACAAAAAAACAAAACAAAACAAAAAAAACTCTTAGAGGAAAACATAGGCAGAATACTCTATGACATAAATCACAGCAAGATCCTTTTTGACCATTCTAGAGAAATGGAAATAAAACAAAAATAAACAAATGGGACCTAAAGAAACTTAAAATCTTTTGCACAGCAAAGGAAATCATAAATAATACGACAAAACAACCCTCAGAATGGAAGAAAATATTTGCAAATGTGGCAACTGACAAAGGACTAATCTGCAAAATTTACAGGCAGCTCATGCAGCTCAATATCAAAGAAACAAACAACCCAATCCAAAAATGGGTAGAAGACCTAAACAGACATTTTGCGAAAGAAGATATACAGATTTCCAACAAACACATAAAAGAATGCTCAACATCATTAACCATTAGAGAAATGCTAATCAAAACTGCCATGAGATGTCACCTCACAGCAGTCAGAATGGCCATCATCCAAAAATATCTACAAACAATAAATGCTGGAGAGGGTGTGGAGAAAAGGGAACCCTCTTGCACTGTTGGTGAGAATGTAAATTGATACAGCCACTGTGGAGAAGAGTATGGAGTTTCCTTAAAACACTAAAAAAAGACCTACCATACGACCCAGCAATCCCACTACTGGGCATATACCCTGAGAAAACCATAATTCAAAAAGAGTCATGTACCAAAATGTTCATTGCAGCTCTATTTACAATAGCCAGGACATAGAAGCAACCTAAGTGTCCATGGACACATGAATGGATAAAGAAGAGGTGGCATATATATACACTGGAATACTACTCAGCCATAAAAAGAAATGAAATTGAGTTATTTGTAGTGAGCTGGATGGACCTAGAGTCTGTCATACAGAGTGAAGTCAGAAAGAGAAAAACAAATACCATATGCTAACACATATATATGGAATCTAAAAAGAAAAAAAATGGGTATGAAGAATTTAGGGGCAGGACAGGAATAAAGATGCAGACCTACTAGAGAATGGACTTGAGGACACAGGGAGGGAGAAGGGTAAGCTGGGACAAAGTGAGAGAGTGGCATGGACATATATACACTACCAAATGTAAAATCGATAGCTAGTGGAAGCAGCCACATAGCATAGGGAGATCAGCTTGGTGCTTTGTGACCACCTTGAGTGTTGGGATAGGGAGCGTGGGAGGGTGGGAGATGCAAGAGGGAAGAGGTATGGGTATATATGTGTATGTATAGCTGATTCACTTTGTTATAAAGCAGAAACGAACACACCACTGTAAAGCAATTATATTCTAATAAAGATGTTTAAATAAATATATAAATAAAAATTTTTAAAAAAGAAAATAAAAAGATGTCACAAAGAAAGAAAACTATAGGCCAATATCACTAATGAACATATATGCAAAAATCCTCAACAAAATACTAGCAAACAGAATCCAACAGCACATTAAAAGGATGATACACCATGATTAAGTGGGGTTTATCCCTGGAATGCAAGGATTCTTCAGTATACGCAAATCAAACAATGTGATACACCACATTAACAAACTGAAAGTGAAAAACCATATGATTATCTCAATAGGTGCAGAAAAAGCTTTTGACAAAATTCAACACCGATTTATGATAAAAACCCTCCAGAAAGTAGGCTCAGAGGGAACTTACCTCAAGATAATAAAGGACATATATGACAACCCAGAGCCAACATCATTCTCAATGGTGAAAAACTGAAATCATTTCCTCTAAGATCAGGAATAAGACAAGGTTGCCCACTCTCACCACTATTATTCAACATTGTTTTGGAAGTTTTAGACACAGCAATTAGAGAAGAAGAAGAAATAAAAGGAATCCAGACCAGAAAAGGAGTAAAGCTGTCACTGTTTGCAGATGACATGATACTACACAAAAAGAATCCTAAAGATGCTACCAGAAAACTCCTTGAGCAAATCAGTGAATTTGGTACAGTAGCAGGATACAAAATTAATGCACAGAAATCTCCTGCATTCCTATACACTAATGATGAAAAATCTGAAAGAGAAATTAAGGAAACACTCCTATTTACCATTGCAAGAAAAAGAATAAAATATTTAGGAATAAACCTACCTAAGGAGAGAAAAGACCTGTATGCAGAAAACTATAAGACACTAATGAAAGAAATTAGGGATGATACAAACACATGGAGAGATATACCATGTTCTTGGATTGGAAGAATTAACATTGTGAAAATGACTATACTACCCAAAGCAATCTACAGATTCAGTGCAATCCCTATCAAACTACCACTGGCATTTTTCACAGAACTAGAACAAAAAATTTCACAATTTGTACGGAAACACAAAAAACCCTGAAGAGTCAAAGCAATCTTGAGAAAGAAAATTAGACCTGGAGGAATCAGGCTCCCTGACTTCAGACTATACTACAAAGCTACAGTAATCAAGACAGTATGGTACTGGCACAAAAACAGAAAGATAGATCAATGGAACAGGATAGAAAGCCCAGAGATAAACCCATGCACATATGGTCACCTTATTTTTGATAAAGGAGGCAAGAATATACAATGGAGAAAAGACAGCCTCTTCAATAAGTGGTGCTGGGAAAAGTGGACACCTATATGTAAAAGAATGAAATTAGAACACTCCCTAACACTGTATACAAAAATAAACTCAAAATGGATTAAAGACCTAAATGTAAGGTCAGACACTGTAAAACTCTTAGAGGAAAACATAGGCAGAACACTCTATGACATAAATCACAGCAAGATCCTTTTTGACCCACCTCCTAGAGAAATGGAAATAAAAACAAAAATAAACAAATGGGACATAATGAAACTTAAAAGCTTTTGCACAGCAAAGGAAACCATAAACAATATGAAAAGACAACACTGAGAATGGGAGAAAATATTTGCAAATGAAGCAACTGAGAAAGGATTAATCTCCAAAATTTACAAGCAGCTCAATATCAAAAAAACAAACAACCCAATCCAAAACTGGGCTGAAGATGTAAATAGACATTTCTCCAAAACAGACTGCCAACAAACCCATGAAAGAATGCTCAACATCACTAATCATTAGAGAAATGCAAATCAAAACTACAATATCACCTCACACCAGTCAAAATGGCCATTATCAAAAACTGTACAAACAATAATTCTGGAGAGGGTGTGGAGAAAAGGGAACCCTCTTTCACTGTTGGTGGGAATGTAAATTGATACAGCCACTATGGAGAAGAGTATGGAGGTTCCTTAAAAAACTAAAGTTGGAACTACCATATGACCCAGTAATCCCACTACTGGGCATATACCCTGAAAAAACCATAATTCAAAAAGAGATATGTACCACAGTGTTCATGCAAGCACTGTTTACAATAGCCAGGACATGGAAACAACCTAAATGTCCACTGACAGATGAATGGATAAAGAAGATGAGGCACATATATAGAATGGAATATTACTCAGCCATAAAAAGAAACCAAATTGAGTTATTTCATTTAGTGAGGTGGATAGACCTAGAGTCTGTCATACAGAGTGAAGTAAGTCAGAAAGAGAAACACAAATAGCATATGCTAACACATATATATGGAGTCTAAAAAAAAAAAAGATTCTGAAGAACTTAGGGGCAGGACAGGGATAAAGACACAGATGTACAGAATGGACTTGAGGACATGGGGAGGGGGAAGGGTAAGTTGGGATGAAGTGAGAGAGTGGCATGGACATATATACACTACCAAATATAAAATAGATAGCTAGTGGGAAGCAGCCGCATAGCACAGGGAGATCAGCTCGGTGCTTTGTGGGAGGGAGACTCAAGAGGGAGGAGATATGGGGATATATGTATAGCTGATTCACTTTGTTATAAAGCACAAACTAACACAGCATTGTAAAGCAATTATACTCCAATAAAGATGTTTAAAAAAAAATTCCAACCAAGAATAGTTAACCCTGCAAAGTTGTCATTCAGAAATAAAGAAATAAGACTTTCCCAGACAAACAAAAGCTGAGGGAATTTATCATTACTGGGCCTGCTCTCCATGAAATGCTAAAGGGAGTTCTTCAAGCTAAAACAAAAGAACACTAATTAGTAACATAGAAACATATGAAAATATAAATTTCACTGTTAAAAGTAAATATATAATCAAATCCAGATACTCTGGTACTGGGAATTCCCTGGCAGTCCAGTGGTTAGGACTCCGTGCTTTCATTGCCAAGGGCATGGGTTCAGTCCCAGCTTGGGGAACTAAGATCCCACAAACTGTGTGGTGCGGCCAAAGAAAGAAAAGAACAACAGTACAAAAAACTCTGGTCCTGCTTAATGGTATGTAAATTTCTTTGAAATCTAGCATATAGAGACAAAAATGTTGAAAATAACTCTAACTATAAAATTATATTAATAGACACACAAAATAAAAAAAGATGTAAATTTTGAAGACAACATTAATTGGGGGGACAAGTAAATGGGTAGAACTTTCTTATGCAATTGAAGTTAAGCTGTTATCAGCTTAAAATAGAGAGTTCTCATGATAAGATGTGTTATGAAAGTCGCATGGTAATGACAGAGCAAAAACCTGTAACAGATATTGTACATAAAAGAAAAAAATAAAGCAAACCACGACAAAAAACTCATCAACTCATAAAAAAAGACAATAAGGAAGAAAGGAATTAAGGAACCACAAAACAACCAGAAAACAATGAACAAAGTGTCAGTAGTAAGTCTTTACCTATCAATAATTACTTTAAATGTAAATGGTTTCAATTTGCCAATTGCCAGAGCAGCTGAATGAATAAAAAAATAAGATCTATATGCTGCTTACAAGAGACTCACTGAAACATTAAAGACACTCACAGGCAGAAAGTGAAGGAATGGAAAAATTATTTCAAGCAAATGGAAACCAAAAGAGAACAGGGATAGCTATACTTGCATCAGACAAAATAGACTTTAAGTAAAAAATTGTAACAAGAGACAAAGAAGGTCATTGTATAATGATAAAGGGGTCAATTCATCAAGAGCGTATAACAATTATAAATATACACACACCCAATTTTGGAGCACCTAAATACATTAAATAATTATTAACAAATCTGAAGGGAGAAGTAGACAGAAATGCAATAGTAGTAGGGAACTTTCAACAGTGTATAGATAATCCAGACAGAAAATCAATAAGGAAATAATGGATTTGAATGACACTTAAGACTAAATGAACCTAACAGACATATACAGAGCATTCCATCCAAGAGCAGCAAGCAGAATATGCATTCTTTTCAAGGGCACATAGAACATTCTCTAGGATAGATCACATGATATGTCACTAAACATATATTAGCAAATTTAACAAGATTGAAATAATACCAAGTATCTTTCCCAACCAGAACAGTCTGAAACTAGAAATCAGTAAGAGGAAGAAAGCTGGAAAATTCATAAACATGTGATTGAACAACATGCTCCTGAACACCAGTGGGTCAAAGAAGTCAAAAAGGAAATCAAGAAACATCTTGAAACAAAAGAAAATGGAAGCACAACATATCAAAACCTATGGAATGCAGCAAAATCAGTTCTAAGAGGCAAGTATATAGTGCTAAATATATCAATATATCGATATAAATATGTCTTCTTACAGTAAGAAACAAGAAAGATCTCAAAGACCCTCACTTTACACCTCAAAGAACTAGAAAAAGAACAAAGCCCAAAGCAAGCAGAAAGAAATAAATAACAAGGATCAGAGCAGAAATAAATGAAAAAGAGACCAGAAAAACAAATAGGAGAGATCAACAAAGCTAAGAGCTGGTTCTTTGAAAAGATAAACAAAATTGACAAACCTTTAGTCAGATTAACTAAGAAAAGGAGAGGACCCAAATAAATAAACTCAAAAATGAAAGAGGAGACATTACAACTGACACCACAGAAGTACAAATGATCATGAGAAACTACTATGAAAAATTATATGCCAATGAACAGTATAACCTAGAAAAAATGGATACATTCCTAGACACATACCAAGACCTTATCATGAATAAATAGAAAATCTAAACAGACCAATAATAAGGAGATTGAGTCAGTACTCAAAATCCTCTCAACACAGAAAAGCCTGGGACTAGATGGTTTTACTGGTGAATTCTACCAAATATTTAAAGAATTGATGTCACTTCTTCTCAAACTTTCCTAAAAAATTGAAAAGGAGGGAACACTTCCAAACTTATTTTTCAAGGCCAACATTACCCTGACACCAAAATTACCACAAGAAATGAAAATTACAGACCAATATCCCTGATGAACACAGATGCAAAACTCCTTTACAAAATACTAGCAGATTGAATTCAATACCACACTGAAAGGATCACTCACCATAATCAAATGGATTCTCACTTCTGAAGGGGAAACGAAATGACAAGTTCCCCAGATATGCCACCGTACTGTGAATGATGAAGAGCCACTGACCACAAGGCCTTGGACCTCGTGGGCCTGCTGGCTGCTATTTGCTTTCTTTTAATAACCTCCTAGTGAAAGCAATATATTGACATTGCAAGCTGAAAGATTAATGTGATTATTTTGTTGTAACACATATTGAGGATTTAACTTTCTCATATTGAAATAATACCTGAATGTTTAAAAAATTCTAACAGTACTAAAGGATATAAGATGACAACTCAGTCGGTTTTTACCCTGACCTTCAGTCCACAAGATTCCCTTCCCATATTTTATTTTTTCTTTTACTTTTAAAATTTTGTATCCTTCCAGTGATATCCATGTAAATATATACAACCGACCTTTGAACAACATGGGGGTTAATCTGTGTATAACCTATAGTCAGCCTTCCATATCCACAATTCCCTCACATCCTTGAATTCAACCAGCCATGAGCCATGTAGACTATAGTATTTACTACTGAAAAATATACATGTTTAAGTGGACCCTCACAGTTCAAGCCCACATTGTTCAAGGGACAACTGTACTTCATAGAACTCCTGGCTTCATAAAAAATGGTAGGTTACAGTAACACATTGTGACGTACCTTTTTCAGATATTCAGAATTTTATTTTATTGATTTACTTTGTAGCTACCAGCTAATCCTGACCAAACTTATGTCTTAGTACAGTGACTTTATTAAAATAAATGTTTTATAAAACATTGCAGAGGCCATAATTGTTAACACAATTTGCCAAAGTGTATTTAAGTGGTCTAGTTTGTTAAGCATATCTTGGATAGAAAAGTAAATACCAGTATTGTGTAAGTACTTCTACTGCAGCTTAGGGAAATGAAAGAGAAATTACTTCTCAGACGTATAAAACAGGCAAATAAAATGGATCAAAAATTTCCTTCCCCTGATGAAAAGCTGCATTCATAGAAATATTCTGGTAAATAAAAACTATACTTTTTGCATTCAAGAGATTCCACATGCTGATTTGAGATATGTAGAAATGGCAAGTTTCAGGTTCAACGTAGTAGATTTTGATATTTTCTTCCTTCCCCCTCCCTTCTTTTCCTCCTGTCTTTCCTTCCTTCTTTCTCTCCCTTTTAGTATCAAATAAAATGGCCCTTTCAGCTGTAGTATTTTCACTCTGAAATAAATGATCTTTGTAATGCATCTTTTAAATCCTTTCATTCTCCTTTAAGACGAAACCATTGCAGTTCTAGGTGCACATCACATGTGCTTATTACAAACAGCTTTTCCTGACATGTTTTCAAGTAGTTCAGAGAGGTACAATTAAGGCTGCACTAAAGAACAAGGCTCACATACATCCATATTGTATGTTTTAATTCCAATTTAGTAGCTGCTCCGGCTACAGATAGCCACAAGGAAAACAAGATTGTTTTTTTAAAACTATAGTAGCAACTGAATTTCCTAATTGTATCAGTTTTCTATTGCTGTATAAGAAATTACCACAAACTTAGCTGCTTAAGAACAATAAAACAAATCTATTATTTCACAATCCATGGGTTAGGAGGAGTCTGGCACATTTTAGCCAGATCCTCTACTAAGGGCCTCACAAGGGCTGAAATCAAGGTGTCAGCCAGCTGCATTCTCACCTAGAAGCTTGACTAGGGAGACCTCTGCTTTCAAAACCACTCAGATTGCTGCAGAACTTAGTTCTTTGGAGTTCTAAGACAGAATTCTCAGTTTTCTTGCTGGCTGTTGGCTGGGGACCACTTGTAGCTCCTAGATGATATTCTCATGTCCCTGCCACATGGCTCCCTCCATACATTGAGATGCCACATGGCCCTCTCACACTTTCACCCTTTTAACCCCCTCCTTCAGGAAAAACCCAATCCTTTTAAAAGAGCTCATCTGATTAGGTCAAGCCCACCAAAGATAATCGCCCTTTTGAAGAACTCAGTTAACTGATTTGGGACTTGATTACATCTGCAAAACCCCTTTACCTTTTTTATATAAAGTAACCTAATTACGGGAGTTTTAGTCATATTCACCGTCTCACTGACTCTCAAGAGGAGGAGATAATACAGAACATATACAGCTGGGGGAAGAAATCTTAGGATCACAGCATTCTCCCTGTAATGTCCATTTAACCCTTTGTTGCTCCAAGACCCCTTGTCACTTGAGCACCTTAGTGTCAAGGAATAAAATGTCTAGCATATGACCACAATGCTTCTAACATTTGGCAAAACCCAAAGCACAAAGTTTAAGCGACATGTTGAAGGGATTGGACAACAGAGTGAAGGCATTAGAAGGTGAAACATCTGCAAATCTTGTTCTTTTTCTTCTCAAGAGATGCTCAGTCTTTCAGATTGGCCCCAAACCCTTGACCATGCCCCAAACCCCACCCCTCACTCCAGGATCCACATCTTTCTTGTTTGGCTCACTTTGCCTTTCTTGTTTCTTTCTTTCTTTTTTTTTTCAAATTGTGTAACTCTGTCAATGAATTGGTAATTTTCATGAAATTGTCGATTTAGACTGAAATACACTTATTTCAAACTAATTCTTCAAACAATCTTGGTAAAATGTAGAACTTTTTCATATTGTGTTATTGTTTATCTTTTAGTGTCTTTTAAAATGTGAAGTTTTCAAGATGGGTTCATAGCATCTATTCCATAAACTTTACAATTACCACAAAGATTTTATTGTCAATTGAAGTTTAGCCTCTTCCTGTAAGTTTCTGATCTATGGTTTATCTGTTAATTTTTTTTCTACGTAAAGAACTTACGTAGGGTCTTCTTGGTCCTCTACTACTAAAAACATTGTCATTTCTTCCCTGTATGTTCTTTTTCAATTGATCTCATTTTCCTTTTCAGAAATATTTGCTTTCAGATTTACTTCAGTCTTCATTTCCTTCATTCTCATCATCCTGGCTCTCTCTAATGAGGTTGTACTTCCTTACCTTCACCCAATCCCCACTGGATGACCTTCCTCCCACCTTCTGATCAGATGCTTTGTGGAGGATGTGTGTGTTTTCCTGCTGCCACCATCTCAGTCCAAGTATGACATGTGTGAAGGGGCGAGCAAGAGAGTGACAAGTGAGCATTATTAAGTCACTGAATTTGCTTTTTTTGACCTGACTTAAACCCAATACAGATCTGGTCTAAGTTTTAGTAGAATTTGCAGAAGAGATTTAAAAACAAAAATAGCTAGCATCACTCTATCCCATTGGCTGCAAAAACCACTACTGGATTCCAGAACAGTCACTTTCCTCTTTGGAAACTTGCATCTGTCAGAATTCTTTTGAACGTAAATGACAGAAAATTCCTTCCAACGTGACTCGGGCAAACAGGAAGATTTTCATCTCACTCTGCTGAACAGGCCCAGAGGACACCACTGGGAGCTGGGTTCACTCCTCTTCTGGCTCATTTATGCACCATACTGCTTCCATTCTCAGAATTCTCTCAAAGATGGCTGTGAGGGCATCCATTCCCAGTGAAAAAACAAAATCCCAGAGTTTCTTCTGGGACAATACATTTTTGAAAAGTGGGTAATGCCTTCTCTATATAGCAGCAAAATGAAAGATTTAACTGTCCCTGTAAATGCCTTTGGGTTTAAGGTAACTTTTGAGTTACTTTATATGGTACATACCCAATAGAAGTGTTAACTAAGTGATAAAGGAGCACATGAATATTTACGTCCAAGTGTTAATTGCTCCAGAAAAAAAAAAAATTTCCAGTGCAAAGGAAAGGAAGATGAATGAGAAGAAGGAAGAAGAGAGGAAAGGGTACTATTTTGGTGACCTAGATTTGGATTTTATCTCAAGCTGTTAATAGATGTATAACCTGAGCAAATCACTTGATATTTTTAAGGCTCAGTTTCTCTCCACCATGGAGATAATACTTGTAGAGTGCTTTTCTCCCAGTACCATGCTGATGAAATGCAATGCTGTAGGTTAAGCTCTTTACACAGCTTGCATGTAGAAAGCTCTTAATATCAGTTATCATTATTAGTTTAATTATCATTAAACCTGAAACATAATAATAGACTCTCAGATGCTGGTTTCCTCCATTTTTACTCTGTTCATTCTTTCCTTTAGCTGTAGTATTTAGTTTTATTCTATTAGTTTATTCTATTCAAGGACTGACCCAGGTTTTGTGGGGCCTAAATCTCATACAGTTTTGAAGGCCTTTTAAGAGAAAGCATATAAAATTGTGAATAAAAATTAGAGACACATGTTTAAATTTGAAAATTTAAATTTAAAAAATGATAAACTACAAATACATAAATAATGGTAAATCTTGTTATAAATATCACAAATCCAGAAAATTGATAATATTTTAATTTTAATAAATTACCTCCAGACACACTTCTAAATTACTTATTTTTCTTCTTTGGTTGTACATTCTTTGGTTGCTGTATCCTATCACAGCAGTTTTTTTGTTTTTTGTGTTTTTATTAATACAGTAGTTTTATAACGTTTTCAATGGGGAGAATAAAAAAATAATCCAGTCTTTTCTTAGGATGGTCAAATTATTTTTAAAGTATTGATGGTTTAGCAAAGTTTCTTTCAGCTTTACAGCTCGTGACTGATAATGCCACACATGTAACTCCAGCTCCAGTTTCACTGAGATGGCACTACTTTTAGGGGCGGATCCTCAGATGATTGAAGCGCTTTGATCTCAATCTGGATATTCCTTGGTAGCTTCGATTTCTAGGTTGGCCAAGTCCTAGCTACTGCTGTTTCCTGTCGCACCGCTGCCACTTGTCCTGGTGTGGGCGGGAGGAGGAGGTGGTGAAGACCCATGGAGTCCTATCAGTGAGAGACGCTTGAGTGGGGAGCAGGGCAGAGTTTCATTCATGTCCTTTTCCTTGGCATCAGAGAGTCTGGATACTCTTTGAGGTTTTCCTGGGACAGGGTTGTCATTGGGCCCTGGAGGATGTAGAGGTAGGGTAACCTGTAAACCTCATCTATGGATCTAAGACCACACACCAAGAGGGCAGAGAGGATGATGCCCCAATTTGGGGTGCTGATTCTTCCCTGTGTAGGATTTAACTAGCAATTAAAAATATAGGATGCAGGCAATATTTGGGAAAAACTAAAAAATTATTCACTGTTTATCTGAAATTCAAATTTAACTGGGCATCCTGTATTTATTTGGCAACACTAACACTGTGGGCCTACATGGCAGCTTTGGAAAGAGTCCATGAAAATAAGATGCCCTGAAAGTTAAGTTTCCTCAGCCTTATTTTAAATCTGCCCTCTGATTCTCGCGTAAAGCTTAACATTTTTTCCTGTTAAATGGGATGTTGAATTCTAAAGTACCTGATTTGAATAGAAGCTCAAAAAGATGTTTTTTGTTTCCTTTTACTTTCTCCTTTAATTTTTTTCAATTTGGCTCATTATTCCAACATGTTGATCATTTAGGGTCTTAATTCTATAGCACATTATAGTACTAGTTTTGTCTGATCCTTAAATTATGGTCAGTCAGCTCCCTTAACATTACAACACAGGCAAATTATCTTTGTTGTTGAAGATTGTAAGAACTGTCAATTCTGGGTCCTACTGCATTTGTAAAACAGAAGGCCTAATAAGGGCTAGATTCCCAAACTAGAGAATTTAAATTTATTCTTTGATTATGGGAATCCTCTCACAATGTATACATATATTAAACCATCACACTGTACAGTTTAAATATATTACAATTTTATTTATCAATTATACCCAATAAAGCTAAAAAATAAAACTCAACACTTGAAAGCAAAAATCTACATACCTCACTTATGTGGGATTTGGTCAAGAATTATGTTCAGTTCTAGTTGTGGTTATCAGCTTTTGGCACCTCAGGCCATAAAAGAAACAAATGTGGAATGTACTAGACCACCTGGAGAGAAAAAATAATTCTTATGTAAGAAAAGCTTACATAGCTTTCTATGTAAAATGTCATTGCTTATAAAAATGAGAATTTAAAAAAAAACTAGTCTTGAAAAAATACAAAGTTTAAGAGAACAAAAAACCTAGAGAAATTTATTTTCTATTCTAGCATTTATTATTTCCAATGACAATATTTGATTGGGTCTATTTATTCTATTTGTGTGGATTTAATATGGGAAGCCCCTAAGGGAAGATTTTTTTGGGGGGGCAAGCCATCTCAAATGTGGTCTTTCTGCCCCCATAGGGTTGGTTACATGAATAGTCGCCTTGGCTCATGCACTGTGACCTTGGCCAATCAGCTATGGCTAGAGAAGGAGGTTTGGATTTACTCAGTACACAGCATAATCTATAGCAATTTAGGAGTAGAGAATTGGCTTGGGTCACTCTCTCAATGGTAGACAGATGCCTTAAGATTTATAACTTCCACCTGAAATCTGATAAAAACAACAGGCTGTTGATTTTCATCAAAACCATAGAAAAATATTGATGAGGATGAGGCCAGAAAGAGAGAACTAAAGCCCATCATTAGATTAGTCTGCACCCTTTGGATGGGGAGATCATCATTCAATCACTCACAGCTAACTGTTTTAATATCTAGACCATCTCCCCCTTCCCATTGTGTACATGAGGCTATCATGAAAAAGTTTGCTAGTAACTTGTTGAAATCTAGTTTATAACATCTTCTTCCACTTACCAAATTTAGTAATACTGTCAAAAACCAAGCAATGATGTTGGTCTGCAGTGACTTGTTCTTGATGAAGCCATTCTAATTCTGGTCTTCACTGCTTCCTTTTCTAAGTGTTCATGTATTTTTTTAAAAAACGATCTTTTCTAGGATTTTTGTCAAGCCCTATAATCTGTAATTCAATAAATCTATCTTCCTCCTCTTTTGAAAACTGTAGCAACACTTTCCATTCTTCAGTCTCCTGGCATGTCTCCTGTTTTCCATGGTTTCCCGACGATTACCCGCAGTGGTTCAGTAATTATAGCCACACATTCTCTATGTTCCCTGAGATGCAGTTTAGCCAGGCCAAGAGATTTGAAATAATCAGAGCAACTAGGAACTTTCTCATGATTTCTCCTGCTTCCTAGGTTTCAAATCACTAATATTTACTCTCCACTTTTCCTGATTCCATGAGTTGGCAGAGATAGATGCTTATGGGATCCTTAATAGTTGCCATTGGTCACATCTAGTTCCAAGTCTTTGGAAGGACCTGCACCTAATCTTCAGAGGCAGAGTCAAAGGCACATTCTGAGGCACAACTAATAAACACTTAATATTTTATACTCTTAGAAGTTGCTTACAACTGTGATGCTTCACTTCTGTGACCACCAGAAGCACGAAGACCATGGAAATCTATTATTGCATGTTCTATTGTTTCCTGAGTATATTTATTTAATAATTATGAAGTAAAGCCTAAAAAGCCTGGTGCCAGCAAGTTCTAGTTCAAGATGGTAATGTAGGAGTATCCTAAACTGACTTCCTCTCACAGACACACCAAATCTACAGCTACATATAGAAAAATCTCCTCTGAAGGAAACCTGAAAACTAGGTGAGCAATTCCTACACATCAGGTAAATGAGAAAATCCCACACTGAAATACGTAGGAGAGGCTGAGACAATCTCACTGTAATTCCCACCCCTGGCATGGCAACCTTCAAGTGGAAGGGAACTCATAACCCTGAGTGTCTCCCTGAGGAGCTGAAGATTTGAATTCCGTATCAGGCATCCCAACTTTTAAGACCTGATCCTAAGAGATTGGCCCCCAAAATATCAAGCTTTGAAAGCCAAGAGGGCTTGTGTCCACAAGACCCACAAGGCTCTAGTGAACTGAGAAACAATTCTTTAAGGGCTTGCATAGATTTGGCTACTCCCAAGGACCAGAGCCAAGGCAGCTGATGGAAAAACACTCAGTCTTCCTAGGAAAGAGTCCTATTTGCTTATCTTCATAACTACAGCCTGAAAACAGAGTTCTAACTAAAAATATATCTAAGGGCCTACTATCAACCTCTCCAAAGACCTCGGAGAGTAGGTACTATCTTTACGTTCTCCCTCGGCCTCCCTCCCAGTCACCAGTATCTCTTGGAAAGGAATTTGTACATACATCTGGTGCTCCCTTTTCTGCAGCTTCTACCCAGGGAACACCCCTTGATCACCTGCCTCTGGTGGCCAGCAGGGCCTATGTTTGCAGGTCCCATAGCACTGTAACAAATGGAGAAACAGTTTTGGGGAGTTTTTTTTAGATTTTTTTTAAAGTTTATTTTTCAGATTTACAGAAAAATTGCAGAATTTCCATAAACCCCACACACAATTTCTGCTATTATTATTAACATAATAACAATAATAATATTATTATTAACATCTAACATTAGTATGGTACTTTTTTAAAGTTTATTCTTGAATTTTATTTTATTTTTCTATACTGCAGGTTATTAGTTATTTTATACATATTAGTGTATATATGTCAATCCCAATCTCCCAATTCATCTCATCCCCCCCAACCTTCCCCCCTTGGTATCCATACATTTGTTCTCTACATCTGTGTCTCTAACTCTGCCTTGCAAACCAGTTCACCTGTACCATTTTTCTAGATTCCACATACATGCGTTAATATGCGTTAATATATGATATTTGTTTTTCTCTTCCTGACATACTTCACTCTGTATGACAGTCTCTAGATCTATCCACGTCTCTACAAATGACCCAATTTCATTCCTTTTTATGGCTGAGTAATATTCCATTGTATATATGTACCACATCTTCTTTATCCATTTGTCTGTCGATGGGCATTTAGGTTGCTTCCATGACCTGGCTATTGTAAATAGTGCTGCAATGAACATTGGGGTGCATGTGTCTTTTTGAATTATGTTTTTTTTTTCTGGGTATAGACCCAGTAGTGGGACTGCTGGGTCATATGGTAACTATATTTTTAGTTTTTTAAGGAACCTCCATACTGTTCTCCATAGTGGCTGTATCAATTTACATTCCCACCAACAGTGCAAGAGGGTTCCTTTTTCTCCACACTCTCTAGAGCATTTGCTGTTTGTAGATTTTCTGATGATGCCCATTCTAAGTGATGTGAGGCGATACCTCGCTGTAGTTTTGATTTGCATTTCTCTAATAATTAGTGATGTTAAGCAGCTTTTCATGTGCCTCTTGGCCATCTGTATGTACAGAACTAGGACAGAAAATCTTAAAATTTGTATGGAGACACAAAAGACCCAGAATAGCCAAAGCAATCTTGAGGGGAAAAAACGGAGCTGGAGGAATCAGGCTCCCTGACTTCAGACTACAAATCTACTGTAATCAAGACAATCAATATGGTATTGGCACAAAAACAGAAATAAGTCAATGGAACAAGATAGAAAGCCCAGAGATAAACCCACACACCTAAGGTCAATTAATCTATGACAAAGGAGGCAAGGATATACAATGGAGAAAAGACAGTCTCTTCAATAAGTGGTTCTGGGAAAACTGGACAGCTATGTGTAAAAGAATAAAATTAGAACACTCCCTAACACCATACCCAAAAATAAACTCAAAATGGGTTAATGACCTAAATGTAAGACTGGATACTCTAAAACTCTTAGAGGAAAACATAGGAAAAACAGTCTTTGACATAAGTCACAGCAAGATCTTTTTTGACCCACCTCCTAGAGTAATGGAAATAAAAACAAAAATAAACAAATGGGACCTAATGAAACTTCAAAGCTTTTGCACAGCAGAGGCAACTATAAACAAGATGAAAAGACAACCCTCAGAATGGGAGAAGATATTTGCAAATGAATCAATGGACAAAGGATTAATCTCCAAAATATATAAACAGCTCATGCAGCTCAATATTAAAAAAAACAAACAGCCCAATCAAAAAATTGGCAGAAGACCTAAATAGACATTTCTCCAAAGAGAAACAGTTTTTAACCAGAGCACAGTACAGAGACAGCAGACTAAAATACACCCCCAGTCTTTCTGTGAAAGCCTATCATCTTCCTAGCTATGGCCTGATGGTTTATAATTAAATACAGATTTAAGGGCTTAGTACCATGCTCTCCAGAGACTGGGAAGACAGATGGTGCCATCTTTGTGCTCTCCCTCTGCCCCAACCCAGGTTGCTGGTCTCCCTGAGAAAGGAGCTTGTGTACACATCTGGTGACCTGGCTTTTGTGGCTGTCACCCAGAAGACACATCCCTTGACAGCCTAGATTTGGTGGCAAGTAGAGCTTTGTGTTCACAGTTTCAACAGGATGGTAGAAAACAATAAAACAGTTCTTAACTGGCTCTTACCCCAGAGCTCAATGCAGAGGGGGCAGACAGACATGCCCATCTCACAGTCTTCCTCTTAAAGAGCTGTATTTGCATACTTTAAAACCTGCTGCCTGAGGGTCTGGCTTCTAGTCAGCCTGAATCTAGGTGCCAACTGAAATCCTCCCGTTTGGGACACAGACAGGTCTTTGCACACCCTCAACTATGGGGAGCCACCAGGAATAAAGTTGGCTACTTCGGTAATCAGAACTTTGAGAGACAGTCAAGAGCTAGGACAGGGTTGATCACCTATATGAGGCCATTCCTTCAAGACTGGAAGGCGTGGTTTTTTATCTAATCAGAGAAACCAGCACAGAGAGAGAAGGAAAATGAAGAAAGAGGAATATATTCCAAACAAAAGAACAAGACAAAACTACAGAAAAAGACCTTAATGGAGATAAATGATTAACATGACAAAGAATTTTAAATGATGGTCATTAAGATGCTTACTGATGGGGCTTCCCTGGTGGCGCAGTGGTTGAGAGTCCGCCTGCCGATGCAGGGGACACGGGTTCGTGTCCCGGTCCGGGAAGATCCCACATGCCGCGGAACGGCTGGGCCCGTGAGCCATGGCCGCTGAGCCTGCGCGTCCGGAGCCTGTGCTCCGCAACGGGAGAGGCCACAACGGTGAGAGGCCCGCGTACGCAAAAAAAAAAAAAAAGATGCTGACTGAGCTCAGGAGAAGAATGGATGAACAAAGTGAGAATTTCAACAAAAAAAATAGAAAATATAAGAAAGTACCAAATAGAATTCAGAACTGAAGAATACAATATCTGCACCGAAAAATACACTACAGGGGTTCAACAGCCGACTAGACGAAGCAGAAGAAAGGATCCACATACTCAAAAATAGGGCAGTAGGACTCCACCAATCAGAGCAGCAGAAAGAAAAATGAAAAAGAGTGAAGATAACTTAAGGCACTTATGGGGCAACCTCAAGCAGATCAACATTTTAATATTATAGGGATCCCAGAAGGAGAAGAAAGAGAGGAAGGGGCAGAAAACTAATTTGAAGAAATAATGGCTAAAAACATCCCTAACCTGGGAAAGGAAACAGACATCCAGGAAGTCTAGAGAGTCACAAGTAAAATGAACCCAAAGACTCACACCAATACATACTATTGTTAAATTGTAAATAGCTAAGGCAAGGAGAGAATCTTGAAGCAGCAAGAGAAAAACAACTTGTTACATACAAAGGGAACCCCAAATGACTACCAGCAGATTTTTCCGCAGAAATGTTGCAGGGTGGAAGAGAGTGGCACAATATTCAAAGTGCTGGAAGAAAAAACTGCCAACTAAAAATATTCTACCAAGCAAAGTTGTCCTTCAAAATTGAAGGAGAGATAAAGTTTTCCAGATAAGCAAAAGCTAAAGGACTTCATCAACATTTGACTGGCCTTACAGGAAATATTAAAGGGACGTCTTTAAATTGAAAAGGAAGAATGCTAATTAGTAACCGGAAAACGTATGAAAGTATAACTCTCACTGGTAAAGGTAAGTATATAATAAAATTCAGAACAATCTACTGTAAGACTGGTGAGTTAATCACTTATAGTGCTAGTATGAAGGTTAAAAGACAAAAATAGTAAAAATAATCAACACTAGAAAAATTTGTTAATGGATACAAAAGATTAAAAGATGTAAATTATGACCTCTAAAACAAAATGCGGGAGGGATGGAGTAAAAATGTAGAGCTTTAGAATGCATTCAAACTTAAGTGTTATAAACTTAAAAGAAACTGTTTTATATAGCTACAGGGTAACTACAAAGCAAAAACCTATAGTAGATACACAAAAGATAAAGAGAAAGAAATCTAAGCATACCACTACAGAAAATCATCCATTTACAAAAGGGAGAGAGCAAGAGAAGACAGGAACAAATGAATAATAAAACAGCCAGAAAACAGTTAACAAAATGACAATAAGGACATACCTATCAATAATTATCTTAAATGTAAATGACACACAGTGGATGAATGGCTAAAAAAAAAAAAACAACCCATCTATATACTGCCTGCCAGAGACTCACTTCAGATGTTAAGGATGCACAAAGACTGAAAATAAAGGGATAGAAAAATATACTCTATGCTGATGCAAACCAAAAGAGGCTGAGGTAGTTATATTTGTGTCAGAAAAAAAAATAGATTTTAAGACAAAGACTGTAATAAGACACAAAGAAAGCCATTATCTAATAATAAATGGGTCAATCCAAAAAGAGGCTATAGGATTTGTAAAAATGTATACACCCAACATTGGAGCACTTAAATATATAAAGCAAATATAAACAGACCTAAAGGGAGAAATAGACAACAATACAACAATATTAGGGGACTTAATATTCCACCTTTCTTCGATGAATAGATCATGAAGACCAAAAAAAAAAAAAAAAAATAAGGAAACATTGGCCTTAATGAGATGTTATACCAGATACGTTTAACAGACACATACAGAAAATTCCATCTAAAAGCAACAGAATATACATCTTCTCAAGAGCACATGGTACATTCTCTGGGATAGATCATGTTAGGCCACAAAAGAGGTCTTAATAGATTTAAAATCATAATCTCTTTTACCACAACATTATGAAACTAAAGTCAATTATGAGAAGAAAACTAGAAAATTCACAAATATGTGGAGATTATACAACATGCTGTCGAACAACCAATGGGTCATAGAAAAAAAAAGAGAAATAAAAACATATCTTGAGACGAATGAAAATACAACATACCAAAATTTTGGGTTTCAGCAAAAGCAGTTCTAAGAGGAAAGTTTCTAGTGATAAATGCCTACATCAAGAAACAAACATCTTGGATAAACAACCTAACTTTACACCTCAAGGAATTAGAAAAGGAAAAAAAACTAAGCCTAAAGTTAGTAGAAAAGTAAACAAAGATGGAGTGAAAATAAATGAAATAGAGATTAAAAAGACAACAGAAAATATCAATAAAATTTCAAACTGGCTGTTTAAAAAGATAAGCAGAATAGACAAACCTTTAGCTAGACTCACTGAGAAAGAGAGAGAGAGGAGTCATATATAAAACCAAAGTGAAAGAGGAGACTACAACTGATACTACAGATACAAAGGATGATAAAAGACTACTATGAACAATTATATGCTGATGAATTGGACAACTTAGAAGAAAAATTTTTAAAAAGCCTAGAAACATACAACCTACCAAGACTGAATCATGAAATATAGAAAACTTAAAACAAACCAATTACTAGTAAGGATATTGAATCAGTAGTCAAAAAAGTCTCTCAACAGAAGTCCAGGACATGATGGCTTCACTGGTGAATTCTACCAAACATCTAAAGAAAAATTAGTACTAATTCTTCTCAAATTCTTCCAAAAAACAGAAGACAATGGACCAATTTAAACTCATTTTATGAGGTCAACATCACCCAAAAACCAAAACCAGATAAGGACCATACAAGAAAAGAAAATTATAGGTCAATATCCCTGATGAACATAGATGTAAACATTCTCAACAAAATATTAGCAAACCAAATTCAACAATATATTAAAAGGACCATACACCATGATCAACTGGGATTTATTCCAGGGATGCAGTCATGGTACAACATCCACAAAAATCAATGTGATATGCCACATTAACAAAACAAAGGATAAAAATCATATGGTCATCTCAGCAGATGCACAAAAATATGTCGACAAAATTCAACATCCATTTACAATAAAGACTTTCAAAAAAGTGGGTAAAGAGGGAATGTCCCTCAACATAATAAAAGCCATATATGACAAGTCCACAGCTAATAATATACTCAACAGTGGTAAGCTGAAAGCTTTTCTTCTAAGATCAGGAATAAGACAAGGATGCTGACTCTCACCACTCTTTTTTTTTTTTTTTTTTTTTTTTTGCGGTATGCGGACCTCTCACTGTTGTGGCCTCTCCCGTTGCAGAGCACAGGCTCCGGACGCGCAGGCTCAGCGGCCATGGCTCACGGGCCTAGCCGCTCTGCAGCACGTGGGATCTTCCCGGACCGGGGCATGAACCCATGTCCCCTGTATCGGCAGGCAGACTCTCAACCACTGCGCTACCAGGGAAGCCCCTCACCACTCTCATTCAACATAGTATTGGATATCTTAGGTACATAAATCAGACAAGAAAAAGAAATAAAAGTCACCCAAATCGGAAAGGAAGAAGTAAAACTGTCACTAATTGCAGATGACATATTATATTATAGAAAACCCTAAAAACCCCACCAAAAAACTATTGGAATAAATGAACTCAGTAAAGTTGCAGGATACAAGAATCAGTTGCATTGCTATACACTAAGAATGAACTATTAAAAAGAGAAATTGAGGGCTTCCCCGGTGGCGCAGTGGTTGAGAGTCCACCTGCCGACGTAGCGGACACCGGTTCGTGCCCCGGTCCGGGAAGATCCCACATGCCATGGAGTGGCTGGGCCTGTGAGCCATGACCGCTGAGCCTGCGTGTCCAGAGCCTGTACTCCACAACGAGAGAGGCCACAGCAGTGAGAGGCCCGCATACATAAAAAAAAAAAAAAAGAAATTGAGAAAACAATCTCATTTATAATTGCATTAAAAAGGATAAAATACCTAGGTATAAAATTAACCAAAAAGGTGAAAGAGCTATACACTGAAAACTATAAGATATTAATGAAAGAAATTACAGATGACACAAGTGGAAAGATATTCCATGATAATGGATTGGAAGAATACTGTTCAAATGTCCATACTAGCCAAACTGATCTACAGATTTAATACAATCCCTATCAAAATTCCAATGGCATTTTTCACAGAAATAGAACAATCCTAAAATTTGCTTTGAACCACAGAAGACCCCCCAATAGCCAAAGCAATCTTGAGAAAGAACAAAGCTGGAGGCCTCATGCTCCCTGACTTCTAATTCTATTACAAACTACAATAATCAAAACGGAATAGTACTGGCATAAAAACAGACACACCGATCAATGAAAGAGAACAGAGAGCCCATAAATAAACCCACATTTATATGGGTAATTCATCTATGGCAAAGGAGGCAAGAATATAAAATGGGCAGAAGACAGCCTCTTCAATAAATGGTGCTGGGAAAACTGGATAGCTACATGTAAAAGAATGAAACTGGACCACTATCTTATACCATACACAAAAATTAACTCAAAGTGGATTAAAGACTTGAATGTAAACCATGAAACCATAAAACTTCTAGAAGTAAACAAAGCAGGGACTTTCCTGGTGGCACAGTGGATAAGACTCTGCGCTCCCAATGCAAGTTCGATCCCTGGCCGGGGAACTAGATCCCACATGCATGCCGGAACTGAGAGTTCACATGCCACAACTAAGGAGCCAGAGAGCCGCAACTAAGGAGCCCACAAGGTGCATCTAAGACGTGGCACAACCAAATAAATAAATATTTAACAACAAAAAAAGAACAAAGCATTGAGCCTCTTGACATTGGTCTTGATGATGATTTTTTGGATTTGACACCAAAAGCAAAGACAACAAAAATAAAAATAAGTGGGGCTGCATCAAACTAAGAAGCACCTGCACATCAAAGGAAACTATCCACAAAATTAAAAGGTAAAAAATAAAATGGGAGAAAATATTTGGAAATCGTTTATCAGATAAGGGCTTAATATGCAAAATATATAAAGAACCATACAACTCAATGGCAAAAAACCCCAAGCAATCTGATTAAAAAATTGGCAAAGGATCTGAATAGACATTTTTCCAAAGAAGACATACAGATGGCCAACAGGTACATAAAAAGATGCTCAACCTCACTAATCAGAGAAATGCAAGTCAAAACCACAATGAGATATCACCTCATACATTAGAAAGGCTATTATTAAAAAGACACAAAATGTTAAGCATTGGTGAGGGTGTGGAGAAAAGGGAAACCTTATCCACCGTTAATGGGAATGTAACTTGGTGCAGCCACTATGGAGAACAGTATGGAGGTTCCCCAAAAAATTAAAATTAGAACTACCATACAATCCAGCAATTGCACTTCTGGGTATTTATCCAAGGAAAATAAAAACACTAACTGGAAAAGTTATCTACACCCTGATGTTCACTGCAGCATTATTTACAATAGCCAAGATACAGAAACAACCTAAGTGTCCACTGATGGATAAATGGATAAAGAAGATGTGGTATATGTATACACACACAGACACACACACAATGGAATATCATTCAGCCATCAACAGAATGAAATCTTGCCATTTGCAGCAACATCAATGGATATTAAGGGCATTATGCTAAGTGAAATAAGTCAGACAAAGAAAAATATTGCATGATCTCACTTATGTGTGGAATCTTAAAAACAAACAAACAAACAACAACAAAGCTCATAGATACAAAGAAGGGACTGGTGGTGGCCAAAAGTGGTGGGTGACACTGCTGGGCATATACCCAGGGAAAACCACAATTCAAAAAGATACATGCACCCCAATGTTCATTGCAGCACTATTTACAATAGCCAGGTCATGGAAGCAACCTAAATGCCCATCGACAGACGAATGGATAAAGAAGATGTGGTACATATACAGAATGGAATATCACTCAGCCATAAAAAGGAACAAAATTGGGTCACTTGTAGAGATGTGGATGGATCTAGAGACTGTCATACAGAGTGAAGTAAGTCAGAAAGAGAAAAACAAATACCGTATATTAACGCATATATGTGGAACCTAGAAGAATGGTACAGATGAACCGGTTTTCAGGGCAGAAACTGAGACACAGATGTAGAGAACAACCATATGGACACCAAGGGGGGAAAGTGGTGGTGGGGGCAGGGGTGGTGGTGGGATGAATTGGGAGATTGGGATTGACATGTATACACTGATGTGTATAAAATTGATGACTAATAAGAACCTGCTGTTTAAAAATATAAATAAAATAAAATTCAAAAATTAAAAGAAATAGGGGGGTGGGTAAAATGGGTGAAGGGGGTCAAAAAGTACACACTTCCAGTTATAAAATAAGTCCTGGAGATGTAAGTTACAGCATGGTTACTATAATTATGATACTGTATTATATATTTGAGAGTTGCTATGCTAAGAGAATAGATTTTAAAAGTTCTCATCACACACACACACACAAAAAAATTTGTAACCATATGTAGTGATGGTCATTAACTAGACTTACTGTGGTGGTCATTTCACAATATACAAATACCAAATGTTGTACAGCTGAACCTAATATAATGATACCTGTCAATTACACTCAATTTTTTTAAAACAAAGGGCTGGTGGGGAGTTCCCTGGTGGTTCTGTGGTTAATACTCCACACTTCTGCTGCAGGGGGTGCGGGTTAGATCCCTGGTGGGGGAAGTAAGATCCCACATGAGGCCAAAAAAAAGGCCTGGTGCTCTTTTCTTCATGAAAAGAACCTGAACTGTTTTTGTTTGCTCGTTTCTTTGTTTTATTTTGTTTTTATTCTCCCTCACTTAAATAATGATGTAATAATGGTTTATAATATCTCATTTCACAATCAAGTGATAGTAAAAGAAACGTTAAGATTACAGCCTAATTGGAAAGAGAAATCTAAATCTTTGTGTGATACATTGAAATATAAAAGTGAAAAAAGAGTATCTAGTTCCTATATTAAACAAGTGCAATCAGCAAGCCTTTGATATTGCTTTTTTCCATTAACACTGCTGATTTCAGAACCTGAAATGAGTTCCCACAAAGAAAATTTGATAAAAAGTGTTCAGGATACAAGCACTGCTTTGATGCCCCAAGTCTAACACAATGTCAGACACTTAGTAGCCACATAACAATGTTTGCTTGATTGAGTTTACATGCCACATGAAAAAAATGCAAGTTAGGGGCTTCCCTGGTGGCGCAGTGGTTGGGAGTCCGCCTGCCGATGCAGGGGACGCGGGTTCGTGCCCCGGTCTGGGGGGATCCCTGTGCCGCGGAGCGGCTGGGCCTGTGAGCCATGGCCGCTGAGCCTGCGCGTCCGGAGCCTGTGCTCCGCAATGGGAGAGGCCACGGCAGTGAGAAGCCCGCGTACAGCAAAAACAAACAAACATAAATGCAAGTTAAATCTTGGACTCTGAAAACCATTATAATTATTTCACAGAAAGCAAGGGTTCAGGGAAAGAGAAAGGGGATTAGGACTGAACATACATTATGGGGACTGTAACGGCAACAAATGGAAATATGTTGCATAACAAAATATTTTACCTTTTATTGGCATTTGAAGCAGCACAATAAGGAGAAAACTTTTTCTTTCTGCCAGTGTTCTTTAAAAACATGGGATAGAAACAAACATTTCAGGCAGATAGGAGCTAAAAACCCCAGCTTCGTGGCTATTGGAAACGGGCTTTGTTGTTGTTAAGAGCTTACCTGCTAGTACAGATCTGTAGAATTGGGGACTTAATTCTTACCTTTTCCCAGCTGAATTCATATGAGACTACAGAAGTCACAAGCAGTCCTCAAAACTGATGGCTTCCCCACGGAGGCTTGCTTGTAACCGCGAAGGAGACTCAGAATCTGAACCTCCTCGTACCTGTTCTCGAAAGGAATGGGAGGAGAGGAGTGAGCTAAGCCTGCTTGGTTCTTTATTTCAAGCTCATCAGCTAGGTAAACACACTCCACCTGGAAGTTTGCGTGCAAAGGGCGGAGCATGAGACTTCTGCCTGGAGAAATTCTTCCTCGTGAAAACCAGAGAGTCAGAAAATTGTTTTGGCTCAAGAGTATTTTAACACTTTTTGGCTTACAATGTGTTTACATATTCAACTCCTTCCCAAACTCTAGAAGGTAAGCAGGGCACATATTACCTCTAGTTTTGTAATTACGAAGTTGAGATGCAGTAATGATGTCTCACAGTCACCTGAAAGTCATTACACCAGAATGAATCTGTAATCTAACACCCACCCTTCCCCAATACCTAACTGGTAGTTCCTCAGGAGTCAGATAATGAGGAGTAATCCGTGATGATTCCCAGGTTGTAATCCTTTCACCTAAGATGATTTCAACAGCCTCTATCTACCTATCATCTATTTATCTATGGGAGAAGCGGAGCAGTGAGGGAATTTGGAATGAGGAGCCTTTGGCAGAACCTGTGTTAGCTCCAGCCCTAGTGACACAAATAAGTCTCTCGTCCCCTTAGCTGAGTGTCAATAGTGTAATTTTTTTGGGTGGAAGCGAGGAAGACGTTTTAAAAATAAATGCACACATCGTAAGCATAGCACTCAATGAATTTTTACAAGGAATGTCATCTGCAACAATGAAGCAGCATAGTTTAGAATTTTTTAACAGAATTGTAGCATATATATCTTATAAGTGAACAGCTCAATAAATTTTCACAATTGAACCTGTGTGTAACCAACACCAGATCAAAAGACAGAATGTTACCATCTCTTCTGATCTCTTGTTCTCTTTTGATTACCCCCACCCAAGGGTAACTTTATCTGAACTTCTAAGAGAATATATGAATTTTTAAACTTTTTAGGAATGGGCTCATATAGGATGCATTCTTGTGTCTGGCTTCTTTTGCTTAACATTATTTTTGTGATATGTATCCATATTATTGTGTGTATTTGTAGATCACCCATTCTCATTAGTGTATTGTACTACATTGTGTGGATCTACCTGTTTAGTTATCCTTTCTACTTTTGATAGCATCTGGGTAGTTTACAGTTTGGAGCTATTATGAATAGCACTGATGTGAACATTCTTATTCAATATCTTTTGGTGGACAAATGTACTTACTTATCCTGGGTCTATGTCTAGAGTGGTATTGCTAGCTCAGAGGCATGCAATTGTTTGGCATTTGTAGGTGTTGGCCATTTTCCACAGCGTTTACTAATTTATACTCCCACTGCAATATATAAGACTTCCAGTTGCTTCACATTCTCACAAATTGTTGCTATAGGCCTCCAAAATGTCCACATCTTAATCCCTGGAACATGTAAATATGTTATCTTTCCTGGCAAAAAGAACTTTGGAGATCCATACTGGAAATCCACTATTAGTTCAGTTTCTTTCTGAGGATCTTCTCAGTTCTTTACTATTAAAATCTTGAATAACCCTCACATTGTAAGCATGAAGATTATCAGAAAAAATTATTTGAACCACTGCAGAGGGGAGACATCTGAGGGACTTTGGTTCCAGACAGTGGGAATCATGGTGAAGTTTTTATAATGTGTATGGAAGAAATGATTCGGTTTAAAGTTGAAAAAACCAAAACCTCAGAACACCTGGGGTACATTTTAAAGTTATTTATATCTGACACGATAAGCAGTAATTAACAGTCATAAACTATCAGTTTCTCTTACATTAGTCATATTTTGGATTTTCTATAGCTATTCAAAATGTTTTATGAACCTCATGTCAGAAAGTCAGACATGTCTGTTAAAGCAGAACAAGTTTTAGACAGCATATCTTCACATTGAATGGGAGGCTAACAAAATAGTGAAATTGGCAATGATGCAAAACTGAATTGAGTCATATATAACCATACTTTAGAACTTCATGTCAATAAGATTAGCTCACCAGAGTTCTTCATTTAATTTACTAGGTCATAAATTCAGTTTTCTTGTAACAATATAAAAGGGACTTAAACCCATCATGTGAGTACTTTTAGATATTTCCTCATAGTTGTGCATTCATTAAAGTCAACGCTCTCCTTTAAGGAGGATGATGTTTCTCATTTTATATTTTGTATTTTTACCAACTGGCTTTTCTCTCTGCGCATATGTTTCAGTTCTTTTTCTTCAAAGTGTTTATATTTCCTTATTACTTCATCTTCCTAATACCTCCTATGCCCTCTTCTGAAATCCATGGCTGTTTCCCCTCTCTCCCACCTCTCAAGCATGTATAGAAAGTAGAATACACGTATGTGTGTGTGTGTGTGTGTGCATGTATGTATGTATGGGTGGGTGGATGGATGCAGGTCTGGTGCCCATGTGGAACCAATCATCTGTGGAGGGGAGAGGAATTGGGGGCCAATGAGAGTTAAGCACTACTACTTATGACTGTCCCTTAAGCAGGGCAGCCTCCTTAGAGAGAGCAGTGTATGTGAATCTCCTATGACTGATATCCTTAACACATTCTTTGCCTTCTTCTCAATCTCTTCTCCTGTGCTGTTCTTTAAATTACTGTTGCTTTCACCAACTCCTTTCACTCTTTCAATTTTTCCTGGGTGACCTCATGGCTTTAACAGCACTTGCTCTATCTTTAGCTCAAATGACTTAAATGAACTCCAGATTCTGGATATCACATAGGTACTAAACTCAGCATATTCCAAAAGAAACCCATATTTTTCTTCTCCATGCTGTAAACTGTTCCTTTTCCTGTATATCTTATGTCAGAACTATGAAATGCATATAAATATTTGTTTATTTATATATAATATTTAACATGATATAAAACACACATGCTATAATTAACTTACTGTGTTTTATCACCATGGCCAAAATCTCCCTTACTTTAACATAAATCCAATTAGTTCATAAAGATATTATAAAATAAAAAACACAAAAATGTATATAGAGACAAGCAAGTCTTCCTCTCATTTCTGACCTCCAGACTACAGTTCTCTTCCTCGTGAGTAACCATCGTTCCCAATATCAGCTGCATCTTTGCAAAGATATCCTTCGTATAAATTTATACGCATGCGTATTTTTCTTAAAATGTACATCCTGCATTATATTCTTCTAAAAGTTTGGGAATCATTTGTGCATACTGTTTTTTCCTTGCTTTTTTTTTCAGTAACAATATGACTTGAATATTTAAAAATAAAATAAACACAGAAATATTTATAGTTAGAATTTACATAAGAAAAACTGCTTATAGTTTTCTCATTTGGGTTCTTAAAACTAATTGTACTTTAATCCTGTTAAAATATATCCTTTCGGGCTTCTCTGGTGGCGCAGTGGTTGAGAGTCCGCCTGCCGATGCAGGGGACACGGGTTCGTGCCCCAGTCCGGGAAGATCCCACATGCCGCAGAGCGGCTGGGCCTGTGAGCCATGACCGCTGAGCCTGCGCGTCCGGGGCCTGTGCTCCACAACGGGAGAGGCCACAACAGTGAGAGGCCCGCGTACAGCAAAAAAAAAAAAAAAAAAAAAAATATATATATATATATATATATATATATATATATATATATATCCTTTCAAGGAGGAAGTACTTTAAGCTACTGGTGATTTGAAGTTTGTTTTATATACTTTTTATTGTTAAACTAATATATTTTTATTAAAGATATTTATGCATGTTTTCACTTATTATCTAGAAGCTATACATTTTTACATCTTTAGCTACTTTTTTTCATATGTACCACTCTATTTCTAAACAACAAGCTCATCTTTAAAAATACGTTCTATTTCACCAATTCTAGACATCATCCACTGATATTGTTTTTGTTAAAAAAAAATGGTTTAACTCTCTTACACAGTCCCTCTTCTATTAATTCCCCTACTCCAATCTTCTAATATAATTATATAAGAATTTTGATTAAAGAGGTCAAGGTGGTGAAACAGGAAGATGTGGAACTCATCTTCCCCCATGAACACATGGAACAATGCTCACGGAAACCTAACTGGAGACTGGCAGAAAGATTCCTGTACAACAAAGGCTGTAAGAAAGATCCACATGGAATCAGGCAGGAAGGGAAAAGTGATTAGGTCAGGACTTGTGCCCCTGGGAGGGAACTTACAAGAGGAAGGAGATTACACAGGTAGAGATTCTCCCAGGGGAGTGAGCAGTTTGAGCCACATATTGGGCATCCCAGCCCTGGGGTCTGACACTGGGAAGATGAGTACCCTTGGCTGATTGGAGGGCTGGTGGGACTAGCAGGAGTGCTGTGAAAAGCTTGGACACCACTTGTGAGGAGTGCACACATGCTTGCTTACTCCCAAAACAGGGCAGAGAGGGCAGATTGAAACTACATCTAATGTTTCCCATGACCACTCAGCTTGCATCCCTGTCTGAACCTAGTGACTGCCCTGGCTGCACTTTCCTCATGTCACAGTCCACACTGGGGTGAGAGCTGCTGCAGCCAAGGGGAGAGCTTGGCTGTGAGGCACAAAGGTGGCTCAGACCTGGAGCGGCATCTGAGCTGAGTGGGGTCAGCCCCTACTGGTGCTTACAAGGCACATCAGAAGTGGTTCTAGTTGCTGATGGTAGCTGGGGCTGACACAGCCTGTGCCCAGACCCACATCAAGTGCCCACACCAGCCCCTCTTATTCCAGCACTGTTCACCTCTGGGGAGAGGGTGCCAGTGCTGAGAGAGGGGAGGGCACACACTTAAAGGGAACAGAGCCATCTCAAAGCTGACCCTCAGGGTTTCTGCTCCAGAAACTTGGAACCTGCCCCCACACCAGACAGGGCAATGACAGCCACTGAGCAGAGGAGAAGCCCCAGCTCACATATGGCTCTGGCCCTAGCCTCTACATCTCAAGCCCCAGTTCCCGCCAAGCTGATAGTTGCCAGCACACCCTGCGGAAAGACATGACTTGTGTTCATGTCAGATCCAGCTCTCCCGCCAAAGCCACAGGGCACACACAGACTGTATAGGAACACTCCCACACAAGGAAACCCCTTCAAGGCTGCATAGAAAACTGGTTCACCTAATTTCACAGAGACAGAGAAAGACAAGCAGAATGAGAAGACAGAGGAATTTGTTTCAACTGAAAGAGCAAGAGAAAACACCTGAAAAAATAACTAACAAAACATAAATAATTTACCAGAAAAAGAGTTCAAAACACTAGTAATAACAATGTTAACGTAATTAAGGGAAAAGAATAGATGAACGGAGTCAGAATTTTAACAAGGAACCAGAAAATATAAAAAAGAACCAGTCAGAACTGAAGAATACAATAACTGAAATGAAAAACACACTAGAAGAAATGAACAGCAGACTAGATGATAAAGAACATATAAGTGATTTGGAAGATAGAATAATGGAAACCACCCAATCAGAACAGCAAAAAGAAAAACAAATTAAAAAATGAAGACAGTTTAAGGGACCTCTGAGACAACATCAAACATACCAACATTTGCATTGTAGGGGTCCCAGAAGAAGAAGAGAGAGAAGGGGGTTGAAAATGTATTTGATAAAATTATGGCTGAAAACTTTCCAAACCTGAAGAAGGAAACAGATACTCAGGTATAGGAAGCACAGAAGGTCCTAAACAAGATGAACCCAAACAGACCCACACCAAGATATTTCACAATTAAAATGGCAAAAATTAAAGGTAGAGAATTCTAGGTGCTATCCTGGTGGCACAGTGGTTGAGAGTCCGCCTGCCAATGCAGGGGACATGGGTTCGTGCCCTGGTCCGGGAAGATCCCACATGCTGCGGAGCGGCTAGGCCTGTGAGCCATGGCCGCTGAGCCTGCGCGTCTGGAGCCTGTGCTCCACAACGGGAGAGGCCACAACAGTGAGAGGCCCGCATACTGCAAAAAAAAAAAAAAGGTAGAGAATTCTAAAGGTAGCAAGAGAAAAACAAAAAGTCATATACAAGGGAACCCCCATGAGGTTATCAGCTGATTTTTCTGCAGAAACTTTGCAGGCCAGAAGAGAGTGGCATGATATACTCAAAGTGCTGAAACATGAGATACTCTTACCAGCAAGATTATTATTTATAATTGAAGGAGATATAAAGAACTTCTCATATAAGCAAAAATCAAAGGACTTCATCAATATTAAACTGACCCTAAAAGAAATGTTGAAGGCTCTTCTCTAAGTGGGGAAGAAAAAGCTATAACAAGAAGTAAGTATCTAAAGGAAAGGAAAAATCCCACTAACAAAGGCAAATTTATAGTAAAGCCTGAGGATTAACCATGTAAATAAGCTAGTACAAAGATTAAAAGACAAAAAAATGCAAAATCAAGTTTAACTACAATAATCAGTAAAGGGATAAATATGAAGATGTAAAATATAACATCAAAAACACAAAATGAGGGGGAGGGAAGTAAAAAATGTATATCTTTTAGAATGTGTTTGAACTCAAATGACTACTAATTTATAAGAAGTAGATATAGTTATAAGTCAACATATAGGAATCCCATGGTAACCACAAATCAAAAACCTGCAATAGATACACAAAAACTAGAGAGAAAGGAACACAAGCATACCACTAAGGAAAATCATCAAGCCACAAGAGAAGAAAATAAAACAAGAAGAAAACAGAGAAGAACTACAAAAACAACCAGAAAATGAGTAACAAAATGGCAATAGGTACATACCTATCAATAATCACTTTATATGTCAACGGATTAAATGCTCTAATCAAAAGACATAGTGTTGCTGATTGGATAAAAAAACAAGACCCCTGTAATGCCACATACAAGAGACTTGCTTCAGAGCTAAAGACACAGACTGAAAGTGAGGGAATGGTAAAAGATATTTCATGCAAATGAAAGTAACAAGAAAGTGGGGTAGCAATGCTCATATCAGACAAAATAGACTTTAACAAAGTATATAACAAGAGACACAAAGGGTACTATATAATGATAAAGGGATCAATACAAGAAGAGGATATAATACTTATTAACATATATGCACCTAATATAGGAGCATCTAAATATATAAAGCAAATATTAAGGGACATAAAGAGAGAAATTGACGATAATACAATAATAGTAGAGGACTTTAACACCCCACTTACATCAATGGACAGATCATCCAGACAGAAAATCAATAAGGAAACAGTGGTTTTAAATGACACATTAGACTAGTTTAATATGTATCTTCAGAATATTCCACCCCAAAACAACAGAATACACCTTCTTTTCAAGTGCACGTGGAACATTCTCCAGGATAGATAACATGCTGGGTCATGAAACAAGTCTCAACAAATATAAGGGGATAGAAATTACATTAAGCATTTTTGTGACTGCAACAATAAGAAACTAGAAATCAATTACAGGAAGAAAAATGGGAAAAGCACAAACAAGTGGAGACTAAACAACATGCTACTAAAAAAACCAATGGGTCAATGAAGAAATCAAAAATAAAATCATAAAATATCTCAAGACAAATAAAAATGGAAACACAACTTTCCAAAATCTAGGGGATATGACAAAAGCAGTTCTAAGAGGAAAGTATATAGCGATACAGGCCTACATTCAGAAACAAGAAAAATCTCAAGTAAACAACCTAACCTACCACCTAAAAAAATTAGAAAAAGAAGAAAAAATAAAACCCAAAGTCAGGAGAAGGAAAGAAATAATAAAGATCAGAAAGGAAATGAATAAAATGGAGACCAAAAATAGAAAAGGTGACTGAAACCCAGAGCTCCTTTTTCAAAAAGATGAACAAAGTCAATAAATCTTTAACTAGGCTCATCAAGAAAAAAGAGAGAGGATCCAAATAAACAAAATAAGAAATTAAAGAGGAGATATAACAAAAAATATCACAGAGATACAAAAAAATCATAAGAGAATATGATGAACAGTTATATGCAAACAAATTGGACAACCTAGAAGAGATTAAAAAAATGCCTAGAAACACACAACCTTGCAAGACTGAATCAGGAAAAAATAGACAAGCTGAACAGAACAATCGCTAGTAGTGAAATTCAATTTGTAATTAAAAAAACAAACAAAAAAAACTCCTAGCACACAAAAGCCCAGCACTGGATGGCTTCAGAGGGGAATTCTATCAAACATATAAAGAAGAGCTAATACATATCCTCAAAATATTCCAAAAAACTGAAGAGGATGGAAGATTCCCAAATTCATTCTATGAGGCCACCATTACCTTGATGCCAAAACCAGACAATGACACTAAGAAAAAAGAAAATTACAGCCCAAAATCTCTGATGAATATAGATGCAAGAATCCATAAAAAAAAATTAGGAAACAAAATTCAACACTATATAAAAAGAACAATACAACATGATCAAGTGGGATTTGTTCCAGGGATGCAAGAATGGCTCAATATTCACAAATCAATCAATGTGATACACCACATTAGAAAAGGAAGGATAAAAACCACAGAATCATCTCAATAGACACAGAAAAAGTTTTTGACAAACTTCAACATCCATTCATGATAAAAACTCTTATTAACATTGGTATAGAAGGAACATAATAAAGGCCACTTATGACAAACCCACAGCTAACATTATACTCAACAGTGAAAAACCTGAAGTCTTTTCTCTAAAATCAGGAACAAGACAAGAATGCCCACTCTCACCACTTCTACTAACATAGTATTGGAAGTCCTTGCCACAGTAATCAGACAAGGAAAAGAAATAAAAGACATCCCAAGTGGAAGGAAAGATGTAAAACTGTCACTATTTGCAGATGACATGATGTAGATATAGAAAACCATAAAGTGTCCACCAAAAAACTATTAAAACTAACAAATCAATTCAGGAAAGTTGCAGGATACAAGATTAATATATGGAAATCTGTTGCTTTTCTATACACAGATAGAGAAGGCAAGAAAAAAATCTCATTTAAAACTGCATCAAAAAGAATAAAATACCTTGGAATAAACTTAATCAAGGAGGTGAAAGACCTCTGAAAACGATAAAACATTGATGAAGGAAACTGAATATGATAAAAAGGAATGGAAAGATATCCCATGTTCTTGGATTAGAAGAATTAATATTGTTAAATTATCTGTAGTACCCAAAGCAACATACAGATTTAATGCAATCCCTGTCAAAATACTCATGACATTTTTCAGAACAGATAATCCTAAAATTTATTTAAAAATTTTTTTTCTAATTAATTAATTAAGGCTGTGTTGGGTCTTTGTTGCTGCACATGGGCTTTCTCTAGTTGTGGAGAGTGGGGGCTACTCTTTGTTGCAGTGTGCAGGCTTCTCATTGTGGTGGCTTCTCTTGTTGTGGAGCATGGGCTCTAGGTGCACGGGCTTCAGTAGTTGTAGCACGCGGGCTCAGTCATTGTGGTTTGCGGGCTCTAGAGCACAAGCTCAGTAGTTGTGGTGCGCAGGCTTAGGTGCTCCACAGCATGTGGGATCTTCCCGGACCAGGGCACGAACCCATGTCCCCTGCGTTGGCAGGTGGATTCTTAACCACTGCAATCCTAAAATTTATATGGAACCACAAAAGATCCTGAATTGCCAAAGCCATCTTGAGAAAAAAAAAAAAACAAAGCTAGAGGTATCACACTCCCTGACTGCAGACTATACTACTTAGCTACAGTAATCAAAACAGCATGGTACTGGCATGAAAACAGACACAAAAAGATAGAACAGTAGGACAGAATAGATAGCCCAGAAATAAATCCATACGTATATTGTCAAATAATTAATCTACAAGTGAGGCAAGAATATATAAGAAAGAAAAGACAGTCTCTTCAATAAGTGGTGCTGGGATGTAAAGGATGAAATTAGAACACTTTCCAACATCACATACAAAAATAAATTTAAAATGGATTAAAGATCTAAAATTAAGACCTGAAATCATACAACTCCTAGAAGAAAACACAGGCAGAACCTTCTTCAATTTAAATCGTAGCAATTTTTTTTGTGTGTGTGGATCTATCTCCTAATGCAAAGGAAACAAAAGCAAAAAAAAACAGATGACACCTAATTAAAAGTAAAAGCTTTCACACAGCAAAAGAAAGCATCAACAAAACGGAAAGACAACCTACTGAATGGGATAAAATATTTGCAAATCATATGCCTGATAAGGAGTTAATGTCCAAAATGTTTTAATAGCTCATATAACTCAGTATCAAAAAAATAAAGAACCCAATTAAAAATGGGCAAAAGACCTGAAGGGACATTTGTCCAAAGAAACAAACAAACACATGAAAAAAGGCTCAACACCACTAATCATCAAATACAAGTCAAAACCACAAAGAGATATCACCTCATACCTGTTAAAATGGCTATAACCGAAAATTCTACAAATAAAAAATGTTGGCGAGGATGTAGACAAAAAGGAACTGTAGTACACTGTTGACAGCAATGTAAATTGGTACAAACACTATGGACAACAGTATGGAGGCTCCTCAAAAAACTAAAAACAGAACTACCATACGATCCACCAATTCCACTGGTAAGTATATATCTGAAGAAAATGAAAACACTAATTTGAAGAGATACATGCCCCCCAATGTTCATAGCCATATTATTTACAATTGCCAAGATGAGTAAGCAACCGAAGTGTCCATCAACAGATGAGTAGATAAAAAAGATGTAATGTATATATACAATGGGATATTACTCAGCCATAAAAAAGAATGAAATTTTGCCATTTGCAACAACACGATGGACTTGGAGGGTACTATGATAAGTGAAATAAGTTAGAGAAAGACAAATATTGTATGATATCACTTATATGTGGAATCTAAAAAAAAACTAGTGAATATAAAGAAAAAGAATAGACTCACGGATACAGAGAATGAACTAGTGGTTACCAGTCAGGAGAGGGAAGGGGCAAGGGACACGATAGGGATATGGGATTAAGAGTTACAAATCACTATGTATAAAATAAATAGCAATGAGGATATACTTTATAGCACAGGGGAATATAGCCCTTATTTTGTAATAACTTTAAATGGGGTATAATCTATGAAAATATTGAATCACTATGTTGTACACCTGAAACTAATATGATATTGTAAATCAACCATACTTCAATTCAAAAAATAAAGAATTTTGGTTAAATTGAGACTAAGTTTTACATTATTATTACATTGTAAGAATTCTCTTCTGTGTCAAGTGATGGTCTATGATTATCATTTGTATTTTTCCTGGAATATATAATAAATGTCTGTTTCCTCATTTACTTATGTTCTATGTGTCTACTGATTTTTTTCTCCAAATGCTAAAACATGTCTGTCAAATTCTATTAATATTTGCTGCCGACTCAAACGCATCAGGGCAATACTTACCTTGGAGCACATCCTGCAGAGGCCTCTGATCTGCCCTAGTTGCTCTTAGCTCTCCAGGCTGCTACAGCACAGTGGTCTTACTCGGATTTCCTTTATTGCTTTCCTTCACAGGGTTTCCTGTCTTCTGTATCTTACATCTTCCTTCTTTTGGTACTGCAACCTCTAAAACTTTTTAAGAAAGAGTGCATGGGACGTAAGCATGTTGCATGTTTGCAAGTATATAGTCAACTCCCATGTCTAAATGACAGTTTGGTGGGGTAAAACTTTTAAATCAAAGACTATTTTTCACAGAGAATTTAAAAGGCATTGCTCTGTATCTCCCCTTCCCCTACATTTTAGGTTTGCTGCTGAAAGTCTAATGCTATTTGATTTTCCATTCCTCTCTTCAACGAGCTGTTTTCTCTTCCTAAAATCTTTGCGGGTCTTCTCTTTTTTTTATATCCCAGGGTTCTAAAATTTTATCATGATGTGCCATGTTGTGTGTCATCCATTGTACTGTGTATGAGATAAACCCTTCCCATCTGGAGATTTTTGTCCTTTGATTCTGGAAACTGTCTTATATTAGTTCTGTAATTTTCTCTCCTTTGTTTTCTTGCTTTTTCATCCTTGAACGATTATTTGAGATGTTGGGCCTTCTATACTGATCCTCTAACTTTCTTAACTTAAAAAAATTTTTTCTGTCTTTTTGTTCTAGCTTTCTGAGAAATTTCCACAACTTTATCTTCCAAATCTCCTGTTGAATTTTTATTTTAGTTATTCTAATAATTGTTTAATTGTTTTAAAGTTCTTATTTGGTTCCTTTTAAAGAAATTTTTATTATTGCTTTGTGATTGAAATACATTCTCTCATTTTTTGAGATAAATGATATATTTTTGGAAGTTTTCTTGTGCTCCTTGTATATGCTGCTTTCTCTGGTCTCCATTTCTGTTATTTTTGGCCTGTTCTTATATCAGAGACTTCTCTCAAGTACATGGCAATGCTTTGCTCCCCACTCGTATTTAGAAGGAGACTCTAAGAAGCAAATGGAATCATGGAGTGTAAGCACAGTCAGCTAGTAGACTTTACTGTAGGTTAATAAGGCAGCAAGGTGGTCTTATTACAGGAAACATGATGTGTATTCTCTTGAACTGTTCAGTTTCACAGTGAAAACTCCCATAATCCTCTGCCTTATTTTTTTTTTAACTTTTCATGACCCTTTGTCCAGAAATGAATTCTGAGAAACCAAAAGCACAAACAACAATAGAAAAATAGGTAAATTGGACTTCATCAAATTTTAAAACTATTATGTATCAAAGTACATTATTGATAAAGTGCAAATACAAACTGCAAATGGGTGAAAATATTGGCAAATCATATACCTTTTTTTTTTTACATCTTTATTGGGGTATAATTGCTTTACAATGGTGTGTTAGTTTCTGCTTTATAACAAAGTGAATCAGTTATACATATACATATGTTCCCATATCTCTTCCCTCTTGCGTCTCCCTCCCTCCCTCCCACCCTCCCTATCCCACCCCTCCAGGCGGTCACAAAGTACCGAGCTGATCTCCCTGTGCTATGCGGCTGCTTCCCACTAGCTACCTTACGTTTGGTAGTGTATATATGTCCATGCCTCTCTCTCGCTTTGTCACAGTTCACCCTTCCCCCTCCCCATATCCTCAAGTCCATTCTCTAGTAGGTCTGTGTCTTTATTCCTGTCTTACCCCTAGGGGGTTTTGAGAGAGTGAGGCAAGGCCCACAGCTCAAGGAGTATAGGCTTTCCCTTACCACGCTTACGTGTGGCTTTAGCTCAGTTTCTGCTGTGCCTTCAGGTCCTGAGGCCTTATAGGCTTCCAGAGGGCATTTTGGCTCAATTCACCCTTGTAATCCCCTTAGTAAGTGCCCTCATGTTAGCTTTCTCCACTTTGCTTGGCCAGGTGCCAGTTTCCAACTATTTGTTAGTCATTTTTCTTTTCCAATGATTTATTGACATTCTTCATCTGCTGCCATCACCTCACCTTTCTCACCTTTGCCTTTATATTTGTACCTTTTAAAATATTTTACTGTCAACTTAATAAGGTTTCCAGAGGGAAAGGAAAACAAACTTATGTGGAGAATGTATAATGTTTAATTGAAATAGCCATGAACAGGGAGGAAGCAAAGGGTACTAGGTGCTGAAGGATAGCTGGGTAGGGATCTCTAGCACAGGGCTTAGCCAATTACTGCCTGCTGGCCAAACCTGCCCTGCTTTGGTATGGCCCATGGGCCTGCTTTTGTATGGCCCATGAGCTAAGCCTGGCTTTTACATTTTTAAAGGGTTTTAAAGTAAAACAAAACATAGAGGAATATGTGATAGAGGCCATATGTGGCCAACAAAGTCTAAGTAATTATCTGTCTCTTTACAGAAAAATCTTGCAGACCCGCCTCTAGTGCAGTGACTCTCAACCTGGGAGCTTTAGAAACATACCTAGGGTTATCTCCCACTCTAGACGATTAGCAAAAATCCCTAGGGGTGAGCCTCAGGAATGGGGTGGTTCTAATGTTTAGCCAGGCTAGTATGAAGAGTCTCCCTACGAAAAAATAGTATCACCCAACCCACCAAAACACCACCACAGCCACTAGCAACAAGACAACTTAAGACCCTGAAAACCTGCAGAGACATATTTGACTATTTGATAAGTTTCTATGCCCCTTCTTTTCTGTTTATTTTCTATTTATTTTTGGCAATATTATAGGTGCACATAAATCGTCTCTGCAAGTTTTATTATAAAATAAATAATAATTTATTCCCCTCTTTCCCATCCTGCAGGAACAATCTCTTCAAAATTTTTTTGGTTGATTCTTCGCTCCACATTTCTAAATAACATGTTTAAATTGCTTCTTCGGTATTTTTCATTTTTACACATTTTTTATTAACTCCCACCATGGAGAAAGACGATGTTTTTCTCTTTCACACCCTCGCCCTACCACACACATGCAAGCTTCCTATTCCGTACCCCATCCTTTTTAATTTAATGTTTTGTTAGAATAATATACATTTTGTTAAATGTTAATTAGTATGTAAATATTATTCACAGCTGAGCAATGTTGTATCCAGTGATTGTTCCTGCACGCTTTTATATTCTTTCTGAAATTAGAAAGATTTAATGATAGTAATTATCTTGTTATTATATCTTTCCTTAGTTTTCCATATACATGTAGTAATTTTAATACCAAATTGTCGCCAGTTGTGTAGACCTCCTGTCAGTAAGGACATCATGTGTTCTACCAAGCTCATCTTTGTGAAACAAGGTGCATAGCTGTCATCCTGGACTCTCTTAAACTTCCTCTGGGACTTCCTTTGCCTCTGTGTTGTGTGAAGTCCTCTGGTTTCTAGAGCCCACATCTTCCTCTTTCTTGGTAAGACTTCATTTTGGAATATATCCTTCAGTAACTTCTTGAGGAAAAGTGCATGGGAGATCTCAAATGCTTGAGATGTTGTGTGTCTGAAAATGTCATTATTTCATCTGCATGTTATTGATAGTTTCCTTACAAATAAAATTCCAGGTTAAAACTTATTTTCCTTTCTATTTTGATGGCATCATTCCACTGTCATCCAGCTTTCACCCTTGCTGTGAGAATACTCATTCTAATTTCTTATGTTGTGGTATGGTAGCTTGTATTTTCCAAAAACGGCTACAAAATATTTTTTTATCTCACAAGCTCTTCTACAATATGAACTTTTCACCCTCTGATTGAGTTGTGTGTACTTTTCCCTTGAACTGGGGTGGCTAGTGATTTGCTTATAATTAATACAATGTGATAGAAGTGATGTTGTGGGAACTTTGAGGCTAGGTTAGAAAAAGCAATGTATTCTCACCTTGTTTGTGGGGACAGGTGTTTGTGGAACACTGAGTTGCATTGTAAGAGTTTGAATACCCTAGGGGGGAAAGGCAAGATAGGGGAAGGGGAGTAAGAGGTACAAATTACTATGCATAAAATAAATAAGCTACAAAGATACATTGTATAACACAGGGAATATAGCCAATATTTTATAATAGCCATAAATGGAATAGCCAATATTTTGTAATAGCCACAACCTTTAAAAATTGTGAATCACTATGTTACACACCTGAAACTTACATAATATTGTACGACTATACCTCAATAAAACTTTTTAAATTAAAAATAAAATGTAAAAAAAAAAAAGAGTTTGAGTGCTCTAGACACCATTTTCTAAGGAAACCCAGGGCAAAGAGAGAGGCCACAGGGACCGCTTCTGTCAACAGCTCCAGCTGAGGTTCCAGCTGACAGCATCAAATGCTAAATATGAGAGTGAATGAGACTTCAGGTGATTCCATCCATCTACTGGATTAGCTCTAGCTGTGAGTCTTCCCAGATGAAGCTGCAGATGTTGTGGAGAAGAAACAGTGATTCCTATTGTACCCTGTCCAATTTTCTGACCTACAAAATCAAAGCGCATAATAAAATTGTTTAAGTCACCAAGTTTTGGGAGAATTTGTTGCATGATACTAGTAACTGGAAGAATATGTGACTTTAAAATTTTTTTCTGCAAGATTTTAGGGTTTTATATTTGTTTTCAGCATTCTGAAAGTTTATGATGGTCATTTTACTCATTATATTTGGCACTATGTGTGTACTTTCAATCTGAAAAAAAGTTCTTGTCATTCAATTCTTGGAAATTTTCTTGAATTGCAACAGCAGTAATATTTTCCCTCTATTGTTTCTTTTTCTGGAGCTCCTGTTATTTAGATGTCAGACCTCCTGGGCTAATCGTCAATTTTTCCCATTTCTTATTTATTTTATCTTATTTTCCAGCTCTTAATCTTTCTATTCTAATTCCTGGGATACTTCCTAAACTTTGTCTTCCCTGTACATATCATAGTTTTAATATCCAAGATATTTTTTTCAGGCATCCTATTCTTTTTTCTTTTTTAAAATGTATGTAATTTCTCTTCTTATCTATACTACGACATTAGTAACCAACTTTTGTTTGCTTATTTTTGGTTTTTTTCCCCTCTTTAACTCAACTAATCTCCATTGCCTTTTATCTGTTTGTTTTGGTCTGTTCCTTTGATGTTTGTTTTGATCTTTGGTTGTTTTCTCATATTTAAGAATGGGACACTAAAATCGGGGAGAAGTGATTGATTGCGGGCTTACCGATTGATATTCTGGGTAGGTCACTTCATTGGGGAAATTTCTGTGTCATTATTTTTGGGAGGGGGAAGGGCTGGTCAGATTCTAAGAGAGTGATTAACCAACTTCCTATCTGAGTGGAAAGGCCTAGCTATCAGCATCTAGGAATCAAGTGGGGAAGAGGGTTGAGTGACATTTTACTTGACACTCTTATCTTCATCTGTGTGCACTGTGTCTTCTGAGAATAAGCCTCTAGCCTCCAGGGGGAGAGGACAGTTGTTTAGTTATGTGGAATGGGAGAGGTGTAACCTGGCATCTAACTTAGAATTCAACCATCCTCCAGTTTCTAACCCTACCTTTTTCCTCTAGAAGAGCCTGATGTCTTCAATAACTGTGGTTTTAAGGGTTTGCAGTATGTATTTTATTTCCTAATTTTTCCTACCTGGCTTAAGATTTAGATTTTATGATTTAGTTTTGCTAACTGCTAAGTCAGTTATCACTTATGCATCTCTCTTATAGCTTCTGAAATTTTGTGACTGGCATTTATTTTTCCTTTTCTCTTTGTCCTTGGATGATATGCTTTTGAGACAGCTCTTTGATATGATTTTAATGGAATCCAGGGAGGCAGAGAAAATAAATGTACGTATTTAATCTCCTATCCAAACATCTATCTAAATCTGCACATCAACAGATTCTCTGCAGCAAAATTTAGGATTTGTTAGCTAATCTAGATATGTCTTATTAAATTTCTTTTCTTAAAAGATTATTACAAATTTGTATGCTGTAGTTTCTTAATTCAATAATAAGAAGCATTTTCAAATTGGTAACAGCTTCTGAGGAAGAAGAATATTTGCAATAAATATACATGTGTGTTGTAAGAGAGACTCTGATTTAAGAAAAACCCAAGTGTAAAATACCAGAAATCTTTGAATTGAGAAACTATCATAATTAACTGTAAAAATAAAATTAAGAAAAAATTTTAGCAACAAAGGGAAGAGAGAAAAAGACTTGTAGTACTTCATTAACTGTTTGTCTTATATTTTGACACTACTAATAGTAAGAAAAAAATGAATAATCATGGACTTATACAAACTTTAAAGTTTTACCTCACGTCAAATGAAATCATGTTCCATTTGATTTCTTCATTAACATCTTAGGAGTAGTGAGTTTGACATTTTTAATCCTGAATTTTATGTGGTCAAACATTTAGATTTCATTTCTATTTGCTATTAAGGAGTTGAAAATGATGACATGTTATGAAAATTTCTAGAGTATCTTTGATAATCCTTAACTGAGAATTTTGAAGTATTACTGTACTTGTGCCAATATAAAAGAGAAAATTCCAAGAGCTTTGTTGTACAAGAAAAAGGGCATGTGAGGTCTCTACACGTATCCTCGGGTTACAGTGAGGGAAAGTGTCTAACTTGGCAAAGTTAATTCTTAAAGCATTTGATTTCACAATGACTATTTAAAATGTTCCTTCTCTCGGGGGATGACTTTTAAAGAAGGGGATGGGCCATATGGCTGCCAACTAAATCTTTTTCTAGATATATTAAGAAACCCGATTTTTTAAAATCGGAGGGTTTTTTAATTTGTTTTGTGTGTTTTTTTGTTTTTGTTTGTATTTTTACATTTCTACTATCTGACCACGCCCTGAGTCATTAACTCAGCTAATCTGATATCTCTGACTTCATATGGCCAGCACCAAATACAACTGTAGCCATGGACCCTAGAGTTGATCCTATCATTTTTTCCTTTCTGGGGGTAGTGCATTTCCTGATTTTTTCCTGTTCTTGGTTTCTGACCTCTTGCCTGGTCTGCGGTTTGTTGTTTCATACTCATCCCTTAAATCTCAGGGCTGATGTTGCTCCTTTCGTGCTTATACTTGGCTCTGCTCCTTGGAATGGACTTGCCTATAGCCCTGCATGATTCAGTCTGGTCCCTGAAACACAGACCCAGGATTGCCCACTTTGCTTGTGTGTTACCAGGTTTAACTTGGCCCTGTCATCCAAACTCATACCACACTGGCAACCAGAGATAAAGAATGGTTTGTTGGATTGCAGGGTGTTTGTTTTGTAACGAATAACATCTCTTTTATTCCCTTAAACACAAAAGTTAACTACCTTTTATACATAATTATAGGCCTGTGATGAACTGAATGGTATCTTATTTTTTTAGTACTTAGAACATTTATTTATGTTTATTAAAATATAGTTGACTTATGATATTATGTTTCACTTGTGCTACTCAGTGATTTGACATTTGCATACATTGCAAAGTGATCATCATGATAAGTCTATTAACCATCTGTCCCCATACAAAGCTCTTACAATATTATTGATCATATTCCTTATGCTGTCTATCACATCTCCATGGCTTATTTATTTTATAACTGGAGGTTTCTACCTCTTAATCCCTTTCATCTATTTTGCCCAACCTCCCATTCCTCTCCTTTCTGATAACCACCTGTTTGTTATCTGTATCTGTGAGTCTGTTTTCATTTTGTTTTGTTTTGTTTGTTTCGTTTTTTAGATTCCACATGTAAGTGAGATTATATGGTATTTGTCTTTCTCTGTCTGACTTTTTTCACTTAGTGTAATACTCTCTTGGTCTATACATGTTATTGTAAATGGCAAGATTTCATTTTTTTATGACTGAGTAATATTACACTGTATATTTGAACCACATCTTCTTTATCCATTCATCTATTGATGAACACTTCCATCTCTTGGCTATTGTAAATAATTCTGCTGTGAACATTAAAGTGATCTTTTCAAATTAGTGTTTTTGTTTTTTCAGGTTAATACCCAGAAGTGAAACTGCTGGATAATATGACAGTCCTATTTTTAATTTTTTGAAGGACCTCCATACTGTTTTCCACAGTGGCTGTACCAATTTACATTCCCACCAGCAGTGCATGAGGGCTCCTTTTTCTCCACTTCCTTGCCAACTCTTATTTGTTGTCATTTTGATGAGACCCATTCTGACTGATGTGAGATGTTATCTTATTGTGGTTTGGACTTGCATCTCCTTGATGATTAATCATGTTCAGCATTCTCCATGTGTCTGTTGGCTATCTGTATGTCTTCTTTGGAAAAATTTTTCTTCAGGCCTTCTGCCCATTTTCTAATTGGTTTGCTTTTCACTGCCATTGAGTTGCATGAGTTCTTGGTATATTTTGAATACTAACCCCTTGAAAATATCTCCCATTCAGTAGGCTACCTATTCCTTTTTTTGATAGTTTCTTTTGCTGTGAGAAAACTTTTTAGATGTATATAGTCCCATTTGTTTATTTTTGCTTTTGTTTCTCTTGCCTGAGGGGACATATTCAAAAATATATTGCTAAGACCAATGTTAAAGAGCCTACTGACTATGTTTTCTTCTAGGAGTTTTATGGTTTCAGGTCTTACATTTATGTCTTTAATCTATTTTGAGTTTATTTTTGTATATGGGGTGAGAAAGTAGTCCAGTTTCATTCTTTTGCATGTAACTGTCCAGTTTTCCCAACACCATTTATTGAAGAGGCTGTCTTCTCCCCATTGTATATTCTTGCCACATTTGTGGTAAATTAACTGATCGGTTAAGTATAGATTCACTTCTGGGCTCTCTATTCTGTTCCATTGATCTGTGTGTCTGTTTTTATGCCAGTACCTTCCTGTTTTGATTACTGGAATTTTGTAGTATAGTTTGAAATCAGGGAGCATGATACTTCCAGCTTTGTTTTTATTTCTAAAGATTGCTTTGGCTATTCAGGGACTTTTGTGTTACATACAAAATTTAGAATTATTTGTTCTAGTTCTATGAAAAATGCCATGGGTATTTTGATAAGGATTGCACACTCCTTGTGGATAATGGTCATTTCAACAATATTAATTCTTCCAATCCTTGAGCATGGTATATCTATCCATTTGTTTGTGTCATCTTCAATTTATTTCATCAATGTCTTATCATTTTCAGAGTACAACTCTTTTACCTCCTGGGTTAGATTTATTCCTAGGTATTTTATTCTTTTTGATGCAATTGTAAATGGAGTGGTTACTTTAATTTCTCTTTCTGATAGTTTGTTATTAGTGCACAGAAACACAACAGACTTCTGTATATTAACTTTGTATCCTGCCGAATTCATGTATTAGTTCTAATAGGTTTTTCGTGGCATCTTTAGGATTTTCTATATAGAGTATCATGTCATATGCAAAGTGACAGTTTTACCTCTTCTTCCTTTCTAATGTGCATTTCTTTTTCTTCTCTGATTGCTGTGGCTAGGACTTCCAATGCTATGTTGAATAAAAGGGCAAGAATGGCATCCTTGTCTTGTTCCTGATCTTAAAAGATATGTTTTCAGTATTTCACTGTTGAGTGTGATGTTGGCTTTCGGTTTGTCATATATGGCCTTTACTATGTTGAGATAAATTCTCTTTATACCCACTTTGTTGAGAGCTCTTATCATACATGGATGTTGATTTCTGTGAAAAGCTTTTTCTGCATCTATTGAGATAATCATAGGTTTTTTGTTTTTCAGTTTGTTAATGTGATATATAACATTGGTTGATTTATGGATATTGAATCATCCTTGCATCCCTGGGATAAATCCCACTTGATCATGTGTATGATCCTTTTAATGTATTATTGAATATAATTTGCTTATACTTTGTTGAGTATTTTTGCATCTATGTTCATCAGTGATATTGGCCTGTGATTTTATTTTATTTTTTGTGGTGTCTTCATCTCGTTTTGTAATCAGGGTGATGCTGGTCTTGTAGAATGAGTTTGGAAGCATTTCATCCTCTTCAATTTTTTGGAATAGTTTGACACGAATTGGTGTTAACTCTTTGTTAAATGTTTGGTAGAATACTTTTGAAGCCATCTGGTCATGGACTTTTGTTTACTGGGAATTTTTAAAATATGGATTCAATTTCATTATTGGTAATTGGTTTGTCCATATTTTCTACTTCTTCCTGATTCATTTTTGAGAGATGGTATGTTTCTAGGAATTTATCCATTTATTCTAGGTTGTTTAATTTTTTGTCATAATTATAGTAATATCTTATGATCCTTTGTATTTCTGTGGTGTTGGTTGTAACTTCTCTTTCATTTCTCAGTTTTTGGAGGCTGCTTACTTTTATTCTTTTTTTTAATTTTTATTTTACGTTGGAGCATAGGTGATTAACAATGTTGTGTTAGTTTCAGGTGTACAGCAAAGTGATTCATTTATACATATACATATATCTATCCTTTTTCAAATTCTTTTCCCATTTAGGTTATTACAGAATATTGAGCAGCATTCCCTGTGCTGTTCAGTAGGTCCTTGTTGGTTATCTACTTTAAATATAGCAGTGTATACATGTCAACCTCAAACTCCCAGTCTATCCCTTCCTCCCACCCCCCGGTAACCATAAGTTCATTCTCTAAGTCTGTGAGACAGTTTCTGTTTTGTAAATAAATTCATAGTATCACTTTTTAAAAATTCTGCATATAAGCAACATCATATCATATTTGTCTTTTTCTGGCTTACTTCACTTAGCATGATAATTCTTGATGAGTCTGGCTAAAGGTTTATTAATTTTGTTTATATCTTCAAAAACCAGATCTTAGTTTCATTGATATTTTCTATTGTTTTTTAGTTTCTATTTATCTCCACTCTGACCTTTATTATTTTCTTCCTTCTACTATGTTTCGGTGTTGTTTCTTCTTTTTCTGGTTCCTTAAGTGTAAGGTTAGATGGTTTATTTGAGGTTTTTTTCTTTGTTTGTTTCCTGAGGTAGCCTTGTATAGCTGTAAACTTCCTTCTTAGAACTGCTTTTGCCATATCCCATACATGTTGGATTGTTGTGTTTTTGTTTTCATTTGTCTCCAGGTATTTTTCATTTCCTCTTTGATTTCTTCAATGACCCATTTGTTGTTTAGTAGCATATTGTTTAGCCTCCACATGTTTTTGTTCTTTTGCAGATTTTTTCTTGTAGTTGTTTCTAATCTCTTGCTTTTGTGGTTGGAAGTGATGCTTGATACAATTTCAAACTTCTTAAATTTGTTGATAAATTTTTTGTGGCCTAGCATCTGATCCATCCTAGAGAATATCTTATTTGCACTTGAAAAGAATATGGGTTCTGCTGGTTTTGGATGGAATGTTCTGTATATATTTATTAATTCAATCTGATCTAATGTGTCATTTAAGGCCAGGGTTTCCTTATTGATTTTCTCTCTGGATGATCTGTCCATTGACATAAGTGGGGTATTAAAGTCTCCTACTATTATTATATTACTATCAATTTCTTCCTGTATGTTTGTTAATGTTTGCTTTATATATTTAGGTGTTCCTATAGTGGGTGCCTATATTTTTACAATTGTTATATTTTCTTGTTAAATGGATCTATTTATCATTATTTAATGTCTTTCTTTGTCTCTTGTACAGTCTTTGTTTTGAAGTCAACTTTGTCTAAGTATGCTCCTTTGGCTTTCTTTTTATTTCCACTTACCTGAAATGCCCTTTTCTATCCCTTTACTTTCAGTCTGCGTGTGTCTTTAGATCTGAAGTGAGTCTCTTGTAGGCAGCATATACATGAGTCTTACTGTCTTTTAATCCATTCAGCTACTCTTTGTCTTTTAACTGGAGCATTTAGTCCATTTACACTTAAAGTAATTATTGATAGATATGTATTTATTGCCATTTTGTTACTTGTTTTCTGGTTATTTTTGTTGCTCTTTTTGTTTCTTTCTTTTTCTTTTGCTTTCTTCCCTTATGATTTGCTTGCTATCTTTAGTGTTATGTTTAGATTCCTTTCTTATTTTCTGTATCTATTTTTGCTTTGTGGTCACCATGAGGTTCATATATAACAAGCTTTATATATCAATATTTGTGATGATTTTAACTTGATAATCTCTTATGTTCAAACACATTCTAACCATTTTACATTTTAATCCCCTCACCACATTTAATGTTTTTAATGTCATATTTTACATCTTTGTATTTTGTGTATCTCTTTACTTATTGTAGATACAGATGATTTTCCTACTTTTGTCTTTTAACCTTCCTACTGCCTTAAAAGTGGTTGATCCACTATCATTACTGTATGTTTGCATTTACTAATGAGATTTTTCCTTTTGTTAATTTTGTATTTCTAGTTGTGGCCTTTACTTTTCCATTTAAAAAAGTCCCTTTAATATTTCTTGTAATGCCAGTTCAGTGCTGAACTCTTTTAGCTTTTGCTTTTCTGGGAAACTCTTTATCTGCACATCCAATGTGAATGATAGCTTTGTTGAATAGGATATTCTTGGTTTTAGGTTTTTTTTTTCTCCTTTCATCACTTTGTGTATATTATGCCCCTCCCTCCTAGACTGCAAAGTCAGATGATAGCCTTATGAGAATTCCCTTGTACATAACTAGTTGTTTTTTCCTTGCTGCTTTTAAGATTCACCCTTTATCTTTAATTTTTACAACTTTAATTACAATGTGTCTTAGTGTAGACCTCTTTGGTTTGATCTTGTTTTGGACTCTCTATGTTTTCTAGGCCTGAATGTCTGTTTCCTTCCCCAGGTTAGGGAAGTTTTCAGCTATTATTTCTTCAAATAATTTCTCTGCCCATTTTCCTGTCTGTTCTCCTTCTGGGACCCCCTAATATAGAAATGATGTTGTCCCAGTGGTCTCTTAAACTATCCTCATTAAAAAAAAATTGGGGGGCTTCCCTGGTGGTGCAGTGGTTGAGAGTCTGCCTGCCAATGCAGGGGACGTGGGTTCGTGCCCTGGTCCGGGAAGATCACACATGCCGCAGAGCAGCTAGGCCTGTGAGCCATGGCTGCTGAGCCTGCATGTCCGGAGCCTGTGCTCCATGGTGGGAGAGGCCACAGCAGTGAGAGGCCCATGTACCGCAAAAAAAAAAAAAAAAAAAATTCAGGGGGTTCAGTTTGGGTAATTTCCATTACTTTGTCTTCCTGACTGCTGATTCATTCCTCTGTATCATCTAACCTACTGCTGATTCTGTCTGTATTTTTTTTTTTTTTTTCGTTACGCGGGCCTCTCACTGTTGTGGCCTCTCCCATTGCAGAGCACAGGCTCTGGACACGCAGGCTCAGCGGCCATGGCTCACAGGCCTAGCTGCTCCGTGGCATGTGGGATCCTCCTGGACCGGGGCACGAACCCACGTCCCCTGCATCAGCAGGCGGACTCTCAACCACTGCGCCACCAGGGAAGCCCCTGTGTCTGTATTTTTTAATCTGTTACTTTATTTTTTAGTTTGGTTTGGTTCTTCTTATATTTTCTAACTGTAGAAATTCTCATTGAGTTCATCCATTCTACTTCCCAGTTTGGTGAGTATCTTTATGACCATTACTTTGAAATCTTTATTAGATAGATTGCTTATCTCCACTTCATTTAGTTCTTTTCTTGAGATTTTTGTCTTGTCCTTTTTTTTTTTGGAAACTATTCCTCTGTCTCCTCATTTTGCCTAATTCTCTGTATTTATTTCTATGTATTAGGAAGGTCAGTTACATCTCCAATATTGGAGAAGTGGTCTTTTATAGTAGGCATCCTATGGGGCCCAGCAGCACACTTCCCTATGGTCACCAGAGCTATATGCTTTAGAGGTATCCCCTATGTGGGTTACATTTTCCCTTCTGTTGTGGTGGGGGTGACTACTGTGGGCATAGGTAAGGCTGCACCCTAACCCACTTGGATGTGAAGTCCTGCCTCTGGTGGCTGTGGGCCCCACTGGTGAGTGGGGTTAGGTCCCCATGTGGCTGGCTGTGTGGGCTGGGGATGTGTGGCTGCTTCAGGCTTGCTGGTGGGTGGGGCAAACCTCCGATGCTAGAGGGAGGATTACAAAACGGTACTTCTCAGGTGACAGTATTGTTGAGGTATTGAGCTTCCCAAACTGCGGCCAGCATCTCCATATCCAGGGGGAGTCCCAAATGCCTTCTTCTTTCCAAGATCATGAAGCAGGTCTGACCCAGTTTTCTGTCAAACTACTGCCTCTGTGCTGGGACTTGGAACATGTGAGATTTTGTGCATGGCTTTTAAAAATGGAGTCTGTTTCTTATTGCCCTTCAGCTCTCTCAAACATAAGGCCTTGCTCATTTTCAAAGCCAGATATACTGGGATTCATCTTCCTGGTGTAGAACTCTAAGGCTGGGGAGCCTGATGTGGGGCTCAGACCCCTTGCTCCTTGGGGAGGACGTCTACAGTTGTGATATTCCTCCTGTTTGTTGATTGCTGACCCAGAGGTATGGGTCCTGACCATACCATGTCTCTATCCTTCCTACCCATTTTGTTGTGGCTTCTTCTTTATATCTTTACCTGTGGAAAATCTTTTCTGCTAGTCTTTAGGTTGTTCTCAAAGATAGTTGCTCTGTAAATAGTGGCAATTTTGGTGTGCTTGTAGAAGGAGGTGAGCTCAGGGTCTTCCTACTCTGCCATCTTGGCCACACCCTTCAGAGGCACCTTACTATACTATGTTTTCTTTGGGAATGAATTATTTTAACTTGAGGAAACATTAATCATATATCAAGCAAAATAACTAATTTTCAACCTGAAAATTATGAGAACAGGGCCACCTATACACACACACACACACACACACACACACACACACACAGATACAGAATTTAAATGAAGCTGGACAGTAGAAAGAAAATTATTACAGGGTTTGCCTGCTCTTTTGCCATCTTGTTGTTTCTCTAAAATTTGCCTTTTTAGATGAAATCTGAAGGTGTATTTGTTGACGAGATATCCATTTTTCATGGAAAAAGTGTTTGTATAATTAATCTAAGAAATTTTATATTTACTACTTAAATATTTATTGAGCTTCCTTCTTGTAATTTAAGGATATTTAAGTTATTAAACTAGAGTCTATATTCAAACATATCATTATGTGAAAAATACTGGGAATTTTAGTCTTAGCTGTGATTCAAACAAGTTGTGATTTCTTTGGACAAGGCTATAATTCCATCTGGCATAATGTCTAATGGGAAATGGAAACTGTGTATTTTCTAAGCAGTCCCTTAGTTTATGATTCATCCATATCTATGAATCCCACTGATGACTTCTTAAGCTTTATCTCCAGCTCCTACCCCAGCCCTAACTTTTGAGAAATAAGTATACCTTCATAGCAATAATCTTATAAAATATGTGCAAAGCTATGATTCTCATGTAACTGAAAATATAATGAAAGTACCATCATAATATAAATATACCTTCATCACACAAAGTAAAAAATTATGTATAAATCTATAGTTTTTATATAACTGAAATTAGCAACATATTAAAGATCACCTAGCCAAAGCAATCTTGAGAAAGAAAAATGGAGCTGGAGGAAATCTGGCTCCCTGACTTCAGACTATACTACAAAGCTATAGTAATCAAAACAGTATGGTACTGGCACAAAAACAGACATTTAGATCAATGGAACAGGATAGAAAGCCCAGAAATAATCCCCCACACCTATGGTCAATTAATCTATTACAAAGTGGGCCAGAATGTACAGTGGAGAAAAGAGAGTCTCTTCAATAAGTGGTGCTGGGAAAACTGGACAGCTACATGTAAAAGAATGAAATTAGAACATTCTCTAACACCATACACAAAAATAAATTCAAAATGGATTACCCACCTAAATGTAAGAGCAGATACTATAAACCTCTTAGAGGAAAACATAGGCAGAACACTCTGACATAAATTGCAGCAGTATATTGTTGGATCCATCTCCTACAGTAATGGAAATAAAAATAAATAAATGGACCTAATTAAACTTAAAAGCTTTTGCACAGCAAAGGAAACCATGAACAAAATGAAAAGAAAACCTACAGAATGGGAGAAAATATTTGCAAATGATACAATTGACAAGGGATTAATCTCCAAAGTATATTGTATAAACAGCTCATGCAGCTCAATGTCAAAAAAAACAACCCAATTAAAAAATGAGCAGAAGATCTAAATAGATGTTTCTGCAAAGAAGACATACAGATGGCCAAAATGCACATGAAAAGATGCTCAACATCTCTAATTATTAGAGAAATGCAAATCAAAACTACAATGAGGTCTCACCTCACACTGGTCAGAATGGCCATTATCATCAAGTCTACATATAATAAATGCTGGAGAGGGTGTAGAGAAAAAGGAACCCTTCTACACTGTTGGTGGGAATGTAAATTGGTACAGTCTCTATGGAGAACACTATAGTGATTCCTTAAGAAACTAAAAATAGAGATACCATCTGATCCTGTAATCCCACTCCTGGGCATATATCTGGTAAAACTATAATTCGAAAAGATACATGCACCCTAATGTTCATTGCAGCACTATTTACATTAGCCAAAACATGGAAGGAACTAAAATGTCCATCAACAGATACATGGATAAAGAAGATGTGGTATACTTATACAATGGAATATTACTCAGCCATCAAAAGGAATGAAATAATGCCATTTGCAGCAACAAGGATGGACCTAGAGATTATCATACTGAGTGAAGTAAGCCAGACAGAGAAAAACAAACATTATATGACATCACTTATATGTGGAATCTAAAAAAAAGGAAAAATGATGCAGATGAACTTGTATACAGAACAGAGATAGACCCATAGACATAGAAGACAAACTTAAGGTTACCAGAGGGGAGAGGGAGGATAGATTAGGATTTTGGGGTTGACTTACCTACTGTATAGCACAGGGAACTATATTAAATGTTTTGTAATAGCCTATAAGGGAAAATAATCTGAAAATATATATATATATATATAAAATATATGACTGAATCACTTTGCTGTACACCTGAAACTAACACAACATTATAAATCAACTATACTTCAATTAAAAAAACCAAAAAATTAAATAAAATTTTAAAAAGATGACCATAACTATTATGGTTACATGTCTGAGTATTCTGTTGAAGATTCAGAAATTTTACTAATGATAAAATAAAGACAAGTATAAAAATTAAGTGCTATTTATTCCATGAAATTTACTTGTCTTTACTTCAGCAAGTTCACTGAATGTTTTTATAATCAAAACTCATATAATTTAAATTCTAACAAAATTAATGCTAAAGTAGACAACCTTTCTTGAGTTTTTATTATAAAACTGTTATTAATTTTAAATTAGGTAAACCTTATGCTGCTGAGGCAGTAGCTGTTAAAATTGTCAGAAAATTCTTAAGCGTTACTTAAATTAAAAACTGGGACTTCCCTGGTGGTGCAGTGGTTGAGAGTGCCTGCCAATGCAGGGGACACGGGTTCATGCCCCGGTCCGGGAAGATCCCACATGCCGTGGAGTGGCTGGGCCCGTGAGCCATGGCCGCTGAGCCTGCGCGTCCAGAGCCTGTGCTCCACAACGGGAAAGGCCACAACAGTGAGAGGCCTGCGTACCGCAAAACAAAAGCAAAAACAAAAAAAAACAACTGAACTGAGGCAGTGCCCAGTCCTATATATAAGAAGCTTGGAAGTTGCCACTCCATTCTAATGACAAGTTAAAACGTAAGCAACCTGAAAAATCAACAACTCTCAGATATGAGAAAGAAGTGAGGTCATAGGGCAAACCACTGACTCCCAAACTGGAGGGACTGACAGGAAAATATAGAGAATTACAATTTCCTGGAGCAGAAACTCATGAGCTGAAATGTCTTTGGAAATGGTGTTGGAGTAAAAAAAAAAAAAAAAACCTGAACTGTAATTCTGTAATTGACAAGTTGTTTGAGGCTCATCGTGGAAAAAACTGAGAGAGAAAAATTCCAAGGGAACTCAGTCATCAGGAGCCACTCACACTTTTGTGAGTTTTCCTCCATGAGCTCAAGCAGGTTCTCATAATAAATACTGGAAAAAAATCCCCCTTTGCTTCTGACAGGTGGAGGGAAAAAGAAACCATTTTAAAATACACTGGCAAATTCTGTGTTTCTTAACAAGGTCTGTCCCCAAGAGAAACTAATTAACCAGAGCCTAATCTGCTGGGGTTTTATCAGAGCCTAATTGACCTAGGGGAAGGGAAATATGCAACTCCAGCTGGCTCTAGCCTTCCATGCACAGGAAAGGAAATACCAAACTCCAGCCTACTATAGCCATCCTGTCCCACCTAAGAGCTCAGGAGAAACTGATAAACAAATGTGAAGTTCACAGTCCAGAGGTACAGGTTCCTTAAAAGACTGAGACATAATTATAGGTCTACAGAATGCTCTCCTTCACCTTATCACCACATTACTAAAGGCCTACTTACAGCAGTTTCTTTTATCCAGCACATTATGCCTAGCTACCAAGATAAAATTACAAGACATACCAAAAGGTGAAAGACACAACTTAAAGACAAAGAGTAAGCATCATAATCATAGTTAAATATGGCAGGGATGCTGGAATTATCAGACCAGAAATTTAAAACAACTATGATTACTATGCTAAGAGTTCTAATGGATAAAGTAGATAGTATTCAAGGACAGATGAGGGCAATGTAAACAAAGAGAAGAAAATTCTAAGAAAAAAACAAAGGCTAGAGATAAAAAAAAATACTGTAACAGAAATAAAGAATTCCTTTGATGGGCTTATTAGTAGACTGGACATGGCTGAGGAAAGAATTTCTGAGTTTGAAGATATCTCAATAGAAACCTCCAAAACTGAAAAGCAACCAGAACAAAGATTGAAAAAAAAGAAAAAAAAAATCCAAACAGAATATCCAAGGCCTACAGGACAACTTCAAAAAAGTGTAACATAAGTGTAATGGGAATACTAGAAGGAGAAGAAAGAGAGAAAGGTACAGAAGAAATATTTGAAAAAATAATAGCAGAATTTCCCTAAATTAATGTCAGACACTAAACCACTGATGCAGGAAGTTCAAAGAACATCGAGCAGGATAAATTCCACAGAAAAACAACAGCTAGGTATGTAATTTTCAAAGTACAAGAAATCAAATAAAGAAGATAATCCTGAAAGAAACTAGAGGAAAAAAACCCCACCTTCTCTGTAGTGGAGCAAAGATAAGAATTACATCAGACTTCTCTTCAGAAGCCATGCAAACAAGAAGAGAGTGGAATGAAATATTGAAAATGTTGAGAAAAAAAGTACACGAACCTAGAATTCTGTCTCTTGTGAAATTATCCTTCAAAAGTGAAGGGGAAATAAAGACTTGTAAGATAAACAATAATTATGGGAACTCTGGATGAAATGTTAAAGAAGTCCTTTACCGAGAAGGTAAATGGCATGGTACTTCATAACTCTGTTAAGTCAGTTATTTAATATGGGCTGCTTGTACAAGAGTTACTGAGCTTGGACCATCCCATATCCAAGGGCTAGCCTCATAATGGGACTCAGCTGAGGTCTGCTGGCTGATTACGCTCGTTCCTTGGGAGAGCATAGTCCATTCCTGGAGCAGGTCAGTCTCAAGGATGTAACCAAGGTTAATCATTCTCCTCCTGCACCAACCATTCTAGATTTGCCTCAACTCTGGTGAGCACCTGGGCTGGTCCAAGTGGTTTACCTACCCCTGGGGTGTCTGAGCTCAGTCACAAAGTCTTTCTCATAGCTGTGTGGTTTGATCTGTCCCCTTATTATCCAAATTAGGCAAGAGGAGGTGTGCCACTAGATCTCATGGAGATCAGCCACAAAATTTCCTGTCTCTAGAATGCAAAATCATGTTTATCTCATCAGATGGAATTGTTCCTGCCAGCTTGGTGGCTTCTCTCTTTTCTTGTTGCTCTCTCGTCATGTCAAGTGACCCAATGGAGCTGAACTTGAAGTTTATTGGGACTTTTGCTGTGTCCTCTTGTGTGTACACTCTCCTGTAGGAATCACAGGCTCCAAACCCACAAAGCCCAGTGTTGTAGGGAACAAACACACACATTATCCAAGTGGATCACTGGGTGTGATGGAAAGAGAGACACTCCTATTTGTAGCCTGTAGTACTAGAATCCATAATTTTTAAATTCATGACATAGAATCATGTACCCTAAATCATGCTTTAGGGTATATGTGCAGTTTCAATATGGTTCCTCATCCCTGCATGGTATCTTGGGGCGAGTACCTCTGATGCACTTACAACTCACCTGAAATTTATACCCTCATGTTTATCATTGAATGTGGTCTTTTCTGGGGGAGGCGTGCCTTGTTTGAAGCCTCTCTCTGCAGCTGAGGCTAACCCTTAAGTTGCTGAGAGCTTGAAGCTGTCCACTAAGTCCTCCCAATAGTAGGGGTAAAAAGTGCTTCTTTGAAGGAGGATCTGGGTAGCATATATCTATGTCTACCACATAGGGTGTGTGAGATGCAGTCATTAGAATATATTACCTGAGACAGGAAATCTGTGTGTCCAACTCTCCTTACTAAGACTTGACCAGGGCCCCTGTTTTCTTTGTTTTGCACACTGTCCCTTGGAACATAATCCTGTTCTTTCCTGGGATGCTGTAAGTGAGAACTGACTCACAACTCATGAGCAGCTTCCTCTGCAGGCACAAAGATTTTAGAATTTCCACTCTGCTAAGTCAATTAGCAATAAGGGCACTGTTTATCTCTTTCAATTGTTTGGAATATTTTGATATCTCCCTCCCACTATTATTCTCCTCTCCAATATTCTTTGTCATCTTGTTGTTTTACAATTCTAACATTCTCTTGGAGCTCTTTTCAAAGATTATTTTGGGGGGCGGGGAAAGGAATAATGATAAATCATGGGTGAAGTAAGTTTGATTTAGAGAGAGATGAAACTTGTTTCTATAATGCACCTTCTCTGTGGATTCTTGCCCTGTATCAATCCAACCAACTCTTTCCCCATCTCCATGTCTACACTTCACAACACTGCAGGAGGCACTGCAAGGTCATGTGGCATTTCTGTCAGAGGACACTGCACTATGGGTCAGAGGGTCCATTGTTTTTCTGTCTTTGTGACTCTGATGCTTTCCTACAAAGGTAGGATCAGCTTTGGTAAATTGGATTAAGATGGGAGGAAGGAAGCTACATTTTCTAGTGTATAGTCTTATATTTACATAAAATTTGCATTAACTATTTTATTTTGGAAATTATCCTTGGCCATTTTACTTTATCTTATTTCAGTGTTTTCTAAAAAGTCAATGACAGAGAGATGTTATTTTTTTATTTTGTTTTCATTATGTTTCTTCTGTTTTACCTAATATATTTTGCTGCTCTGTTTATCTCTCTATATAAAACCATGCCTGTATCATGTTGCATGAACTGTAAAGTTTTCTCTTGACAATTAAAAAATTGAACTAAGAATTTTCCACATCACATTAAAACATTATTATGTTGTCAATGATGACAAATCACTATCACAGGTACTTTAAAACTACAGTAGTCTCTCCTTATCCACAGGGGATATGTTCCAAGACCCCCAGTGAATGCCTGGAACTGCTGATAGTACCAAACCCTGTATATACTATGTTTTTCCTTATACATACATACATACCTGTGATAAAGTTTAATTTATAAATTAGGCATAGTAAGAGATTAACAATAATAAAATAAAACAATTACGACAATATACTGTAATAAAAGTTATATGAATGTGGTCTCTCTCTGTCTCTCAAAATATCTAGCATTTTCATGGACTAGTCATGGTTTACACTTAATGCCCCAGGATCCCATATGGTTTGCCATTTGTCCTGGCTAAAATATCTCAGTTTGGACAATAAATTCTATGGTCGTCTTACACAAATGGCACTTGGAAATGCTTTTAGAGAGAGGGGAAGAGCAAGGATTTGGGGAGAAAACACATATTTGTTTAATGTGTAAATGAATGAGACCAATAAAATGGTGGGATGAGGGGAGAGGGAGGATGAAGAGAGGGTCTTAAGTTCTTGGGAGGGACTCAGGTTCCTTAACATGTAAGATAAAGAAGCATTAGCTAGCTGGCTTTAAGTGTTTCATTAATCTCTTTCTGGACAGACTCAGATCTCTCTGGAAAGAATTCGTCTAAAGACTAGATTTATCCTGTTTTTGAAGGAATTCTAATCCGAGAAGGTTGAATGGATTGCTTAGTTTCCCTGTGTGAAAATAGTGACACTTCCCTAGTTTGAGATCTTTACTTGCTAAAACTGATCTCTTTATTACTAAGTTTAAACATTTCCCCCGAGTTTAAAATTAATTCCTCTTCAGTATATTATTTGCATTTTAGAGACCTATTTACCAGCTGGAGTATAGCTTTTCTTTCTCCACCTTTTTTCCTTCCTTCCTTCTTCCTCCCTCCCTCTCTCTCTCTCTTTCTTCCTTTTTGCTCTCTTTCTTTCTTCCTTTTCTTTCTTCTTTCTTTCTTTCTTTCTCTCTTTCTTTCCTTCATTCCTTCCTTCCTTCCTTCCTTAATTAGAGATTTCCATGAGCTATACTCCATGATTTCCTTTCACTCAATTTTAATAGATTAAAAGAAGGTACCAAAGACAGAGAGAGAGAGAGAGTAAGAGAGAGAGAGAGAGAGAGAGAGAGAGAGAGCGTCTTCAGTGATTTTATAATCTTGCTTCAGGATGGCTTCTATAGGAATTACCCAGCCTTGACAGGAAAAAAAAGTAGAATGAAAGGCCACAAATGTAGGTAATGTCCACTCAAGAGGCTGCCAACCACATACTCTTTCTATACTACTGGGGTTTAATAATTGCTGTCACATTACCTTAGAAATAGGCCACATGAATAAATATTTTTCCTGCCACTTGATGCAGAAGATGGCCTGGGCAGGTCACGAAATCCTAGAGCTTGCCAGTGAAAATGTTTGGCATGCTCTGGCAGAACCCAGAAGATGTGTCATCTCTCGTGGACTGTCCTTGTGACCCATGACCCATGTCATGTCATTCTTGAGACAGAATGAGTCTAATGTTAGGAGGAGTTTTGGAGAATTCCAGTGGACAGGTTCTATTTTTCATGTAGTCTTTATATATGGTCACATGTTTCTTACCTCCTGAATTTTAGGAATGTAATGCTGAAGTCAGTGTTGGCCCAGCTTCATTTAAATGATATGAGGTAAGAGAAAGGCCTTAAGGCTTCAGTTACAGGAACCCAACCCAATGGAAAAAAATAGATTCCGTTGCACTGAGGGGAATAATTCAAGTCATTTAAACAATTCAACTTCTAGGTTCTTCAGGCTAATCCCAGTCACAAGATAGAAGGAGCCTTCTAGGCAGACTAGAAGAATGATGCAAAGAAGGAAAAACAAAATAAAACTACTAATCAAAGTATTTGCCAATCTCTGTGAAACTGTAAACATGTATCTGAAGGCAGAATGTTTTTAGTCAATGATGACTGACAATCCCACATCAATGTTCCTTCAGACTGTGGCATCACATACACATTGAGAATCCACCAAATAAAAGATTTGATCACTGAGAGTTTAGAATAAAAATGCTATAAGAATCTGGAGTACATGACTATTGGAAAACCATGAACAAACACTATAAATGGATTGGTGTGCTAGAAAACAACTGTTGGGAGAATAATTGACATATGAATCTTTTAAAAACCTGGAGATTCTAGAAGATAATTATTTTGGTTGTATAGATAACTTCGGACATTTAGAAAAATTCCTTAATTTATTGCAGAAACATGGTAAAATGCTTTATAGGATCAAGGTAATTATAAGCGTGAAATAAAGTAATCTGATATATAAAATGATGGTTGAAAAGATTTTGAGGGGTGGGTTAGAGAAATGTGTGTGTGGTAGAGGTGGAGTGGAGGTGATCTCAGCCTATTCTAAACTAGGATTCAGACTACTTTGAATAGGTTTGATGAACTGTTGTCACCAAGAAGGCATGTGGCCGAAGGAAAAGATTTCATGTGTGATTAGTAGATAGAGCGGTTCCAGCAAGGTGGTGGTGGGGTGAAGACAGCTTAGTATCTGTCTGTATTGGATACCCCGGTTGGTCTTCGGGTCATCTGAGTTATGGAAAACAGAGCTCCAGGTGAAGGTTGTCAAATCAGTGTTTATGAGGAGATGGTGTGATGCTCAGATGACCAAGTCTAACCCAGAGCTGAGTAAGAGTTTTGCAGTAAATACTGTGTGAATGAGGCATGCTCAGGATATCTGAGAGCTTCTTGGATTCCTGAAGGGTCTGTTTATTTTGTGGCAGTGGGACCAGTTCTTCTCAGGCAGTATAATCAATGATAACAGGCTAGAGAAGGGCACATCTGAATATATGCGAGGCATTCTCTGAGAATTCAAGGAAATCTTTCTGAGTTGGGGGCAGGTGTCTTACTGGGGGTGGACATGTTACATGAAATACATGTCTTATTCAAGAAGGGCTAGAGCCAATGAAATGTAAGTCATTATGTAAATTTGATCCCACTTATAAACACAAGCTGGTAAGGTCTGGGACTAGTCAAGTTAAAGATCTATAACAAATAATGTAATGCCCCACCTTCTGTTCCCTCCCACAGTCTCTTAAGCAAAGGGAATAAGCTATGCTGTGTATTTCTTTGTATTGACACCATCTCTTGGAATTTTAGCCTCTGTGGTATGTTGTTTGTTTAAGCTACAAGATGTTATGAACAAAGTAATCAGAGAAAAAAAAGACCCACATGGGCTGTTAACCACATTGGCTTTTTGGCCCAACACACTTTAAATTTAGATAGGCTCTGAATCTTAGTTTATTTGTTGGCAAATGTTTAGAAGTAACAAAACTATTTGTTGTAGTCGTTCCAAGGAAGAAGATGATGAAATCCTTGTTTTCCATATAAAATGAGCCAACATCGTTCAGGCCGAGATATCCTGAGGATATACATTCTTTTATAAAGTCTGGTTAACATTTCTGGAAGAATCTGTCTGTTATTTGTTTCCTGTCAAACAAGTTAGTACAATTTTGCTGACAACAGCCCACCAGTGACAGACTGGAATCAGAGCAATAAGCAGCTTCCCAAAGAGAGTTCTGGAAACATCTTATGACCCTTAAAGACTTTTGATAAATTTTATCCTACAAAAAGAAAACGAAAGATTGTTGGATTTTATTGCTAAAGTAAAGCAAGAAAGATCTAATTGAGGCACACAGATTAAGTAGTTTTCTAAATGAGAACTTAGTCTATTCTCTCAGACAAAAGCATCTTCTTTTTACTTCTTTTATGAAGAGTCTAAGAATCCCTAGGAAACCAAGTATTTTGTTCCCTCCACAAAGCTCATCAGTACAAAGCATTGATTTTAGTTACAGAAGATTACTTTTTAAATAAATACAAATATCTATTAATAGGGGAATTGTTTGTTTGTTTGTTTGTTTTTGCGTTACACGGGCCTCTCACTGTCGTGGCCTCTCCCATTGCGGAGCACAGGCTCCGGACGCGCAGGCTCAGCGGCCATGGCTCACGGGCCCAGCCGCTCCGCGGCATGTGGGACCCTCCCGGACCGGGACACGAACCCACGTCCCCTGTATCGGCAGGCGGACTCTCAACCACTGCGCCACCAGGGAAGCCCAGGGGAATAGTTTTATTACTTGTTTATATCTATGTAATGGAATACTATGTGGCCTTTAAAGAGAATGAAGAACATGCATGTGTACTGATGTGGAATTTATTCGAAGACACTCTTTGTTTAAACAAGGAGCACATGAATGCCTATATCTTGCTACCATTTGCAGTTAAAAAAAGGGGAGGTGTCATAATGTGTGCATATCTCTAGTGGTCTCTGGAAAGGAATCCAGGGTATGGGGAAGGCAGAGTAGGAGGAATAATGTTTTTATTATTTATTATGCCATCCATTGTACTGTTTAAATATTTAAGCACATGACGATATTTCTCATTTAAAGTAAACAAATAAATCATTGAAAATGTAACCCACATGTGCAGCTTTGACCTTCCTCTGCTCCGAACACATGCCTTTAAGCCCTGTCCTGTCCTCATACTCAGACTATTCAAGGGACCTTGAGGATCATCTGGTCAAACTGCCCCGTTTCATGGCTGAGGTGCAGAACAGAGCGGAAGATACTTGCCCAGGGTTAAACTATTTGTTAGTACCAAAGTCCAGACTAGAGCCCTAGGCTTCTTAATGCCAGGGAATTGCTCTTCTCATCCTGTGTTCCTTTAGGAGGGAGAATAAACAGCTTTAGCCTTAAGGATGACCTTCCCCTCCATTCCTTCTCCCTGGTGCTTCTCGCGAAGGTTCAAGACTCTGCCTCTTGTGTCCCAGGACACACTGCTTAGCTTTTAGGCATCAGTTAACTAGAATAACAAAACCATAAAACTCAGGCCTTCTTAACTGGAGGTCTGCCTGTATAGGTTTCAGAAAATCCTGTGTCTAAGTAAGAGCTAAGAACTCTGGGGAGAGAGCTCAGTTTTCTCTATGAGCTTCATTGCCAAGTAAGATGAAGTACACTTTTAAACCTGAAAGAGACCTCTGCAGTCATCAAGTCGAATCCTACTCAGGTACATACACGTCCTCAACGACAACCTGCTTTTCTGCTAGAATACATCCACATGCTGTGGAGTCATCGCCAACAGCAGTAAAATTCACTTGGGTAGTTAGCGCTATGCTAACTACCTGCGACCCCTGCAGTGGAAGCACAGAGTCCTACCCACTGGACCCCCCAGGGAATCCCAGTTCGCTCTATTTTAAAGTGTTGGAGTGAATTTCATTCTTGCTCTTGCGACAGCCCGTTTCTATTATGTGTTGTCCTTTCTTTGACACCCAGACTGATAGAATAGCCACCATCAGGAACATGCTGTCATAAAAGGGACAAAAGAGAGCTCAGAGGATATCACAGCAAGAAATTAATGTTCAGCCAGAAAGTCTGTACTTTTAGGCCAGAATGGTTACATGCCCTCAGCCAACCAATGGGAGCCAGAAAGAGCTGTTATGACATGGGCCTGGAAGGCAGAATGATGGAAATATTCAATGAGCAGTAGTCATTGCTACCATCTTTCTCCCTGAATAAATAGCCAGAAGTCCTGTCAGAGTTTTAGCAATTTCTTGCTAAAAGTAACTCACTTAAAAAAAAAAATGAACGCACTTAGAAAATGGAGATGATTGAAAAACTCTCACGGCAGTAGGACATACGATTGTGGTTGGCAGTTTCAGGGTGCCTATTCCCCCCTCTCCACTTCTCTGGGCACTGTGCTCCACACCCACCCCTTGCTGAAGAGATGAGTCTCTCTGGTCATGTTTGTACATGTCATCATGTTTCCCCACGACAGACTGAACTAGGGACTGACACCTATCCCAGTGGATGCCAATCTGTTGGCTAGCCTGTAACCAAACATATTTTCTGAGTCACAGAGTCTATAATCAAATGGGTGTGGGGCCTATGAATTAAATGGTTCTATAGAATTGGGCCTAGGGCAGGCATTTTCAGCCATGATCATAATCCTAAATTAATCAATCAGAGATTGGGCAGAGTAGCCAATGACAAGGGAAGATGAGTGGAATAAATGGGATACAGGATTATATGTGGTTCTGGAGAGAGAGAGAGAGAGAGAGAGAGAAGGAGCTAGAGTGCATGAGAAACTTCTTGCATCTTCAGTGGTTCCTAGATCCCAGCTCCTATTCCCATGAATAAGGTCTTATTCTGTGCCTCATTTCTGTGAGGTAGCTTCACAGCCTTTTAATAAATCCTTGTTTGAGCCATTTGATTATCTATATGAATGGAGAATCCTAGTTACTCTGTCTCTACCTAGATTGTCACCCCTGGTCTATGCCAGATCTATGTAGAAATTTTGGAACTCATGCTGGGGTGTACAGTTGGGGACTAATAGAAAAGAATCTCACTGTAAACCTTTATTAACTTAATTTTCTTATTTTCTGTATTCTTGACGCTCTGGCATCTGGGACCTCACTGACTTTGAAGAGATTACTGCTCCCAGGTTACCTAGTTCCTAGAGCTAGCAAACACCTTGCCTGGGAGTACACCTTTTGTATGCAAACAACCAATCCAGAGGCCTCCCCCCACCCCACCCCAGCCCAACCCCTCCTTGGTTAGATTCTTACACTCCAGGCCAATGCTCCCCTGCCTTAATCACCCCGGGGTAAGGCACCAGGCAGCTTGGGACAGCCGCTACACCCCAGAGCCTGCTGAAATTATTCAAAGCAGGGCAATCTTAAACCTGCTTATCCTGGCTTCCCCTGCTTTGTCTATTCCTTCCCACAAAAACCACAACAAAGGTTCTTGCACCTGCTTTCCTCTCATGTCCTTGCATCCCAGATTGACCCTGGTGCTTCCCCATGTGGCCCCCCTGAATTGTGTGCCACATCTCCTGTTTCTAGGGAGCTGTGAATATAAAACTTCATCCTTCACAACAGTCATTTCTGTGTCTGCTTGTCTTACCATACATGATTAAAAGAAATCCCAGGTACATATTAAAATAAAACCTCTCTCTGTTTTCTTCTGGGCCTCCACCTTAGGTTACGTATTGATTTATCTGTCTGAAGAGTTAGGACCCTCTGTTCTGGTAGGCGGTCCTCTTAGATATTCAAATTGTAAGCTGTTTAGGTACACAGAAAAAATAGAGTAAAGGAAGTACTTTTCCTCCCTTAAATTTATATTATCATTACAATGAATCATCCTTCTCCCTAAGCATATTTTTATGTAGAAAATCAGTTCTAATTGTCACAGGCATGCTCTGTCTTGGACAGAACTTAGAAGCACACGGATACATTCTTCCTCTTTTATTCCAAACACTGTGAAAACTACCATTCTTTATTATGACAGCAAGACAATGACCTCAGTTCCATCAGAATTAAATTACTGATACTAAAATCCTCTTGTTAGGGTTTTAAGTGGAGTCTGGGACACTCCTAGACAGTGTTTGGCTAGGGGACACGAAAATGCTTGAATAATGATTTTGATATATCTCTCTAGGGGAGACTCAAGGCACAATTTTCCTCTCTCTATAAACTCATAGCTTTGCTTCTGTTTGTAATAACCTGACATTCAATCACTATAGAGTTTATTGAGAATATTTACCTCCCTTTAGGCCCAGAACCTCAAGACAGGGGAGAGTTTAGGACAGCAGGATTTTATTTATTTCCCCACTTAGTGCTAGTGTAAAATAGAAAAGTGTAACCTAGCAGTCTTGGGTTCCCACACACTGAATTAGCTCTTTCTGGCTCAGGAAGAATGGGCTATTCAAGCTTGATACGCCAGGTAAGGAAACCCCATGATTGCCCTCAGGTGTATTTGTCAGGGTTTAGTCGTAAAAACAAAACTACTTTAAATATTTCAAGGAGAAAAGAATTCAATAGTGGGACTTAAGAGGTTACAGGGAAGTGCAGGAAGTTAATACTGAAGCTACAGCCACCTCATAATCCTCACACTGAAAGGTAAGAGACGCGTGTGCAGTCTGAGGTAGCTTCAACAAGCCACGGCAACTAGTCTACCACAGCATTTCTGTAGCAAGAATACACCTATTGAGTGTCACCATTGCCTCTCATTTGTTAGCTGTACTAAACTCTGATGGGAAGGCACCATGCGAAATGTAGCTCCCAAGCTTCCAGCCCTATGACACCAGAGGAGAGTATAAAAGGCGCAGAAGTGATCCTGATTGCTAAAACAATCTGTCCCACCATTTCATCAGGACATTATAGTGCCTTATCACCCAGACACAAAAGCTGTTTCTAAAGGCCTAACAATTTCAAATGCAATCACAAAGGCCTGCCCTGTTTCAAGGGTAGGGAATATAGACTCCATCTCTGAATTTTAGGAATATGAAAGAACTTGTGAATATGCTTTCAAATGATCATGATACTATATCTATTTTTAAACATTTAAAGTAGGCTTTGTTGTAGACTCAGGTACAGGCAATTTTCACAAAAGGTTCCATGTCCATCTGAGTAAAGAGCATGTTCTCTTTTACTGTGGCACAGTTTACTATGGATTTTCCTATATGTTCTACTTTATCGTGTGATTTAGAACTGTGATAACTTTTCTCATTTTTCCCACTTTCCTAATTTTTCCCACTTGATTTTACTAGATTTAAGAGGGGTATGTTAGTTTATTTGTTTGTGTCTCCTTCTTTATTCATCTCCTCCTGTTTCTGCTCTATAAAGTAGCTGCCATGCTATTTTATGTATAGATATTAATAACATTTTTCATTATGCATTTTGGTCCTTAGCATTATGAAGCATACTTTTCTTGGTCTCATTTTATATTTGGGGGGCTAAATTATGCCTTGTTTGAAATCAAGATTGTGATTCCTTTTATTTATTTATTTACATTTTTGTTTGCCATCATCTGATCTGCATCATCATGTTTCTGAATCTCCCTTTTTTGGATGTTTCCATAAACACAGATTAGAATTGCACTTTGTTTTGGTAGACAATCTGAAATTTTTCATAGGTGTGCTATCTTATTTACATTTAATTAAACTACCAGTATCTTTGCCCCAGTTCAATCATGTTATTTTATGCTATATTTGTTCTGTGCCTATGTTTCTGTATATAGAAGTATATGTATGGACACACATACTTGCAGTAGGTAGAATTGTTGGGGTGGTGGGTTTTTTGGCATTTCTTTTGGTATTCAGGAAGATTTTTAAAAGACTTTAAAAGAAAATTTTTTTACAGCAGTTGTAGGTTCATAAAAAAATTGGGAAGATAGAGATTTCTCATATACTCCTTGCTGCCATACATGCATAGACTCCCCCATTATGAACATCCCCCACCAGAATGGTACATTTGTTACTACTGATAGACCTACAGTGGCACATCATTACTACCCAAAGTCCATAGATTACCTTATGGTTCACCCTTGGTGTTGTACATTCTACGGGTCTGGACAAATGTATAATCATGTGTATCCACTATCACAGTATCATGCAGAATATTTTCACTGCTCTAAAAATCTTCTCTGCTCTACCTATTCATCATTCTCCTCCCCCCTCCTCCAACCACTGATCCTTTTTACTGAATCCATAGTTCTGCCTTTTCAAGAATGTCATATAGTTGGACTCATATAGTATGTTGCTTTTCCAGATTGACTTCTTTCACTTGGTAAAAGGCATTTAAGTTTCCTCAATGTCGCTTCATGGCTTGATAGCTCTTTTTTTTTTTTTTTAGTAGTCCATTGTCTGAATGTACAACAGTTTATTTATCCATGCACCTATTGAAAGATATCTTGGTTCCTTCCAAGTTTTGGCAGTTTTGAATAAAGCTGTTATAAACATCTGTGTGCAGGATTTTGTGTGGAAATACAGTAAGTTTTTAACTCCTTTTGGTAAATACCATGGAGTGAGATTACTGTTTGGTATGGTAAGAATATGTTTAGTTTTGTAAGAAACCACCAAATTGTCTTTCAAAGTAGTTGTAGCATTTTATGTTCCCATCAGCAATGAATAAGAGTTCCTGTTGCTCCACTTCCTGGCCAGCATTGGTGTTGTCCAAAGCCACTCTAATACAGAAATATAGACAAATGGAACAGGATAGAAAGCCCAGAGATAAACCCACACACCTATGGTCACCTAATCTATGACAAAGGAGGCCAGAATATACAATGGAGCAAAGATAGCCTCTTCAGTAAGTGATGCTGGGAAAACTGGACAGCTACATGGAAGAGAATGAAATTAGAACACTCCCTAACACCATACACAAAAATAAACTCAAAATGGGTTAAAGACCTAAGTGTAAGGCCAGACACTATAAAACTCTTAGAGGAAAACATAAGCAGAACACTCTTTGACATTAATTTCAGCAAGATCTTTTTTGACCCACCTCCTAGAGTAATAAGAATAAAAACAAAAATAAACAAATGGGACAATGAAACTTAAAAGCTTTTGTGCAGCAAAGGAAAACATAAACAAGATGAAAAGACAACCTTAAAATGGGAGAAAATATTTGCAAACAAAGCAATTGACAAATGATTAATCTCCAAAATATACAGACAGCTCATGCAGCCCAGTATCAAAAAAACAAAAAACCCAATCAAAGAATAGGCAGAAGATCTAAATAGGCATTTCTCCAAAGAAGACACACAGATGGCCAAGAGGCACATGAAAAGCTGCTCAACATCACTAATTATTGGATAAATGCAAATCAAAACTACAATGAGGTATCACCTCACACTGGTCAGAATGGCCATCATCAAAAAATCTACAAACAATAAATGTTGGAGAGGGTGTGGAGAAAAGGGAACCCTCTCGCACCAACCCACTGTTGGTGAGAATGTAAATGGATACAGCCACTGTGGAGGACAATATGGAGATTCCTTAAAAACATAAAAATAGAACTACCATATGACCCAGCAATCCCACTACTGGGCATATACCCAGAGAAAACCATAATTCAAAAAGACACATGCACCCCAATGTTCACTGCAGCACTATTCACAATAGTCAGGACATGGAAGCAACCTGAATGTCCATCAACAGAGGAATGGATAAAGAAGATGTGGCACACATATACAATGGAATATTACTCAGCCATAAAAAGGAATGAAATTAGATCATTTGTAGAGACGTGGATGGACCTGGAGACTTTCATACAGAGTGAAGTAAGTCAGAAAGAGAAAAACAAATATTGTATATTAATGTATATATGTGGAATCTGATAAAATTGGTATAGATGATTTTATTTACAAAACAGAAATAGACAGACGTATAGAACAAACGTATGGATACCAAGGGGGAAGGGGTGGGTGGATGAATTGGGAGACTGGGATTGACATATATATATACTATTGATACTATGTATAAAATAGATAACTAATGAGAACTTACTGTATAACACAGGGAACTCTACCCAGTGCTCTGTGGTGACCTAAATGAGAAGGATATCCAAAAAAGAGGGGATATATGTATACAAATAACTGATTCACTTTGTGGTACAGTATAAACTAACACAATATTGTAAAGCAACTATATTCCAATAAAAATTAAAAAAAAATTTTTTATGGGCAAAAGTAACATGTTATTAGAAATTAGGACAGTGACTACCTTTCGGTAGGAAAAAAAGGTAGTAATGGGGGAGAAGGAAGGCTTCTGGGGGTGTTGGTAGTATTTTATTTCTTGATCTGGGTGCTAGTTACATGGATATGTTCACTTTGTGATCACTCACCTAGTTATATATTTGTATTTTTCCTATATAAATATATATGTATATAAAAAGTACTGTACCTTGGTTTAAAAGTTTATTTTTTAAAAGTGAGGGAAAAAAGAAATGCTGCACAAGAGCGCAATACCTGACGATGCCAAGAAAATTTGACCTGTCAGTTACCCAGAGTATTTTCCAACAGTTACACAGAACATGTATTGCCAATTCAATGAATGCTGGTCTATGTTGTGGAAAAAAACAAACAAACAACAACAAAAAAAGCCACTCTAATAGGTGTGTAGTGATATCTCATTGTTATTTTAAGTTGCATTTCCCTTATGGTGTGGAACATCTTTTCATATGCTTATTTGTCATCTGTGTATCTCCTTTGGTGATGTGTTTCTTAAGCTCTTTGGGCCATTATTTAATCAGGTTGTTTTCTTACTGCTGAGCTTTAAGAGTTTTGTATATTTTGTATAATGGTTCTTTATCAGCTATGTCTTTTGCAACTATTTTCTCGCAATCTGTGATTGTCTTCTCATTCTCTGACATTGTCTTTAAAGAACAGAAGTTTGAAGTTTTAATAAGTCCATCTTATCCATTGTTTCTTTCATAGATTGTGCTTGGTGTTATATTTAAAAAGTCAACACCATACCCAAGGTCATCTATGTTTTCTTCTACATTATCTCCTAGGAGTTTTATAATTTTGCATTTTACATTTTGGTCTGTGATTCATTTTGAGTGAATTTTTGTGAAGGGTGTAATATCTGTGTCTAGATTCTGGTTTTTTTTGCATGTGGATGTCTAGTTGTTCAGCACCATTTGCTCCTTTATCAAAAATTAGTTGACTATATTTGTGTGGGTCTATTTCTAGGCTTATATTGATCTATTTGTCTATTCTTTCATTAATATCACACTGTTTTTCATTTTTGCAGCTTTATAGTAAGTCTTGCAGTTGGGTAATGTTAGTCCTCCAACCTTGTTCCTCTTCAATATTGTGTAGGCTATCCTGGATCTTTTGCCTCTTCTATAAACTTTAGAATCTGTTTATTGATACCTACAAACTTGCTGGGAGTTTGATTGGGGTTGCACTGAATCTACAGATCAAATTGGAAGAAAAACATCTTGACAATATTGAGTCTTCCTATCCATAAACATGAAATATCTTTCTGTTTATTTAGTTCTTTGATTTTGTTAATCAGTTTTGTAGTTTTCCTCATATAGATTTTGTACATATTTTGTTGGACCTATACCTAAGTATTTAATATTTTGGGTGCTAATGTAAATGATACCATACATTCAATGTTAAATTCCACTCATTCATTGCTAGTATATAGGGAAGCAATTGACTTATGTGTATTAACCTTGTATCCTGCAACCTTGCTAAAACTGCTTATTAGTTCCAAGATTTTTTTTTTTTTGGTCAGTTCTTTTGGATTTTCTCCATAGACGAGCATGTCGTCTGTGAACGAAGAGTTTTATTTCTTCCTTCCAAATCTGTATACATATATTTTCCTTTTCTTATCTCATTGCTTTGGATAGAAGTTTCAGCAGCATGTTGAAAAGCAGTGGTGAGAGGGCACATCCTTGTTTTGTACCTGATCTTAGTGGGAAAGCTTTCCATTTCTCACCTTTAAGTGGAATATTAGCTGTAGTTTTTTTTGTAGCTATGTTTTATCAAGTTGAGGAAATTCCTCTATATTCTAGTTTACTGAGAGTTTTTATCATGAATCGGTGCTCGATTTTGTCAGATGTTTTTCTGTATCAATATGATCATGCTATTTTTATTTTTTAGTCTGTTATTGTGATGGATTACATTATTTGATTTTTGAATGATGAACCAACTTTGCATACCTGGAATAAGTCTTACTTGATTATGGTATATAATTTTTTTTATACTTGTTGAATTCATTTGCCTAAAATTTGTTGATGATTTTTGCAACTATGTTCATGAGAGCTATTAGTCTGTAGTTTTCTTTCCTTGTAATTTTTTGTCTGTTTTGTCATTTGGATAATGCTAGCTTGTAGCATGAGTTAGGAAGTATTCCTTATGCTTCTATCCTCTAAAAGAGATTTTAGAGAACTGTTATAATTTGTTCCTTAAATATTTGATAGAATTCACCAGTGAACCCATCTGGTACTGATGCTTTCTCTACTGGAAGATTACTAACAATACGTATTTTAATTTCTTTGAAATATATAGCCCTATTTTGATTGCTTATTTCTTTTTGTATGAGTTTTAGCAGATTAGGTCTTTCAAGGATTTGGTTTAATTCATCTAGATTATCAAATCTGTGGTCATAGAGTTGTTGGTACTATTCTTTCATTATCTTTTTAATGTTCATGGGGTCCAAAGTGATGGCCCTCTTTCATTTCTGATGCTAATAATTTGTGTTCTCTCTTTTTTCCTTAGTTAGCCTTCCTAGAGATGTATTGATGTTATTTATCTTAAAGAACCAGATTTTTGTTTTGTTGATTTTTCTACTGATTTCCTACTTCCAACTTAATTGACTTCTGCTCTAATTCTTATTATTTATTTTGTTCTGCATACTTTGGATTTAATTTACTCTTCTCTTTCTAGTTTTCTCAGGTGGAAACTTAGATTATTGATTTTACATCTTTCTTCTTTTCTAATAAGTACATTCAATGCTATAAATTTCCCTGTATGTAATGATTTTGCTGCATCCCACAAATTTCATAAGTTGTGTTTTCCTTTTAATTTAGTTCAAAATATTTTAAAATTTCTCTTGAGAATGGAGAAGCTATACAACAAGGTCAAGAACTAGGATTTGGAACTGTAATACACATCCTGTAGCATTTTAAGAATTCCATGCTTTGGTTACAGTTACCATGCTTACAATGCCATACAAACCTTCTCCAGCAGCTAATCTTTTCCATTTTTACATGACTTTCAGATTGTGTCAGTTTCTAAACTTGTCCTCAAATTTTAAAGATACTCCTTAAGTCCTTTCTGTAGCATCTATACTACATATTGATTACCAACTTTCTGATGACTGGAGTTAAAAACTACATATCATACTAAACTAAAAGTTCATTGAGGGGCTTCTGCTATAATGTTAAAAACTGGAAAAAGCATCGCTTCCAATATAACAATAAGAAAACCCCCCAAAATTCATAAAATTGCCAGCACTTTGACAAAGTTATACCTTTTCTTCAACCAACCAGAGAACTGAGTTTCATAGGGTAACCAACAACCTGAAAACTAAGAAAATATAGGTGGCTCTGTTAAAACATGGGAAAGTGAGTTTACCTGGGATAGAGCAAGGGAGGAAAATGGGACTACCAAACAAGCGGGTAAGAAGAAATTACCTAAATTTTTAATGAATTGCTAAAGGCTAACTGTGGGCTAGTGTAAGAGTATAGAACAGGGGTTGGAAAACTTATTTTAATAGGTCAAATAGTAAATATTTTAGGCTTTGTGGGCCATAAGGTAACTCTTGCAACTACTGAACACTGTGTTTATAGTGCAAAAGCAACCGTAGACATTATGCAAATGATTGGGTGTGGCTGCATTCCATTGAAACTTTATTTAAAAAAACAGATGACTAGCCCACAAACCATAGTTTTCTGTGCCCTAATGTAGAATACCTGAAAATGACAGACACAAGGCAGTTTGTATCCACTTCCAGACTCTTTTCCATGGACCTCTCTGGTTTCTCATGAGATAGACTGAGAGCAGGGCAGTAGACCAGAAAGAGGCTCCTGGCAATGCAGGACTGAGGTAGGGGAACAGCAGTGGGGGATCCCTGGATCCTTTTTTCTATCTTTTCTATGGTACAAAAACTTTAAGCCTCTGGGGAACTGGCAGCAAATACTGTCTTTCTCAGACATAACTGAAGACCCATTGGAAGGGAAGGGAAGGGAACAGAAAAAAAAACCCTTCAACGCCTGAGGGAAGGAAAGGAATTTCCCTTGGCCCAGACCATTAGAGGTCAACTACAGCTGGCCAAGGGGCAAAATCACTGAAAAATCTCTTTCTGTGAGACACAAGAGAGAGGTCTTGCCTAAGACTGAAGATAAAGGAAGAAATAGAGAATATTCCCACCCTCCACCACCAGGCTTGCTAGCACTGAATAACAAGTAACAGCAGTCTACCACTGGGCGCAGGGCAAGAAGATAAAGAGAGACCTCCTTTGAGGTTACATTCACAGAAGAAGATTAAACTTGAGACTGAAAATGGAACATTGAAAAATATTCTTTGGAAACTCAACCCCTACCTTAAGTACAGGTAATTCTAGAGGAATCTGTAGTCAATAGTGTGCAGAAGGTAAAAACATTAAGCTAGCAAAACCCAAACCCTACTCAACTTTTGACTAGATTGACACAATTCCCCATATTAAATGTATAGTAGAAAAAGAGGCATGCCCAATCCAGGCATATATCTATATCTATATATATATGTCTATATCTATATCTATACCTATACCTATATCTATCTCAGTCTTTACTGTCCTACACGTGATATCCAGCTTTTAACCATAAATGATGAGATTCACAAAAATTCAAGAGAAAACAACTTTCTACCAAGAGACAATGCAATCTGCAGAACCCAGATGTTGGAGCTAATAGGCATGGTATTAAAAAGAGAAAACTATGAGTTATGTGTTAAAGGTTCTAGTGTAAAAGAAGAATAACATACAAGAACACATGGGAAATTTTAGCAGAGAAATGGAAACCGTAAGAAAGTATGAAATGGAAATGCCAGAAATAAAGATATAGTCATAAGATAAAGATCACTCAAAATAAATGATTCAAACGAAACACAAAGAAAGAGGGGAAAAAAGCCAATACATCCAAGAGCTGTGGGACAATGTCAAATAGTCTAATATATGAGCAATTGGAATTCCAAAATGAAAAAAGAGAATGGGGAGAAGATATATTTGAAAATATAATGGCAGAGCATTCCCCTCAAACAATGAAAGATTTTAAACCATAGATTTGGAAAGCTCATAGAAGACCCAGTAGGATAAATACTAAAAAGAAAGGAAGGAAGAAAGGAGGGAAGATGAGGGAGGGAGGGAAGTATGTAGGAGGGAGGAAGAAAACACCTAGACACATCAATACCAACAATCGAGATAAAATCTAGAAGGCAGCCCAGTGGAAAAAAAGATACACATGGAGGAACAAAGGTGAGAGTTACAACAGACTTCTTATTAGAAGCTATCTAAGTCTGAAGATGATAGAGGGGCATCTTTATAGCACTGAAAGAGAAAAAAATGGTCACCTCAGAAATCAGGGCCCAGTTAATCTATCACTGAAAAATGAAAGAGAAATAAAGAATTTATGGACAAGGAAAAAAAAGAATTCATTATCAGCAAACTTTCACGACAAGAAATGTTAGAAGAGTATTTTAGGTAGAAGGAATGTTATTAGACAGAAACTTGGATCTATACAAGAAAAAGAATGTTGGAAATGGTAAAAATGACAGTAAATATACAGTTTACTTTTCTTATTTTGATAACACTAAAAGATAATTGACTAAAGAAGAAGTAATGTGTTATGTGTATACAATGTATAAATGTTTATTGAAATCATTTTATTTATTTATTTATTTAAACAAAATTCACATTTTATTTAGGTTGAAATAAGCTATAAAAAATTGATTTTCTTCACCAAAAATAACAGCAATATTTTATGTATTATTCCTAGATAAACCACAAAACACTTATATTTGCAGGTTTTCTAGGTTTTGCTTGTAAATCAAGATGAGGCAGTAGATACGGTCATGGAAAATGACAGAAGAAAACAGAGAAATCAGTTGTCAGTATCCATGGCCTCTGATCCTGTCTTGACCATAAGATAGAAGTGTTCAACATATACCTGTCAAAAAGCTTATGAAGATGTAGGCTCAATAAAGGAATGTAAACAGCAACAACCACATGTGGAACAACAATGGCAGGGTCTTCCATTCAAACTTTGACTATAACTTGCTCCTTTAACCTCATTTGGTAAAGATAAAATCTACACTGAAATCCTTGTTTGGCGAGCTCACATGTTTCTATTACAGTCTGATAATTTTCTTAACTGTCCCTTACAGATTTTTAACAGCATACTTAAAACTTCTACTATGCAAAGGTCAGTCATGAGCTTCATTGTAATGTTTTATAAAATGTATTCCTTCCTCCCATACCTCCTCAAAATGTATTTCTTCAAAGAACTGATAACTCAATACCTGACAATTAGATCCACCGTGATATAACTTATGTCTAAAGTGACTTAACTAATACAGTTCCAAAGTGCCATTAGCAGAGATCACACAGAATGTAACATGGTACTTCCAATGCTATCTTCTGGAAGAACAGTTAGGTCTCCAAAGCATGGGACTTCAAACAGGCCATTTAAACAGGCAGATTATCAATGACTAATGTACTCAATGGGAGGCCTACAGGTCAAGATATTCAGTGACTAAGTGGCCTACGTACACCTTGCAAGTTTTCTGTAAGATATTTTCAAATTTCTTACAGATTTTTTCAAATATCAAATGTAAGAGAAAGCCTATTTTAAAAGTCTCTTAGGTATTTTCAATGGTTTCTGAATTATCTGTAGGAAGCTCTGACTTGTATAGAGTTTGATGTATGTATCCACCACTAAATCCAAATCGTGTTTTATATCAAAATTTATGTTAAGCAAAGCCAAGTTACTTGAACTTTGGTCTGTCAAAGTGTTCCTCGGGTATGCTTTGAAACGTTTTCACCCATTTTCATAGCATTCATTCTCAACCTTCATCACAGGAAGAATGCATAGGACCTTCAGCAATGCATAAACATTAGGAAAAAACTTGATGTCTGGCAGATGAAGGGCTTCATAAATAGTGGATGGAAGTTCTATATCTTTCCCTTTGTGTTTCCACTTGATTCTCCAACAATGCAGCTCAGCAGACAGCGTGTCAGGATTATGTAAATCACTTCTGTACATGTCAGCATGATGCTCCTCTGATGTATTGAATCTGAGCTGTCCCATGACAGAGGGTACGAGAGATAAGCATTTAAGAGCTTTGAGGTGTTGTTCTGAGAATATTTCTTTCAGTTCCTGAATAATGTGTTCCACTGTTGGAACACTTAGAGTTTCTTTATAGTAACTCTCAGAGGTTAGCTGAGATTCCAGGTTACTGTGCTGAGCTCTGCGAAATTTCCCTGGGAGTTTCATCTGAATATCAAGTTTGGTTGCCAAATTTGTGGCTTCCTCAAACCAAAACTCATGATAAACTTCGATATTTTCCATCACTTCATTTAGTGAATGCAGCACTGCAGTCAAACTACTGGCTGCAAAGAAGGCATCAGAGGTTTGCCCCTGAAGATTTTTCCCCAAGGCTCTTGTGAAAGATAGAACATTTTTAAGAACAACAATGGTAATGATGAAATCAAAATCTGTTACCGCACTACAGAGTACAAATGCTCGGCCAGCTATACAGTTATTCCATTTAACATTTGTGTCACTCTTTATACCATCTAAACATAAAACCAGTGCTTGTACGAGGTCCACTAAGATTTCAAAAGCATCATGCTTGCCTGTCCACTGAGAATGGCAAATTTCCTTCAGTTCTCTGTCCCTTTCTGCATTGTTCTGAAAGAGGACAGAAATTACATTGTCAAGTTCTAAAAGCAATTGTGGTGATCGATGGAAGAAAGAACAAACTTCCCCAATTGTTCCTAATGTGACAGATACTCCCATAACAGGCACTGATTTTGCCAACCACATATTTAAGGTACAGGAAGAGCACAGTGTGTAGATAGCTCGGGGGTATTTCTCTAAAAGTCTAGAAGCAACAACTATCTTTGGAAACAAATCCACTGGACACAATGTAAGCCTGGCCACGCCAGTACTCCATGTTTAATCCCCACTTCTCAGTTATCGTAGTGTGAAATTTCACAGCCAAATTTTCTGCATCAGCTGCATAAGGCAGGAAGCCCACAAATTCCTCTCTCAGGTTGTGAGCTTCGTCAACAAACCTCACCAACACAGGCAGGTGCTCTTCCCCTGCTATGTCCACCACATCGTCAGTGATGATGGAAAAGAAGTGAGAGCCTCTCACTTCCCTGAGGGTTTCTTCATGAGTGCAGCCCTCCCTGATCTCTAGCATCCGTTTCTGCTGTGTTTTCGAACAGAACAGTGTGTTAGCTGCTGTTGTCTCAAAGCGCTTTATCAGAACCTCTTCACCAGAACGGATCCCGCACTCCAGCAGTGCTTGAAAGTTATCAGGAGTGAATAGACCTTCTGGGATTTCATAAGCTTCATGTCCATCCAGACATGAAGACATGTTTTCCCATAAGAATCAATATTTCAAATAAAGATTTTAAGTATTCTTTGTTTTCCTTCTCTTCAAGGGTTAAAGGTACAATGTCTTCATCCTTCTCTTCACCCCCTTCTTCTGCACTGGGGTTCTGAGCATTGCTGTTGTTTATTTCCTTATGTTTTGGTTCCTGTTCAGAAGTTTCATCAGGTTTTTTCTCTGTTTCAGTGTCCTGATTTCACCCTCACTCATGCTTTTATTCGTTTTCTGTGTCTACTGTGTGGATTATTCAAATGGCTGGTAAGATCAAATATTGTTGGTATTGCATTATCTAGAAGAACTGTCCTTTAAGGGCTAGTTCTACAGATCAAAGAAGTCTCAAAGTGTATGGCACACAATCGATAATGTTTATTTAGTTGATCAGGTATTTTATCTTCTAAGTCTGCTCTCCTGCACTTCTCCACTTCTGGCATCTGGCTGGATCACGCGGGAACCTGAAAAAGCCAGGTCCGACTGCGTGCTCTTCCGCGTGCAGCTGGGGATCCGCGCAGAGGTTCGGCACCGCCGTCTGCCCGCCGGCCGGCACAGCCCTCCCCTCCCCCCGTGCTTAGGGCAGCCAGCCAACCCCTTAGGCTGGGGAGGGGAGCTGGGCCCCCCCGGCTCGTCAGGGCCGGCGCGCCGGGGGGAGGGGCAGGCCGAAATCATTTTAATATTTGATTATTGAGTAAGCCTGTCAAGGTTTGCTGTGACTCAAGACTGCTATTTATCATATCTCTTATTCAACTACCCACCAATCATCCAACAAAAAAACTCCAGAGGTTTTAACATTAAAAACAGATTATCTCTAAAATTCAGTTTAAATTCTATCTAAAATTTTTGTCTAAAAGGGAACTTATTGTGTGAACATTTATGTATGATTTTCATTGTGGTTCAATTTCCAAGGAGGATTTACTGCTTTTCCCACTCTGATATCCTTTGTGCTTTAGAGAAGAAAGAGCTGAATTGCCCAGTTTGATACATTGTAGCTTCCCCCATTTGTTTATACCAGACATTTTTCCAACAGCATTCTCTAAATTTATGATATCATTTGTCTACTGTCTTCCCATGGCATCTAAATTGCAGTTCTGCTTTTTGTAAAATCAGATTTTGTGTGTGTTGTGTGTGTGTGTGAGAGACAGGGAGGGAGAAAGAGAGAGAGTGAAAGAGGGAGGGAAATTGGAGGAGAGAGAGAAAAGACTAGAGAGAGGAGAGGAAAAGTCTTTTATTACAGCAGAAAAAACTATTTTATTATATAATTTTTCTTGTTTTGGGTAGAAACTGATTTGTAAAAAAAGTTCATATTTTTATATGCATGTTCATCCATCTTTTTTCTGTGTGTATAAATGGACTATTATGCTTTGAGGTTAAAGCAAACATTTAACTCAGTTTTCATATGTTTCTGTGTTAGGCTGTGGGCAAAAGAAGTCTGCCGCAAAAATTTTGTGGTGCTTAGTAAATATAAATTTGATACAGCCAGGAGTGATGTAATGTGGTAGGTCAGAAACCCCATTCATCTTAAGACCCCAACTGCTTCAACAGAAGTCAGCACTTCTCACACCTTCTACTCATCCCACAAGCCTCCACAGACTTCTTGTAACCTACAATGATCTCCATCAAAATAGAAAAATAGAGAGAAGATGTTTTAAAAACTATTTCTTTTAGAGAAATAGAGTGCCCACTGTCACAACTAAACAGTGTCTGGAGGACTGTTGTTCATTGTGCTTTTTGGTATATAACCTTTAAAAATTGTGAATTATTGTACACCTATAATTTATATAATATTATACATCACATATACACATATGTATATATGTACACACACACACACTATAGAGGGAGCTGCATAAAATAAAAAAGATATAATGAGATTACTGAAACAGTGCTGGGGTTCTCATTAGGCGAATGACTTAGCTCACCTCATTCACACTCCAAAGATTTCTGTTGCCTCCACCAGGTAATGGATCTAAACCTTACATCTTTCCTTCTCACTACTAGAAAAAATCCTTTCCAGCACATTTTGAAGACCAGACTCCTAGTGTGAGAAGTAATAATGAAAACTTAAAAGGTTATCTAAAGTCATTTGTGACCAAGTTTACAGTTTCTCTATTCTCTACATTTCAGTTGTTATTAAATGGTGGCTGTATTTGTACAATATAGCCATTATTTATTTTAATAAACATCAAATGTTCTTTCTAAAATATATTTCTAAAAGGTAAGTAGAACAAATAATAATTTAGTAGATTGTCTCACAAAATTTAATCTGCCTTCCGTAACAAACAGATATTTTCATGAGTCTCAGGAAAGACCCAAGGACACCTAATAGGTATTATACATTTTTGTTTCTAAATAAATCTTTTATTGAAAATATCAGAGAGAGAGAGAGAGAGAAGAATCACAAATTATAAGTGTAAACCCATGTAATCAATACTCAGATCAAGAAATAGAGCACTAATCAAGTGTCCCAGAAGTCCCACTTTTCTCCGTCTTAGTGATTATTGCCACCAAGTTAACTATTATCCTTATTTCTATTACCACCAATTTATTTTTACAAATGTTTGACCTTTCTATAAATGGAATCATACAGTATATACCTTTCTGTGCCTGGCTTCTTTAGTCCATCACCTTGTTTATGAGATTGATTCATACACTTTTGTGTAGAAACAGTTTATTTTTCATTGCAGCATAGTATTCCATTGTATGAATATTTCACCATTTATTCATCCATTCAACTATTGATGCTATCAATCAATCAATAATCTATTCTTACCATCCTGGATAGGATTTGAAGTGCAATGTCAAATACAAATGCTGATAGTGGGCAATCTTTGCTCATCCATTCCCAAAGTTAGGGGTACGTTTTCAATATTTCACACTTAAGTATCATTTTTGTGATAGTTTTTTTTAAATAAATATTCTTTGTCAGTTTAAGGTAATTCCCTTCTTTTATTGGTTTGCATTTTTCAGTAAATATTTTTTTGTTACAGAAAATCCTTTTATTCCCAGTATGCATAGGGGGTTATTTTTTTCCTGCTGTGGTCTTACATTTTATCAAAAAATTTTTACATCTATTGAGACCTATAGTGATGTTCCCTGTTTCATTCTTGATATATGTTATTTGTGACTTCTCTGCTTTTCATTGTTTAGTCTTACTAGGAGACCAATATCAATTCATTGGTCTTTCAAGTAATCAACTTATTGATTTTTCTCTTGCATGTATGTTTCTTATTTATCTTTGACCTTTTATTGTTTATTATTTTTATTACTACTAATTTTACTCTTATCTTTATTTTTTCTTCTTTACTCTTTCTTGAGTTTAATTTGGTATCTTTTCTTATTTCTTGAGATGAATACCTAAACAATTGATATTCAGACTTTTTGTTTTCCTAAGATATGAATTTAAGTTATAGATTTCCCTCTAAGCACAGTGATAGCTAAATTACATGTCTCAAAATATTATATTTCAGTTATTATTCAGTTCAAGTATTTTACTATACATTATAATCTCATCTTCAACTCATTAGTTATGTAGAAGCATGTTGCTTAATTTCTAGATGTTTGAGGATTTTTTTTATCTTTTAGTTATTGATTTCTACCTTTATTCCACTAAGATCAAATAATACATTTAAATTGTTGGAGTCCTTTTAAATTTGTTGAGTTTGGCTTTTTGGCCACAGATATGGTCTATTTTTGTAAATGTTCCATATATACTAGCCAAAACTGTGTATGCTGTCATTTTTTGGTGCATTTTAACAAAACAATGTTTCTACTTTGCTAATGGTGCTGTTCAGATTATCTGTAGCCTTACTAATTTTCTGGATGCTTGTTTTATCAATTATCCAAAAGGCATGTGAAATTCTGCCTCTCTGATTGTGGATTTGTATATTCCTCATTTTAAACCTGTCAGTTTTACTTTACGTATTGTGAAGCTGTATTAGTAGGTCTATAAAAAAGAATTTTTATATCTTTCTAGTGGATGGACCCTTTTATTATTATTAAAGATTTCTTTCATTTCTAGGAATGTTTCTTGCCTTAAAGTAGATCTTATGTGACGTTAGTATAGCAAAATCAGTTTTCTCTTGGTATGTGTTTGTATAGTATATCTTTCTGAGTCCTTTTATATATAAGATGTGTTTCTTTCTCATAAGAAGCATATAATTAGGTTTTCTTAAAAATATTCTAATCATTTGACAATCTTTACCTTTTAACTAGAATATTCAGACCGTTTATATTTTAATTTAGCTGCTGATACATTTGGGTTTATATCCACTATATTATTAATAGTTGTTTTATTTGTCTCACTTGTTTTATGTTCCTTTGGTCCAATCTTTGCCAAGATGCCAGGCCTTTTTGCCCTGTGTCAGTCAGTCATTGCCTTTGACTTCCTCTTGGGGTCAGGAGCAAAACCTCCAGGGGAAGCTGGTTCCCTTTTGGTTAAGGACAATTCTTCAGATAAGGGAAGCTGTGAGCCATTAGCAGCAAACACTCAGAACAGCTGGAGTGCAGGTACGCTGGCCAGCTAGAGGGGATCTGGGCAGGGCACCATCAGTATTGTTTACTAATTTTACTTAATATTCCACTTTTTTCCATTTTTACACCTGAGGGCTATATATTCTTCTACTTTTAGTACTTTTAGTGATTCCTGTAAAGATTGCAAGATAGTTCCTTGACTTATTCAGGTCTAATATTGTTTTGTCCAACATAGTAGCCACTACATGTGGCTACTGAGCACTTGTAGTGTGGTTAGTTTGAGTTGAGATTTGCTGTAAGTATACAATACTGAATATTGAAGATTTAGTACAAAAAAGAATGTAAAATATCTCATTAATATTTTAAAAATTGATTATATGTTGAAATTTTCATAATTTTGGTGAGATAAAATACATCAAAATTGATGTTAACAATTTCATTTTACTTTTTCTAATGTGACTACTAGAAAATTTTAAATTATGTAAGTGGCTTGCATTATATTTCAATGGGACTACTCTGTTTGATATAAATTAGTGCTTTTCCTACTTCCCAAGCAATACTACAACGTTAAAATCCTTTTTACTCATTCTCACATTTGTTATTGTTGCATACAATTTTTTGTGTGTGTGTGTGGTATGCGGGCCTCTCACTGTTGTGGCCTCTCCCATTGCGGAGCACAGGCTCTGGATGCGCAGGCTTAGCGGCCATGGCTCACGGGCCCAGCCGCTCTGCGGCATGTGGGATCTTCCTGTACCGGGGCATGAACCCGTGTCACCTGCATCGGCAGGTGGACTCTCAACCACTGTGCCACCAGGGAAGCCCTGTTGCGTACATTTTAAATTTTATACATATTCTAACTCTTATACATATCATTGCTATTTTTTTTAAAGATATGGAGGAACTTTATTTTTTAATTAATTATCTTTTTAAGCTGTGTCACACAGCTTGTGGGATCTTAGTTCCCCAACCAGGGATGGAATCCTGGCCCTTGGCAGTGAAAGCGTGGAGTCCTAACCACTGGACTGCAAGGGAATTCCCTCATTGCTATTTTTTATATGGTCAATATTCATTCATATTTGCCCTCATTTTTATTTATCTTTCCATTGGTCTCCATTCCTTCTGCATTTCCTTATTCCTTCTAGGATGATTTTTCTTCTGCCTGAAGAATTCTCTTTAGTATTTACTTTATTTCGGTTTTGTTGTTGACAAACTCAGTTTTGGTTTGTTTGGAAATAGTTTTTCTCTCTCTCTCTTAAATCAGATATCGAAAAACTCGTATCTTTTATTTCTTTTTACCTCCATGCATTTGGGAGAAGAAGAAAGTGTCAATTAACCTCTTGTGGCCTAACAGGCTCATGAACTTTTATACATTTTAGAATACGGTGATGTCAGTTTAATACCATTCCCTGGACAACAAGTTATGAAATAAGCCAATCAGAATTACAAACACTTTAGAGGTTAAAGGTTACTTTTTATAATATATAACCATTGCTGAAGTTCATCTATTGTAAAAAGTTTCTTTATTAGAATTAAATTTAACATGGACATTATGATGCAAAATAATAACTGCTTTTCTATAGCTGCAGTGAGAGAGGATACATCTTTCTTTTTAAACCTTTCTGGTATTTCTTCACAAACATTAGAAAGGTCTAAAGGTCTGCAGTTTCAAGGCTAAGTGCTCTCATTTTACTAATTAGCACTAAGATATCAAAGCTAACCTGAGGAAACAAAAACTGACAATAAGGAAAGGGAAAACAACTATCATAACCAGGAGAAGATGGAGCATGTAATTAGATCAGAAATATGACGTAATCAGGGCCAGTGAAACATGGGGATAAGCCTTCTGTCAGTAATCTGGGAAAAGTTTCTCTTCAGAGTATTCTTATCTCCTCTTAAAATTGTCATGTTTGCATATAGCATTTGTAACTACCCTGGATATCTTGCTAAGCTGACACTGATGATTTCCTTGTGGAAAGGTGCAAAATACCTGGGTCCTTGATAACACTGTTGAAGTGCTTAATCAACCAAGCATGAAGGCTGTCCTACTTATCAAGTAAACAAAAGGTGAAAAAAAAGATGCCCTTATTCTTTAAAGCTGACTTAAGGGGCTTCTGTTACCAGCCCAAATATCCAATGAAATGACATCATAAGGGAAAAAGAAAAAACAAATAAACAAAAAGGAGTAAACCCAGTGAAACTATTGGCAAAGGAAATGAGACAACACTTGAAGAAATCAGGCCCTACTCTTCCCTCAGCAAGGGTTCAGTGTGCACTGAGGTAATTTACAGTTCGTGCTGAAAGCCATACTGTTTTTGTGATTGCACTGGATTAACATCATCTTGCCTTGTGAACTAATATGTAAGTTTGGATTCTCGTTGAGAATGTGTAATTTCTGGTTTGATTTGAACTAAGGTGATGCTTTAATTTGCTTAAAAAGAATAGCTATCTTTTACTACCTGCAGCGCTTGAATGGTACTTTGTTTTCTGGGCGTTGAATCAGATTATTTTTTCTCCAGTTTTTATTGCTTGTATAGGATTACAGATTTGTTTTCAAATTGATACTTTATGAATTCGTTTTCTTGTTAACGTTTGCCAAATCTCCTCCAGTAGCATATTGGCCCAAAAAATTTCAACCTTTAAAGACATAGGGTCAAAACTCCCAGAAAACACTAAATGAATTATAGTGTGGTATGAAATAAATAGTTAATATACACTAATTTTTGAGATTCTAAAAGTTGAGAATTTGGGGCTCCAGATCATAATGTATCAGCTACTGTCAGTGTTTCAGTTAGATGCATGTGTCAAAGACAGATAAATAAAGGGAACTCCTCTGAGCATATAAAACTATGTTCTAGGATTTTATAATTCACTTCTATGTGTCTCCATCATGATGGTGTTTTCTGTTCTGGTCCTGAATCTCCAGAAAAATGTCACTGGAGAAAATTCAGAATGGGGTGCAAGGGTGCCCCTTCCTACGTCCTGTAGCCCCTGTGTCTAGTTCTCCCCATTGTCTCAGTTCCAGATATTTCCTGGCATAGCTGATACTTTCTCCTCATTTTTTTCCCCCTATAGCAACAACCCTCTGTCCCTTGGGGGTTTATGATCTATTGAGGGAATCTTATGAAAATCATGAGATGCATATACAAAAATCTTGCTGTATAAATTCAGAGACACCCAGTTATAAGCCCCTATTACAAGACTATAGCCCAGTTTCTGATATGATGTACAAATTTATGTCAATTAGAACTTACTGTAAATTAAATAAATCATCTATGCATTTAGTAAATATTTAGTGAGGACCTACATATACTGCTCTTGGTGCTAGAAATATCATGATGAGGAAGAAAAACTCCCTGCCCTCATAGGGCTTATATCCTAGTGAGAAGAGAGACAGATAACTATAAGCAGATAAAACAAAAGAATGTATAATATAAAATTAGGTAAGTGTAATGAAGAAATAACAAAGTATGGTAAGAGGGTAAAGAGTGACAGCATGCTATGAAGAAAACTACATCAAAATAAAACAAATGCAAAAATTTGCATTTCTTTAATGATTTTTAAACTATTTTTTCTAAACCTTTGTTATAATTTCTTTATATCAATAATATTGGGAATATAAGATGTAGGAATCATAAAATCTTTCATTAAAGTTCTTTCTATGGTTACTTAAATAAATTGATTTAAAAGAAAGAAACGATGGGTAAAATTAATATGCCTTCTTTGGAAAATCAGAAGTAACCAAAAAAGAATTTTTGCTAGATTTTATTCAGTAAAACTTCATGGAAAATTCAGTGAGCTCTTGCTAAAATCTTCTTAGCTTACTGTACTTCTGCCTTCTGTAAAGTTAGAGATCATCTAAAAGCTGGAAGACGCTCGGTTTCCACAAATGAAACCAAATGGAAATGGTGGTAGAAGCATATTATCCTCCCACAGACCTTCTGAGAAAGGCAATGAAGTTAGGTTTTATTTAATGCAGATGTACTATCACTAATTTTCTGTCTGAAGACGTACTTGACAGTGGTCTTACATCCACATATACACAGACGTATAACATTAACATATTTAACCCAGCTGACCACAGAACACTTGTGTAGCCTTTAGAAGTGGCAGAAATACTGAGGAAATTCATAGTCAATTCTTCCATAGTAAAAAAAAATCTCCATTGCTCTTTTGGCCACAGAGGAAGGATTTGCAAGCACACTTGTCTGCAATTTCAGGCAGTGGAATATGCTCTCTTATTATTGCACAGTCTGAAATGCGACAAAATATCTCACCTTTTCATGCCATGCCAGTTGGAAAAAAGTTTTTTTAATGGGAAAACCACCGCCTAAGTCATTGCCAAAAGTGATGCAAATGAACTCTAAAGGATTCTGCAGGGTGACTGGAACTTCTGGTTACTAAAGTAAATGGAGATAGACCTGACCCTAGTTTTACTTTATCAATTAATCTAAGGGAAGGATTTTCTTTTTTATTCATGGCAAGGAGTATATGCTTTTAGAACCCATGGTGCATTTATTTAGGATGTCCTCAATGGTGGTCAACTTTTTCCCTTTGAAAGAACACACTTTTTTTTTTTTTTAAAGAGACAATAAAAAATCATGGGCAGGGCTTCCCTGGTGGCACAGTGGTTGAGAGTCCACCTGCCGATGCAGGGGACACGGGTTCGTGCCCAGGTCCGGGAAGATCCCACATGCCGCGGAGCGGCTGGGCCCGTGAGCCATGGCCGCTGAGCCTGTGCGTCCGGAGCCTGTGCTCCGCAACGGGAGAGGCCACAACAGTGAGAGGCCCGCGTACCGCAAAAAAAAAAAAAAAAAAAAAAAATCATTGGCAGCTAGCTGATTTTGTGAAGGAGGATGGATGATCAGGTTGGGCCACTTTTTTTCTTTTATAAAAACCAGAAGAGATTGTAAAATAAAGAGGCTAATTCTCTAGTGTAGCTGGGGCTGCTGTTACCAGGAAAGAGCTGCCGCAGTATTTCAAACAATGTGAGCATTATTAGAAGAGTCCCTGAGGGAAATCTTTGAAAGATGACATTTAGTAGAGTGCAAACATTTCAATATACATCATAATCACCCCTCAGGTAAAAAGGATAACGTGGAATAAAGTAAATTTAGCATGGCACCATGGGGAAAAAGGTGAGAATAGAGGCAATATTCCTGACCAGAGTGTTAAGAAAAGCATGCCTTAGATTTTGCCCTTGAAGAATGTGTAAGATTTAGATGTACAGAAAAGGACGTGTATTCCATCCCATGGATGGAAAAAGAAGCAGAGAAATGCAAGGGACATGTCTTAAATAGGGAGTAGGTCAATTTGACTGAAGTAATGTTTTCATGTAGAAAAGAAGCAGGCAAAAAGTGTCATTAGGTATATTGTGTTAAATTTGGACTTGGGTGCCAGGCTCTCAAGGAGTTCTGATTGATATTATGGTCAATGGAGAGTCACTAAAGATTTTTGAGTAGAATCACAGTGTAGAGAAAGTAGGATATTAAGAAGATCCATCTGGTAGTGGAATGGATTGGAGGAGGAGACTGGAGAGGAGGAGGCCAGGTGTGGACTTTAATGGCAGAAAAGATGTGATGTGATAAAAATCTCCCTTGTGATGGCTAGCATGTGCTGTTAAGTGGGAAAACATGATGAAAATACACATTTCTCACCCGCAAAATGTCAGAACATTCAACTGAAGCATGTATTTTAGAATAATGCATCAGGAAATATAAATTCAGTAAATTTTCCTATAATTTATAGTGGGAATACCTTAATTCTGCTGTCAGGCAATCACAGCAGAGATTTTAAAAATCTTGGTATGCTCCAAATATTCTTTGTAAAAAAAAACATTAAAAATTTCACATTGCACTTTATTATTTTTTATCAAATACTAAAGATGGTTTCTTAACTAGTACTTATTAACAGTTGCAAGGCATCATGCTCAAAGCTGTGAAGGAGAAAAGGTGAAACATAATTAGAAATTGCCTTTAGGGAACTGACTGTCTAAAAGCGGAGGTGACCGACACCAGCTAAGGAGAATGCATGAGCTAAGGTGCTGAGTTCCAGCTAGAAAGAAAATGCTAAACAGGCAGGAGAGATCATATGAAGCTATTTAGCGAAGATTTGTTGGGGAAATGGCCCTTGAGCTTGGCCTGGGGAAATGTGTGAGACTGGCCATGAAGGTCTGGAGAGAGGAAGAATATTGCTTTGCATTATTCTTTTTATTTACTGTTTGCTGAAAGATACAAAAATCCTGGGAATATTGGCAGGGGAAAAAAAAACCTTTTTTGGCTGTACAAATATGTCATTCTGTTTCATTACATCGGGAATATTGCTTTAAGATAAAAATTTTAGTATAGTTTGTACTGCTAAGAAAAGGAATTAAAGGTCTTTTAAAATATAAAAGACAAATGAAATAATATGTCTCCTAAAGTGGTAACAAAGCATAGAGGTTAAAATCATGAACCCTGGAGGCAAATGGCCGGGGTTCAAATCCTAGCTCTAACCCTTACCAGCTGTGTGACTTTGAGTAAATGATTGAACTTCTTATGTCTGTCTTAGTTTCCCTATCTATAAAAAGGGGGCTAGAGTAATGTTTACCTTGTAAAATATTTTGAGATTAAATTACACACACACACACACACACACACACATATATATAAGGGGCTGGGATTTGATTATATAAGGGGCTGGAATTTTATTTTACCCTACTTAAAAGCTAATAAATTACACTGTTATTTTTTTCATGGATGTTGGCAAAACATATCAAACTCCTGGGTCAGAGACAAAGGACTTCACTACTGATGGTCAGCAAGCAGCACGAGTATCAGGTTTGTATGTAGAGGATCCAGGTAGACATTATGCACACAGTGGGTTTATGTTGTAGCCAGGGAACACTAAGCTTGGGAAATCCACCTGTTTCATAGCAGCTAGTAAGTGAGCCTGCTCTTGGTCCTAATGGGAGACATTATCTCATTCCTCAGTGTTACTTGCTGAGAAATGGCTTGGGTAATGGGCTATTAAGGCCTTGTGTTACTGGCATACCTAGCAAGGCATATAGGGGCATGAGATACTCATGAAGGACCATCTCCCTCAACTGTGTAAACACTTAAGAACAGTGCTGTGCACATATTAAAGACTCTTGATAAAGAACGAGGACCTACCGTAAAGCACAGGGATCTATATCTATATATATCTATATCTATATACCTATGTCTATATATATATATATATATGAATCATTTTTCTGTACACCTGAAACTAACACAACATTGTAAGTCAACTACTTCAATTAAAAAAATAAATTAAAAAGGACTCAGTGAATATACACTATTATCTTTACTGCAGAATAGTCTATGTGGTCTAAAATGTAGTTCTTTGAAAGCCCAACTATTGTGAAATAAACTTTAACTTAAGGTTTGAGTATTGCAATATTTACTATATATTCAGGTAAAAAGAATTACAGAGACTCTACTCAGTGACCTGTGGTGACCTAAATGCGAAGGAAATCTAAAATACAGTGGATATACATATACGTATAACTGATTCACTTTGCTGAACAGCAGAAACTAACACAACATTGTAAAGTAACTATACTCCAATAAAAAAAAAGAATTACAGAGAAACGTGTTTATATTAACAGATATTTCTCAGAGATATACTTGGAGAAATTTGAAATTTTGTTTTGGATCAGTAGCCCTTAACTGCTTTGGGTCCATTAGTCATTTGGACAGAAGTTTAAACACTCTGTCAATATTTTATTAATTAACCCAAAGTATAACAATTACAATGTAAAAATGATCCTAATTAATGTTACGATAGCTTTCTGTGAGGGAGCCAGAGGCTGTTACCACCTTTTATGCACAACAAATTATGTCTGGGGCTTTTTCTTTTGATTATTATGATGCTTAGGGCTTTAGATTTTTGGACCATTTCACAAATGTTTGTACATATGTAGATATGGAAAATCATCAGGGAAAAATTAAAACAATTTTTTTTTACTACAATAGGACAAAGACATATTTCGAACAAATATTTGGAAAGAAAAAGAAAGTCAAGGATCATTCAGGAAAGAGGAAAGACAGGAAAAAAATAGCAAGTATATATAATATTGGTAGAGGAGTACTTTTGAAATGTTGAGTGTTACAGCTATTAAATGCCAGAAAGGGATGATATAGGGAGATGTTAAAAGAAAAGACAACTCAAAGTTAAAAACTGTAAGTAAAAAAGAATATTAAAATGCTTCTTAGGGGGACCCTGATTTTTTTAAAAGAAAATTTGAAGTGGAAAAGAAAGGGAAAGTCTATTTGTACAAACTTTGATGAAAAAATTGATAATATTAACAACAAGTAGAAACTCTGGATAGATTTCATCTCAGAAAAAGAAAAAAAGATTGAGGAATAGGTTGAAGGAATTAATTTGTCAGGCCAGAAGAGACTATAAGTACTGCAGGCTACCTTCAACGGGGTCAACTACAGTTTGCCTCTAGTCTGCTCTCTGGTTTCAGTGCTTTCTTGCTGTTAAATTTAAGTGGCTTCTATGTGGTCTGTACCACACTACATTTTCAACTGACTCATCATTAACACTATTTGGAAGGCTTGTACTGGAACTCAGAATCCTGAGAAACATGCCCAGATTGAGTTTGTCCTGCTGGCTGAGCTATAGGAGACAGTCCATGAGTGTAATGTCACAGAGGTTGTTTTTTTTGAGGAACTCTGAGTTGGGTTTCTAAGGTTCCATTATGTAACTAAGTAAAAAACTCTATTTACTGTTTCCATGTACACTTGGGAGGTATTCTAAGCACCAAACTAGAGAACTGAACATGCAAATCATGGGGTTACATCCATGGTTCAGTGAGGTTTTACTCAGTACTTGTACTTTCTTCCAGTTTTCTTTTTAGTGCCATTCTGTTTGAATTAGCTGAGCCATGAGTGACAATGAGCTTGGTATAGTCGGTTTTTAAAAACAGTATCATGAATCAATAGACCAAAAAAATGTTTTTATGAGAGTGGGCATGCCATTGAATGCCCATTTACTAGGTGCCTGGTAGTCCCTGTGTGAGATACTTCTTATTATGTTTGTTTACTTATTTTTGGATGCATTGGACAAGATGGGGCTATGTATTTTAAAAAATTTTATTTGCACTCTCAATAGTCTGAAGGATAAACAAAACGCAAAATGATGAACAAAAAAGGTTTCTCATATAAGGAGCCCCAGACTAAATTAATTCAAAACAGAGAAATTATGGGGTCTGTGCGTGTGTGACTGTGTGTGTGTGGAGGGGCACATGGTTTCTGTGCATGCCCTTATGCCTAACCACAATTGCCTAGGCATTTCTCATGCATTTGTATCCTCTCTCACATTAGCATCTTAGAAGGCATATATTCACAACTTTTAGGGTACCTTGTGTTGTATTCATCCCTCAGGCCACAGCTGTCTAGATCAGAATTGGACAATAGACCCAATTTATGCCAATCGGTTTTTCTCTTCCTTTCAAGAAGTGAACTGGGTCACTAAGAAGCTGATAGTGAGATAACGTTAAGCATGTAAACCAAATGGACATATTAGAGTGAGGGCTGGTGTAGATTCCATGACATGCAAGCCAGAGCAGTTGGAGAATTTGAAACCATGAATAGGATTTGAAACCATGAAGATTAAGACTAAGAACATCCAAGGCACAAGGTCCAGCTTTGGCAAAGGCCATGGAACTCCTAAACAGTCATTATCAGAAAATATGATCACTTGGGGAATTTTATTGCATGCTATTTTATTGTGGCCTGGCACAAAGAAACCCACAACTGATGGGAAATACTTTGGCATTCCACAGTCCCCCAAATTATACACAATAGTGACTGTATCTATATGGAGGCACAAACTAAAATATTTTGGTGAAGAGTTCTTCCTGGAACCCATGAAGAGAACAACAGTAATAACAGAAAATTTTACCTGTGCAAATGAGTAGTGATTCTTTTTTTGAGTGTGGATGAATTCTTTAGCACATTAAAAAGATTTATTCACAAAAGAATGAAACTAGACCACTGTCTTACACCATACACACAAAATTAACTCCTAATGGATTGAAGTGTTGAATGTAAGACCTAAAGCTATAAAACTCCTAGAAGAAACCATAGGTGGTAAGCCACTTGATATCAGTCTCAGTGATGAAGTTTTGGATCTGACTCCAAAAGCAATGGTAACAAAAGCAAAAATAAACAGGTGGGACTATATCAAACTAAAAAGCTTCTGTACAGCAAAGAGAACTATCAACAAAATGAAAAGACAATCTACTGAATGGGAGAAAATATTTGCAAATCATATATCTGTTAAGGGGTTAATATCCCAAATATATAAAGAACTCATACAACTCAACAACCACAAAACAAACACCTGATGGAAAAATGGGCAGAGGATCTAAAAAGACATTTTTGCAAAGAAGACGTACAGATGGCCGAGAGGCATATGTAAATATGTTCAACATTGCTAATTAATAGGGAAATGCATATTAAAACCACAATGAGCTATTATCTCATACCTGTTAGAAGCGCTGTTATCAAAAGATAAGAAATAACGAGTGTTGGCAAGGATGTGGAGAAAAGGGGACACTTGCACACTGTTGGTGGGAATGTAAATTGGTGCAGCCACTATGGAAAACAGTACGGAGATTCCTCAAAAAATTAAAAATAGAACTACCATACGACCCAGCAATTCCATTTCTGGTTATCTGAAGAAAACTAAAACACTAATTTAAAAATATATATGCACTCCTATGTTCATTGCAGTATTATCTACAGTAACCAAGATAAGGAAAGAACCTAAGTGTCCATCAATGGGTGAATGGGTAAATAAGATGTCACATATATCTACATATTATATATATATATATATATGAATATATATATATGAATGCTAATCAGCCATAAAAAAGAATAAAATCATGCCATTTGCAACAACATGGATGGAACTTGGGGGAATTACACTAAATGGAATAAGTCAGACAAAGACAAATACTGCATCATTTCACTTATATGTGGAATCTAAAAAACAAACCAAAACAAAATCAAAATCATAGGGACAGAGAACAAACTGGTAGTTGCCAGAGGAGAGGGTTGTTTGGGGGTGGGCAAAACAGGTGAAGGGGGTCAAGTGTTATAAAATAAATGTCATGGGGATGTAATGTACAGCATGGCCACTATAGTCAGTAATATCATAGAGCATACCAAGAAAGTTGCCAAGGGCTTCCCTGGTGGCGCAGTGGTTGAGGGTCCGCCTGCCGAAGCAGGGGTCACGGGTTCGTGCCCCGGTCCGGGAGGATCCCATATACCGCGGAGGGGCTGGGCCCGTGAGCCATGGCCGTTGAGCCTGCGCGTCCGGAGCCTGTGCTCCGCAACGGGAGAGGCCACAACAGTGAAAGGTCCGCGTACCGCAAAAAAAAAAAAAGAAAGTTGCCAAGAAAGTAAATCCTAAAACTTAAATTTGTATGGTGACAGATGGGAACTAGACTTTTTGTGGTGATCATTTTGCTGTATATCCAAATACTGAACCATTATGTTGTACACCTGAAACCAATATAATGTTATATGCCAATTATATATACCTCAATAAAATTTTTCTAAAAAGATTTATTCTTGACCTCTTCTTCCCACCCCCATCCTCCATATCTGCTCTGGGTTTGGAGTAAATATAGCAGCGCTGGAGTACTTAAGCTTAAACGCCTCCTGCAAGTATTATATATTTTTATGAGCGAATTCTCATCTGGAGAGCTGGCCTTTGGGACTATGTCTGTGAACATGTTTTAGCCTTTAAGTACAATAGTGCTTGCAAAAGCCTAGGCATCTCAGTCAAAAGGGAAAGCTCTCAGATGTTTGAACATGACTGATGACGCTCGTGCTGAAGGGTTCGCCTAGTTATTTAACCCAAAAAATACAAGTTTGGGACGTTATTAACATCATACCTGCTAAGTGGGTGGATAATGGACTCAGCTGTATTCACCATCATAATTGCTTTGTAATTGATAAAAGCTCAGTTTAACAAAAACTATTGAGTAACTATCGTGTTCAGGCATATTCTAGAGGCTAGAGATAGATAAATCAGACATAGGAAAGGCAATAGAAATCTGCTACTAATAAATACAATAAATGTCCATTCAAGAATGGAAGTGCAGGCAAACTACGGAGGTGGTGAAATTGTTATTCTGATGGGGATGGGGTGGGGGAGGGGCAGCCAGGCTTCCCAGAGGGGTGGAGTGGTGAGCACTTTGCGGCTGGGAGCCCATCAAACAGAAAAGGAAGGGAAGTACTCCAGACAGGGAAGCAGCAGGTATGAGGTGGTACAACGGCATGCGGTGTGCCAGAAAGTAGTTCAGAGTTGTTACAGCAAAAAGTGCCTGTGTGTCTGGGATGGGAGGCGGGTTGAGGGCTGGAAAGGAAGGAGATGAGGCTGAGACCCAGCAAGGAGCGTGCTGGGAGGACCTGGCGTGTGGGCCAGGGGGCTCAGGCTTTGTTCTGTAGTCTGAGTGGTGGGAAATTACTGCAAGATTTAAGCAGAAGAGTGGGTGGTCACACTAGAGGTTAGCAGTATCTCTGAGGCAGATTGGGTCCACTTGTCAAAACACTAGACAAAAGAAGGTAGATTGGTTGGTGAGGACATTGCCCTTAAAATTAGGGGTGGAAAACTACAGTGCTTGGGCCCAAACTGACTCACCACCTCTTTTTAATGGGCCCAGGATATAAGAAAGGTTTTTACAAATAAACATTTTCAATCGACTTGATGATAAGGAACACTAACCTTGAACCCCAATTAAGCAAAAGGTATCTCCCTGAATTCTATTTTTCTCATTAGTAGATCTACATTACATTTTTTTCTCGATAATTATTATATTTTTAATTTATTCAGTAAAAAATTGGAGAAACTTGTTTTCTCTTTTGTTTTATAAGCACATAGATAATATCCTCAGCTTTTCCTCTTGGCCCACAAAGCCTAGAATGTTTACTTTCTGGTTCTTTACAGAACGAGTTGACCAGCTCCCGGTCTAAATGAGAAATAATGAGGATAGTATGAGAAGGACAGTGAGGAAACGGACCTCATAGTGAGGCCCATTCGGGTGTGAGTCCCTGTAAGAGGATGTTAATTTTCTGACTATGCATTGATTTGGAAAACACAGGGGTGTAACAAATATGTTTTTGCCATGTAGACAAAACAATAAGTTGTCTAAATTGATCATTTTCAATCAGCTGTGGTATCATTAAGACTTAAGATCATTAATGTGCATTTTAAAAAGGGCTTTATATCATCTTTATCAAGTTAAATCAGGTAAATAGAACTCCTCTATACATATTGGCATTTTTTTTTACATACCATCATGTAGATAAGTGCATAATTTCTTATTTTTTTTTAATGCTATTAAAAAAAAATACAAGAGAGTGCTGATGCTTTAAAAAAAATCCCAACAGGAGAAAAAGATACACAGTAAAAAGTGAATTTCCATTTCACTTTAGTCTGCTAGTTCCTCAGTTTGGCAGTCCTCTCCAGAGGCAATTTACTTTGCCAGTTTCTTATACTTCATACCCATACATATGTAATGTGTATATGCATATAGTGCCATTTTCTTTTATTCACACAGTAACGCACTCTACATACTGTACTGTATCTTCCTTTTGCCGGTTAATATAACCTGGAGTTGATTTCATATCATTTCATATCAATCTTTATAGCTCTCCCTTATTAAGAGCTCCATAGTATTCTGACACATGGATGCTATAACAAATAACTGTGTACAAACATCTCCATGCATGTACTACAGGGTTTCTATAAGAAAAATTTCTAGAAGTAGAATTTCAGAGCAGGGGGTATTTATAATTTAAACTGACAAATATTGTCAAATTGACTTTCAAAAGTTGAACTAATTTACACCATCTCAACTATATATCATAGTGTATGTTTTCTTATCTCTTTGTCAAAATAGGGTAATAGCCAATTCTTAAATCTTTTCCAGACTGATAGATGAAAAAACAAGTCATTCCCTTATAATCTTTAAGTACATTTCTCATATGATCATGAAGTTGAACATCTTTTCATGTGTTTAAAGGTCATTTCCTTTTCTTTGAATTGTCTGTTCATGTTCTTGGCTTATTCTTCTATTGGGATCATGTTCTGTTTTAAAAATAATTCTTGAAAGTACTTTGTTAGGGAAAGAAATCCTATTCAAGCCAAATTTTATAGATGGAAAAAAAAACCCTTATTATTCAAAGATTTCAATTACTTTACCAGAAAACAAGAATTGCCCAACTTAGCTTACTTTTACACCACATCCTGTGAGAGAGCCACACAAATCCATGTGATCTATAATCGATATTTTTTGTGACCATATCTCCCTATTGAATAATCAGTTACTGGCCCAAAGTCTAAATGAACAAGTTCAGGGACGCAGATCCAGGGTAAAGAAAAAATAAAGTAAAATCCTTTTAATGTAACAGAGCCAATCCCAAGAGGACTGGAATAGTAATCAGAAGAGAAGGAACAACTAGCAATTTTAATTCATGCAGAATAGCTGAAAATTACGCAAAAAATACATTTGAAAGAAGAATGGAATTTGGAATTAAAATACACACACACTTTTGAGTAAATTTTAAAGTCAACTCTCATATTGCCTAGGAAAAAGATGCTTACCAAACAAAAAGCTGTTGCTTTGGCTCAAAAAAACCTGTTTTAAATGAGACAGAGGCTTAATGATCAGACTGCTTTTCTTGGGACTTGTATTCTCTGCCCATGTATAAAATTTCATGAGGTTTAACACATAGGCTAAAATCCAAAGTAAAGTTCCTCAGAGGTGCGGGTTTGAGCTCAGCACCCTCGTGCTTCTTTCTGTCAATAAGTTGTTGAAAATTACAGAGATCTATACGTGTACTCCCATAGACACAGAACCAGTAACGGACACCCAGGAACACGAGGGCGTTGAACTAAAAGACCTCAGGAGTCTGTGCTTACAATGAGGAGGACCCTTAAGGAAAGCTCAGTCCAAGCTCTGCCATGTGTCCCCTCAGGGCAGTTAGCCACAGTCTTCAAAAACTTTCTTCCTACAGAAAAAGGCAGCTAAGTACACTCTCAGGTATCTTTCTTGAGGGATCGTGGATGTCAAACACATGTCATCACTCAAGGAGCATTGCTATAAATCAAGTTAAAGCCTTGGCAAGAATTTCCTATTTTTATCAGTGGTATTTAACTAGCAACCCTTAAGAATGAAAACAAAACTAGAGGCAGCCTAGGGGCATATTTATTGTGACTTTCTCTGAGACTTTCTCTGCTAAGGCAGGCTTTGTTGTGGACACCTTCTGATGTTTTCAGTTAAGAATAGGACTGGTAATATTCCATTGTAATGAGGTGGATAGACCTAGAGTCTGTCATACAGAGTGAAGTAAGTCAGAAAGACAAATACCGTATGCTAACACGTATATATGGAATTTAAGGGGAAAAAAATGTCATGAAGAACCTAGGGGTAAGACAGGAATAAAGACACAGACCTACTAGAGAATGGACTTGAGGATATGGGGAGGGGGAAGGGTGAGCTGTGACAAAGCAAGAGACAGGCATGGACATATATACACTACCAAATGTAAAATAGATAGCTAGTGGGAAGCAGCCGCATAGCACAGGAAGATCAGCTCGGTGCTTTGTGACCACCTAGAGGGGTGGGATAGGGAGGGTGGGAAGGAGGGAGACGCAAGAGGGAAGAGATATGGGAACATATGTATATGTATAACTGATTCACTTTGTTATAAAGCAGAAACTAACACACCATTGTAAAGCAATTATACCCCAATAAAGATGTTAAAAAAAAAAAGAAAAACTTAAATTATATTAACATACACGTTTATATTGTTTGAATTTTTGCTTTTGATATTCTCTGGAGTACTTCTTTTATTGAATGAAAAATTCTTTAAATTCTATACTGCTTTACAATTTACAGAATTTTACACACATGGTTTCATTTAATCCCATAGTATGGATTTTCTGGAGTGATTTAAACTATTCTTAAATGTTCAATTAAAGTGGTTGAAAGAGAAAATCTTGTATCAAAGCAAAAATCACCTGTCTTGCTATCCCCATTCCATTTTCCTCCCTGCAATTTTTTCATATCTGTTAAAATCTGATTTGTCATTCTTCTGCTTTAAACCTTCCTTTCTGTGGTTCCCACTGCTTTTAGGGAAAAGCTCAAATGCCTTAACAGGGCTTCCAAGGTTCCCTATGATCTGGCGTTTCTCTTTACCACTTCCTTATTCTCCTCACCAGCCCCGTAGAGAAGTGAAGGAGTCATGGTTAAGAGCATGGACTCTGGAGATAGAACACTTGGCTGTGGTACCTGGTTCTTCTCGTTCCATCTTCTGTGACCTTGAGCAAGTTACTTAAATTCTCTGTGCCTCAATTTTCTCATTTGCACTTTGAGATAATAACTGAACCTACTTCATGAGGTTGTGAGGATTAAATGAGGTAACATGTGAAAGGAACTTAAAACAAGGCCTGACATACTGTAAGTAAATATTTGCTATTGTAATTTTTATTTCAATTATTTTAAGATGCTATACCCTCTGCTTCCAGATCTCTGTACTGCTTTTCTTTCTTCCTAGAACTTTCTCTCTTTAATTTTTATCATTATTTGTATAATTTTCACTCCTTTTTATTAGTCTGAGTTCACAAGAGAAACAGAACCAGTATATATGTATTGATTGGCTCACCTGATTATTGGAGGCTGGTAAGTCCCAAGAGCTGCAGGATGAGTCAGCAAACTGGAGGCCCTGAAGAGCTGATGTTTAGTTCTAGTCTGAGTTCAGAGGCCTAAGAACCAGGAGAGCTATTCACTCTGTATTTCTGGATTTTATTCTTCAGCACTGGGTACAGTCTATGGCTATGAAAATTGTGGTACAATTATTTTAAAATTTTTAATCAGAAAGATATCATGGGGCTTCCCTGGTGGCGCAGTGGTTGAGAGTCCGCCTGCCGATGCAGGGGACACGGGTTTGTGCTCCGGTCCGGGAAGATCCCACATGCCGCGGAGCAGCTGGGCCCGTGAGCCATGGCCGCTGAGCCTGCGCATCCGGAGCTTGTGCTCCGCAATGGGAGAGTGGGAGAGGCCACAACAGTGAAAGGCCCACGTACCGCAGAAAAAAGAAAAAAAAAAAATCGTGAATTGCTCCAAATTTGATTTTCAGAAACGTTATTTTCTATTTTAAAGATGAAAGAAACTAAGGGTTAGACAAGCTAGGTGACTTGTTCAAGGCCATAATACTTCTAGTAAAGATGACACCAGGACATAGCTAGGTTCCCATGACATAGCCCATGCTCATTTCTCCACCTCACCTCTGTATGGAAAGATGACCAGCTTATGCCAGGTCAGATTAATGGCCATGGCCTCAATAGCTTTCTGTTCTAGTGTTTCCAAAGTTCAAAATGGTCAGAATCAACTAGAGGGCTGTTTAAAACACAGATTTCTGGTCCCCCCTTCCTCACACACAGAGTTTCTGATTCTGTAGGTCTAGGTTAGACCTGAGAATTTCTGTCTGTAAGTTCCCAGGTGATGCCGACGCTGCTGATTGAAGGCCATTTTCACTTTGCTACTTGAACCAGTTTTACTGGCTAATCTTTCTCGGTGAGGCGGGTGAAAGAAGACAGGTTGGGCTTGCTACTCTACTGTGTTTTTACTAAGTTCTGCCACCTGTCTAAGCATGCATGTGGAACTATTTTCTCTATGATTGTATCCTTGGTGCAGTTCAGCTTTCAGCTATTTATTTAATTTTTTAAAATCTTTTGGGGTTTCCCTGGTGGCGCAGTGGTTGAGGGTCCGCCTGCCGATGCGGGGGACACGGGTTCGTGCCCCGGTCTAGGAGGGTCCCGCGTGCCACGGAGCGGCTGGGCCCGTGGGCCGTGGCCGCTGGGCCTGCGCGTCGGGAGCCTGTGCTCCGCAACGGGAGAGGCCACAACAGTGAGAGGCCCGCGTACCGCAAAAAAAAAAAAAATCTTTTGAAAGTAAAAAAACTCAATGTTTCTGGAATAGAGCTTTCAATATGGGACTGCGCAGGAACTACTGCTATTAATCTCATAATATGAGTCAAAGAAAAACAGTCAAGATTTTGTTATGCAAATTTTGGAAGTTGTCCTACTATGTATGGCTAAGATTGCTGTTTAAGATTGTGTAAGTAGATCCCACGTGTCCCATTTCTGAGAATTTCTCCCCAGAACTCTGACCAGCTGTAAGGTAACCCTGTACCTATGTTTGTTCCTACAACCTGCCTTTGCTCCCTGCTCATTCCTGGAAGGGGAATGGATGGATGCCTGACCAAAAGGGCTGAGCAGATCCTTCTCCTGAGACTTTGAAACAGAGGTATTTGTTATAGATTCATTTAGTTCTAGAAACTGAAGGACATTTATATGCAGGAGCAGGGGGGTCAATTACTTACCTTCATGTGCAAAATGAAGCAGAGAAAGTAGCCTGGAGACACATATACACACCCACATAGAGGGGCAGAGAATAACTGGGTTCCTTCTGCTTTTCCAGTTGCAGGTTCCAGTTCCTAAGGAGACCTGACCAGAGGTTTGTAAGATGCTCCTGATTCTTTCTGAGACTCTGTGATTTTTTGAGTGGGTTTTTGTTTTTGCCCTCCAGAATAGCCTAAGAGAGTTTGCTACAGACATACTCTTCCTATAGAACCACCTTTCTTCAGGGACAGTGTAATTGGCGAGGAATGGAGAATCAGCAGTGCCGCCTCTGTGAGGAACTAGTTACAGGGCCTCAGGGACATTACTTTCCTACCTCAGATCTGTCACCTGTAAATAGAAGAGTTCATTTAGATTATTTTTAAAGAGCCCTTCCAGCTCTAATATTTATGCTAAAGGAAAACAAGGAAAATGGAGGTTGCCCATTCTTTTTTTTTTTTAATTAATTAATTTATTTTTGGCTGTGTTGGGTCTTCGTTTCTGTGCGTGGCCTTTCTCCAGTTGCGGCGAGCGGGGGCCACTCTTCATCGCGGTGCGCGGGCCTCTCACTATCGCGGCCTCTCTTGTTGGGGAGCACAGGCTCCAGACGCGCAAGCTCAGTAGCTGTGGCTCACGGGCCCAGTTGCTCCGCGGCATGTGGGATCTTCCCAGACCAGGGCTACAAACCCGTGTCTCCTGCGTTGGCAGGCAGATTCTCAACCACTGCGCCACCAGGGAAGCCCACGTTGCCCATTCTTGATCTGGAATTTTAAATGGGAGCCTTGGGGCTGAGTCTGTGTGGGGACAGCAGCGTTCACCTGAAAGACCTTAAAGAGAGAACCAAACTAAGAGGAAGAGTCAAGACGGCTTAAACAATTACCCCTAAAAATAGGGAGAAAATCTGGTCATTCCAAACTTCTTTATTAAGCCTTTGTGCAAGGTTTTCAACATGAGGGTTAGGGTTAGAATCACCTGGGAACCAAAAATTCAAAATCAAAGCCAAAAAACAACTAATGTTCTGGTCACACTCTTGGCCAATTAAATCATGAATTCTACAGTCTGAAGAGGGAGGCAGGCAGGCATTCCTGGATGTTAAAGCTCTCCAGGTGATTACAATCATGGCCAAGTTTGGGAACTACTGAGCCTTTGTATTTGCATTTGTTTAAAAAGGATGTGATTAACTTTAAAAGGTCACAGCTGAATATAAGCAAGATAAGCAGTGGGGGCATGCAGGTATAAGGAGAGCTCCTGTAAACTGAAAAAAGAAAACTTAAAATGTTTTTATGATCCATAAAAGTTCCCTGTTCCAAAGACTTTTATAATATGGTCTATATGTTTAAAGATTTCTTAAGAATATCAAGGTAATATAGATAGCAAAATATCTGACTTTGAAAATCTTGGCGTTATCAAGATAATGTTAAATTTCCTTCACGTATTTTTAAAGAAGGTAAGTAAATGTAATATATATTTTTAAGAAGGCTTCTAACAAAATAGTTTGAATAAAAGGAGAAACCTTCAGGATCTAAGGTAAGACTTCTCTGTGCTGAAAATCAATAACGAGATAGCCTTAATCTCAGTGTGTTAACAAAGTAGGCATTGTTTGCACGGAACTGAGTTTGTATGGAACTGAGACAATTTAGGGTATGTTAAGGGCTCACAAAAAAGGATTCAATCTTAGCATTTGAATTTTCAGGTTTCATTGGAAAAGACAGTGGCCCAAGAGAGCTTCCATGGTTTACACTCTGCTTCATTCTCATCGCTCAGTTTGTTTCTTCATCTGTTTTCACCACTTACTCTCTCATTCTATATCCTCTCTAGTTGGCAGATTCTCCATACTGTCTTTCATATGCTTAAAACTTCTGTCTATTGACCTGAAGGATCTTCAGTCCTTTCTTCATTTACCTACTTTATGTTGGGCATTGGGCATACGCAGTGAATAGGTAGGAAACTTCCCTGCCCTCATAGAATCAGCATTTTAGTGGAAGAAAGAGACAATTAACAGGAAAACAAGTAAACGAGGTAATTACTGAGTAGGATACATATTATACTAAGAGGCACACTAACTGGTGGACATGAGGAGATAGTAATTTTCTTTAGATTGCTGATTCACAAGTTGGCTGCAGTTAAAATCACCTGTAGAGGTTTGGTTTATTTTGTTTTAATTCTGATGCCATGGTCCTATTCAGATTAATTAGTAGGAGTGGGATGCGGTCAGCTGAAGTTTTTATAAGCTTCCTAGGCGATTCTGATACATGGTGAGGATTGAGAATTACTGTTTTAGAGGAAGATCTCTTGAAGAAGATATTTGAACTGAGACCTGAAGGAAAAAGAAGAGGAAGCCAGCTTGCTGGAGGGGGGAGGAGATTGCCCCAGAGAGAGGAGAGGGCAGTTGCCAAGGCCCTGAGGTGCTAGAGACTTCGGTGTGCCCGAGGAAGACACTGGAGGGCAGCAGAGCTGGAGCACGGTAGATTAGAGAGAATGGAGATTTAAAAAGGCAGGTAGAGAGCAGTTCATGCCAGAGTTGGAATTTTATGTGTTTTATATGTTTGAAGTTTAAATGAAATGAGAAGTCACTGGAGAATTGTAACCAGGTAAGTGACATGATCTTAAGTATTTTTTAAAAGAACACACTTTCTGCTTCATGGAAGATGGATTTTAACGGGTCAGTGGTCCCAGTGGAGAGACCAGATAAGGAAACTACGGCCTCAGCCCGATAGAGAAGATGGTGTCTTGGATAGCGTGGTGGCAGTGGGGTAAAAGGAATGCATGGACATGGAGAATATTTTTGAAGACAAACTGGTAGGACTTGCTATGTAGCTATTACCTCACTCGCTAAGAAAGAAAATCTGAGTATTGAGTCAGTAACTTAGTTAATAGACCCACTCCATTCCCATTGCAGAACACCATGCCATTTTACCGGCTACTAGTTTTCCTTGTGTCAATCGATGGATGATTGTCTTAGTATCTGGAGCTCAAACGAATCATGGCCCATGATGCAGCTCATGTGGGACAAAGCAAGTTAACGCATACAGAAGGAAGAGGTATAACAGGTATAACAGTTACTCAGGCTTTCTTAGATTCCCCTTTAATGATCATTTTTAAAATAAGATTTATCTTTAGTGAATGACATAATGATCAAATATATAAATTATGAAAACTGCAAACTTCTCACACAAAGGTGTGTGTAAATGTGTTTTAATTAAACTCGGGTAAGACATGCATATTTTCAAGGCCAAGTTTTTTGGTTTTTTTTTTTTAATTGGGTTTCCATTCTGCTGGCCTCAGGCTGTCCAGCTAAACTGATTTTGTCTTTAAAAAAAGCACATAGTAGTTTGGTTATAAAGAAGGAAAAAAATGTTGTGATTTTTGTTAGGCTGTCATAAATCAAGTTTGAGAAAAACAACTAAGAATATGAATTTTCTAATGTAGCTTGTCATATGCAAAAATTCACATAGTTCAAAGAAATCTTGTAAATGAGAATATCTCCCTAAAAATGTTATAAACAGTCTTCAAATTTCTAGTGAAAGTACACCTGGAAAAAGTACTTTAATGTTTTCAATGAAAATTCACCAAATGTTTAAGTTCCCCAAACTTTAAGTATTAAGTCTTTGGGCATTTATTATTTATACATTTTGAATGTAAAGGTCTGTTACTTTTGCCTGTGACCAAATGGGCAAAACATACATTTTGAGCCTGCACAGATCCAATATCTTGATTTATTGACCTATAAAGAATGTCTTGATTTTGTTTCTATAAAAAGGGAAAGAGAAAACATGAGAGCCAGAACAAAAACAGTATTTTTTAATGTTGCCTTTTCCTCATGGATTTCTCCGTTCTCTGTAATGGACACCTTCCATGAGTCCTTAAAAAGGATTTTTGTTAGCCAGAGAAACTTTCCATGAGCTTTCTTGCTTGCCAAAATTATTAAGACCTCCTGACATGATGTATGCTAGTCCAATAATAACAAACTCTACCTCTAAAATTTTAGCTGCATGTAGAAAACAGCTTAAATTACATGTACATTTTGCCACTTGTATTTTAACCTGAATTCTGCATTCCTTCTTTTTTTAAGAATTAAGATTTATTACTTGAATAGCTATACTAGGTACTAGACTGGAGAAGGAATATAAAGTAGTTAACAAAAAACTGTAGGAATTCCCTTCTAGGCTGAGCCACTGACTAACCTTCAGCTTTAAGATAATTCTACTAGTGAATAGGAACATTGGTTGGATGTGAGAAGTTATGGAAGCTCAGATGTTTTGAATAAATGTTGATACAGCAGGGAAATCAACAGCATTGATCATAGGACTGTTTCCTTCCTTATCCTCCACTCCTTTAGACTTCTTTCCCTATCTCCAAATGAATGTCTTGTGGTTCTTTTGTTCCTAGCTCCATCTTCCATTTTCTTATCGTTTGCTCCTGTACCTAGTATGTAATTCCTATCAAGTTCTCAAAGCATTTTCCTTCTCTTTCAGAAACTTGCTGAAGTCTCAGCACCCCAAGAGAAACCCTGGAAATGAATTGATAAACATTTTCTTTCTCATTTAATTCCCCTGGTGTGACCCACACACAGTGTAAGATGATTTCATAGCACAATCCTAGGCTGTTCTATTCACAAAAAATGTGTTATCTAGAAAAATGGTACAGAGGACCTATTTGCAGGGCAGGAATAAAGACGCAGACGTAGAGAACCGACATGTGGACATGGGGGGGTATGAATTGGGAGATTGGGACTGACATATATACACTACCATGTGTAAAATTGATAGCTAGTGGGAACCTGCTGTATAGCACAGGGAGCTCAGCTCGGTGCTCTGTGATGACCTAGAGGGGTGGGATGGGGGGTGGGGGGGTGGGATGGAGGTCCAAGAGGGAAGAGATATATGTATACATATAGCTGATTGACTTCGTTATACAGCAGAAACTAACACAACATTGTAAAGCAACTATACCCCAATAAAAAAAAAGGTGTCTGATTGTGTGATACCCACATACCACAAAAACAGTGATTTCAGCATCTTGGGAAATGCTTTTTCAGGTGGTGGTTAACCTTCAAGTTTTTCTCTTCCAAAATGACCCAGAGAGAAAGAGCAACAAAAGAGTATAAAAAGTAGAAAAGAAAGATTCCCCCACCCCCAAAATAAGCCATTCCCAAATAACAGTTATCTGCACCCAACACTTGGCTGAGAATTCAACTGAAGGAGATACAGATGCAAACAGAAAAACAACAGTTAGAGATATGGGTATATAAACTCTAAGGGAAAGACCTAAAATTCTCTGCAATTAGTGTTAAAGACCTGATATAAAGAAACAGAAATTCTGGAATAGATGCTTGTGGATCAAGACCAGTGCAGAATATAACAGGATTAGGAAGTCACACCCAACCAACAAAAGTGAAGGAAAATTTGAATTGAACCAGGGAAGATAAGTTTCCTTCTATATTAGTTTCCTATTGCTGGTATGAAAAATTATCACAAATCCTGTGGCTTAATACAGTACAAATTTATCTTACAGTTCTGGAGGTCAGAAGTTGGAAATGGGTCTTACTTGGCTAAAATCAGGTGTTGGAAGGAATTCAGGGCTTCATTCCTTTGGGAGACTCTAGAGGAAAATCTGTTTAACTTTTCCAGCTTTTAGAGGTTTTTAGTGACTCTCCTCCTTCATTTTATTCCATAGTTTCAGCATAGTGACTGCAGTGTCTGCTGAGAGGTGGCTATGTCAGTGCCTGTCATGGAATTATTGGAGAACAAGGAGAGTGAATAGAGGTGGTTGTAGAGATTGTCAAAGGAGTTTAAGTACATGCAAATCATCCTCTGGGTTCTCACAGAAATGCGTGCAAGTTACTCAGCAGAACATGGATATTATTGTGGAAAATGCAGGAAAGAGCCAGTGTAATTTGGGTTGATACTATTGCAATCTTTGGGTCTTGGTGAAACTTGGGGTTACATGTATATATATAGTCCATTCCTGAGTTTTGAGTTCAGACATTCTCAGCTAATCTTTTTTTATTCTCTAAATTCTAAATTCTATTATCCAATTATATATTGCTAGAGATAATTACTTGTACCAGCTATATCTCAATTGAATTTGCTAGTACATTTTGGTATTTAAGTTGAGCAGTCTCAGGAGACAGCACCCCTTACAGAAAGGGTCTAGCAATTACTCGTGTTTGAGTGAATTACACATGACATGAGTGGCTCAAAAGTGTTATAAAATAAGAGCCACAATTGTTCCAGTTTGCTGACATAAAGAAAATATATTCCATACTTGATTTACTGTTTCTTCTGTAATTTCAGATTATATGCGTATGTATTCAATTTAGGATGTTTCTCTCCATAAAACTGTTTAATTTGCAGTTAAAAGCAGATTTACTGTGGTATAATTATTACACAAAGAACTGCATATATTTAATGTGTACAATTTGAGTTTGAACATATGCAAACACCTGTGATACCATCATGACAATCAAAGTAACAGGCATATCCAATACCTCCCAAAGTTTCCTTGTGTCCCCTGCTCTTTGTGTGTGTGTGTGTGTGTGTGTGTGTGTGTGTGTAAAGATGGTCAGCATCATTAATTATCAGGGAAATGCAAATTAAAAATATGAGATATCACCTCACACTGGTTAGGATGGCTATTATCAAAAAAACCCCAAAAGATAACAAGTGTTTGCAAGGCTGTGGAGAAATTGAAACTCTTATACACTGTTGATGGGAATGTAAAATAATGCAGCAACTATAGAAAAAATATGGAGGTTCCTTAAAAAATTAAGAATAGAGCTACCATATGATTCAGCAATCCTACTTCTGGGTGTGTATCCAAAAGAAGTGAAATCAATCCTGAAGAGATATCTACACTCCCATGTTCATTGCAGTATTATTCAACAATAGCCGAGATAGGGAAACAATCCAAATGTCATCACAGATGAATAGATACAGAAAATGTATACATGTACAATAGAATATTATTCAGCCTTATAAAAGAAGGAAATCCTGCCATTTGTTACAACATAGATGAACTTGGAGAACATTTTGCTAAGTGAAATAAGAGTCATAGTAGAACAAATATGGCATGGTTTCTCTTATGGGGTATCTAAATTAGGCAAACTCATAAAAGCACAGAATATTTTTCATTGAAGTGCTCATGGACGCAAGGTTAAATTTTGTATACGTGATCCTTAATGTGGGGGGAAAATAAGTTTATCATCCATCATCTATAATAATGTTAGATAATCCATTGTTAGAAATATATCCCTTTGTGTTGAGGCATTTTCTCAAAAATGTCTTCTATAATGCATATACTCCTAAGAAAAGTGGCTCATTTTGTTTTCAATAATGCAAGGTCATGTCCTTTCAGAATTAGTTTCTCAAATAGTAACTACTTTGCAATGAAATTACTGTGGATATGTGAATTTTATATAAGTATGAATGCACCGATTCAGAGCATTGAAGGAGAAATTCTATTGGGATATAGAAGGGCAAAATACTTCTTAAAAAGTAGTTGATATTTGAATTGGAAAAAGATTATCTAGATGGAAAGGAGTATCAAAAATGCCAAGATGAATAGACTCCAAAGACAATCTTTATTTAATTTATAATTTTTGTCATGAGCATCCCTGTGGGAAAGAGCTTACCATAGTATTTCTGAGTATATCCTTAATATGTTTCTTAAAATATGCTTTAAAAGCCAATGATATAGTGTTCAAAGTTTGGCATATGAAAAAGCTAATGGTTATGGAAGTGGCGTGCATTTGGTTTGGTGTTCATTGGCCAGTGATTAAGGGAATATCCAGAGAAATCCTTATAAAATTGTTTAGGTAGTTCTCTTCAGTATGGCTTCTGGCTATTTGCATTCTTTAGCACAGTGTATTATAATTTTCAATGCTGAATAAAATACCTTCTAGACCTCGGACAAGGCTCTTAGAGAGCTAAACATTTTTCTTGATGTCATTAAGTTGATAGATAATTTTGGAGGCCACTATAAAGTCTATTTACAAGTGGAGGGAGTTGGGATTGTGCAGCACATACAAACAAAATCCATCTGGTGTTTATGTGAGTTTGTGTTTATAATGGCAGTTTCCACCGTACAAACGGATTGTATTTTAAAAATTCATTTTAAAGTTCATTGTTTGGAACCTAGAATACATTTTTCCTTAGAACCAACTGTTCTGTATAGTGGCTAGGTTCCTACACCAGCTATCAAAAGCCTCTTTAACTCACAGGGTTCCTGAAATGTCCATGGATACTAATACCATTAAGGAAATAGCTATCATGAACAATGCTGTTCTCTGGAAAAGTGAGCTTGAGTGTCAACTGGGGATTCTGGAACATTAGCTTCCCCTTACCTTCTGCAAGTCATGCAATGAGAGAAACTCTGTAAAGAAAACAAATTAATTAAGTAGAAGAGTGCTAAATGCCAGAGCAAAGCAAAGAGAAATCAGTTAAATAAAAGAAGAAGAAATAATAGAGCAGTTGTAAGAGATGGAAAATAGAGAGGCTTCTAGAAGAGATACCAGAGAAAAAAATAATAGAACATCAGAGAAGTAATATATTAAGAGAGAATTTCTGAGAATTCTTTATATGGATGAACAAAAGTTGCTAAAACTTTGAAGAAAAATAAGGTGAAATTATAAATGACAAAAGTTATTTTAAAAAATGGTAATCAACATAACATGGTATTCAAACAGGCTAGGTAAAGGGACCAGTCGTACAGAATAAAAAAAACTAAGAAACAGATCCACCTATATATAAAAATTTGATATAATAATGAAATTGGTATTGCATATCAGTAGGGAAGTGATGCAATAAATTGTACTGAGTAGCTATGCATATTGAAAAACATAGTTACAGCCTTTCCTAAAACCATATACAAACAATAACTCCAGGTATTATATACTGCTAGTAAGTGTATAAATTAACATGAGCTCACATTTGTAGAGCAATCTGGATATGTATTAATTTTCTCTTGGTGCTGTAATAAATTAAGTAGCTTAAAACAACACAAATCTATTATCTCACAGTTCTGGAGGTCAGAAGTCTGAATTGGGTCTCTCTGGATTAAAATTAAGGTGTCAGGATGGTTGTGTTCCTTTCTGGAAATTCTAGGAGAGAGTCTGCTTCCTTGTTTTTTTCTAGCTTCTAGAGGCAGTCTACATTCCCTCTATCTTCCAAGTCAGAAACACTGAGCTGAGTCCTTTTCATACTACCATCTCTCTGGTTCTTCCTCTCACCCTTTTCCTCCTTCTTGCACTTATAAGGACCCTTGTGATGACATTGGGCCCACCTGGATAATCCAGGATAATCTCATCCCATGGTCAGTCAGTCAGCAACCTTTATTTCCCTTTGCCATGTAAACAAACATATTCACAAGTTCTGGGGATTAGGACATGGACTTCTTTGAGGAACTATTATTCTGCCTACAATAGGAACTATCTATTCAACTTGAATGTTTTTTATGTCTGATGACTTTGCAATTTCATTTCTAGGTATAGTCCCTTCAGAAAATATAGCACATTTTAAGGGAATTTATATAAGATAGTTGCAGCATTTTTGGTAGTATAACCTAAATGTCTATCATCAAGAGCAAGGGAAAATTGTGGTCTACTGGTACAACAGAATATTATACAATAGTCAAAAATAATGAACTAGAGGCCACAGGTGTCAACACAGACACTTCTCAATAACAAAATGTTGTAGGAAGCCATTTATTCTATGAAACCATTTATATAAAGTTTTAAAACCTGAAGACAACCATATTTTATTTATGGACACACTGCATGAGGTGTAAGTAATTCTCACCTAGGCTACAATGTTTTTAGACTCACACTTTAGCCTTCAATTTTGTGCTTATGCCCACCCTTCTATGGCAGGCGTTGGTAAATTATGGTGCTGTGGGCAGCCCACCTTTTTTGTGAATAAAGTTTTATTGAAATACAGGCTGCCTACCTTTTTGTAAATAAAGTTTTATTGGACTATTTTTTTTAAACATCTTTATTAGAGTATAATTGCTTTACAATGTTGTGTTAGTTTCTGCTGTATAACAAAGTGAATCAGCTATACAGATACATATATCCCCTGTCCCCTCCCTCTTGTGTCTCCCTCCCACCCTCCCTATCCCACCCTCCCTATCCCACCCCTCTAGGTGGTCACAAAGCACCGAGCTGATCTCCCTGTGCTATGCCATGCTCATTTTTAAAAAAAGTTCTATCTGTGGCTGATTTAGTACTACAGTGGCAGAGTTGAGTAGTTGTGACAGAGACTGGAGAGCCCTCAAGTCTAAAATATTTACTACTGGCCCTTTAAGAAAAAGCTTGTTAGTATGAGGTTAACACCACTTGTTCAGTCCTGGGTATTGAGCTGGTTTCTGGAGACACAAAGGTGCTTAGAGGGTCCTGCCCTCAAGGAGCTTAGACCAATAGAGAAAAAGATATAAAATAAGTTCAGCAAAATGGTTTATACCCTAGGAAGGAAGTTCTGTAAAACACAATGAAGTGCGAGATTTTTCCTCAGGTACTGAAAGGACAAATAAATAAGGATTAAAATATAAAGTGCCTGGCTCATAATAAGACTTCAGTGCTGTGGGTCTACTATTGATATTCATATGCTTGTGACTGTCATCATCCTATGAAACTGCATGAATAAGAGTAAAGAAAGGGAAGGAAGAAAAAAAAGCAGAAAAAGAACATTTAGAAGAGGAGAACACTGAAAGTGTGCTAAATAATGAAAGATAAGGAATGCCTAGTTTTACTTTTTTACAAGTTAATATTTCAAAATAGAGTCAATAAAACTGTTATTTATCTTTTTTATATCAGTGAAATGTAAATCAGTCATTTTTACCAGAAACATAGCCATTTGATTTCCCTAGTGCTAACTATAAATAAAGTGAATAGATTTCTCAAATTATCTTGCTTGGGTTTTCATACTAAGATTTACTGGAACACACATGCCTGTGAATTATAAATATGTTTTTTTAAAGCATACCAAATAATTTTTTTGGAACAAAGTCTTTCTTATGAGAGAACACATTTATTTTCTTTAATGGATTCTTAAGGTAATAAAAAATGTAGATAAGTTGTCATCGTGATCATTACCCATTTTTATTTGTGGGGTTTCTAAGGCCTGTTCAGTTCCCTGGAGAGCATGTTCACTCTGCTACTTGGTCAATCATGTTTCCCCAAATGGCCATTGAAGTTATTTTGGCTCATGTCATCTTTCGAGAGGGAAACCATTTTTATCTGTCTCCAGAATAATAATAGTTTACCTGTAATATATTTTTCTCTTCTTCACTTCTCTTTGATCATTCAGTGGCTCCACGTATTTGTTCCCTTGGGATTTCTGCTAAGGAGGAGCTGGGCACTTGTCTTGAACAAATGATTTTCACTCAATTACAAACTATTATTACTTGGTTTTCCTTCCTGGATAGTTTTTCAAATTTTCAGCTGTTATTGAACATCTCATAGCTGTGAGATTTTTAGAATTAACTTGATGGTAAAACTTCTTTTAAAAGGCATTCTGCTCTTTTCTCTGGTAGAACATTACCAGGCTAGCAATTTCCTTCTAGGGCTAAAATTTCTTGCTTAGTTCTATTATGTATAGCATCAAAATGGTATTTCATTAACAAATAGGAAGAGAACTTTTATCTTCCTCTAATAAAATGTTCATTTAAATTCAATTTAATTGTACTCCTGTAGTTTTTATTAGGCTTCATTTTTTCTTCACCGGGCAATGACCTTCTTAAGGAGAGGCAAGAATGAATCCAACTAGCAACATTGCAGGAAAGTGCTGTTACATTTGGGAGGGTAGAGGGATGGGAAACATAGCTGATGCTGCTAGTTGAATGGGAATGGAAGTACACTAATGACAGAGTTCAGAGGGCATGCCCCAAAAACCTTCCTACTCACCTGTGAATAAAACACCCAACTTCCCCAAGGCCACATCTATAATACCCAGGAGATGCAGTTTTGAAAAAGTGTAATTCTTGAGAGACTACAGATTTCATTCTGACCTTCACCTCAGAAAACTTACTTGTTTAACTTTCCTCTTAAGAATTTTGTTTTGTATTAAAGTAATGAAATATATTCAGAATTCTAAAATCTAAAATAGTGAAATATGTTTAGGTTTCAAAATGGTTGACTTACCATTGGTGCATTTTACAACCATCTATCTTTTTTTTTTTTTCTTGTTCCCTGACCTTCTCTTTGCCTAGCTCTGCCTGTGCAGCCAGAATGAGGGCAAGCGCTGAGCTGAGCTGAGCTGAGCAGACCAAACAATGCCCCCTTAGAGGTTGTGTGACCTCAGGCAGGCTCCTCAGTCTCCAAGCTTCAATCTCCTCCTCTATAAAATAGGTGAAATGCTAAACAAATGCCTAATTGCACATTTTTTTAAAAGAAAGCATCCTCCCAAATGTCTTGTTATTTTAATTTAAAAAATTTTTATACAGCAGGTTCTTATTAGTTATCCATTTTATACATATTAGTGTATACACGTCAATCCCAATCTCCCAATTCATCCCACCCCATCCCCACAACCCTGCTTTCCGCCCCTGGTGTCCATACGTTTGTTCTGTATATCTGTGTCTATTTCTGCCTTGCACACCGGTTCATCCGTACCATTTTTCTATATTCCACATACATGCATTAATATACGATATTTGTTTTTCTCTTTCTGACTTAACTTCATTCTGTATGACAGTCTCTAGATCCATCCACGTCTCTACAAATGACCCAATTTTGTTCCTATTTATGGCTGAGTAATATTCCATTGTATATATGTACCACATCTACTTTATCCATTCGTCTCTCGATGGGCATTCAGGTTGCTGCCATGTCCTGGCTATTGGAAATAGTGCTGCAAAGAACACTGGGGTGCATGTGTCTTTTTGAATTATGGTTTTCTCTGGGTATATGCCCAGTAGTGGGATTGCTGGGTCATACGGTAGCTCTATTTTTAGTTTCTTAAGGAAACTCCATACTGTTCTCGATAGTGGCTGTATCAATTTACATTCCCAACAACAGTGCAAGAGGGTTCCCTTTTCTCCACACCCTCTCCTGCATTTGTTGTTTGTAGATTTTCTGACGATGCCCATTCTAACTGGTGTGGGGTGATACCTCATTGAAGTTTTGATTTGCATTTCTCTAATAAATAGTGATGTTGAGCAGCTTTTTTGTGCCTCTTGGCCATCTGTATGTCTTCTTTGGAGAAATGTCTATTTAGGTCTTCTGTCCATTTTTGGATTGGGTTGTTTGTTTTTTTAATATTGAGGTGCATGAGCTGTTTATATATTTTGGAGATTAATCCTTTGTCCGTTGATTTGATTGCAAATATTTTCTCCCATTCTGAGGGTTGTCTTTTCACCTTGTTTATAGTTTCCTTTGCTGTGCAAAAGCTTTTAAGTTTCATTAGGTCCCATTTGTTCATTTTTGTCTTTATTTCCATTACTCTAGGAGATGGGTCATAAAAGATCTTGCTGTGGTTTATGTCATAGAGTGTTCTGCCTATGTTTTCCTCTAAGAGTTTTATAGTCTCTGGCCTTACATTTAGGTCTTTAACCCATCTTGAGTTTATTTTTGTGTATGGTGTTAGGGACTGTTCTAATTTCATTCTTTAAATGTAGCTGTCCAGTTTTCCCAGCACCACTTACTGAAGAGACTATCTTTTCTCCACTGTATGTCCTTGCCTCCTTTGTCATAGATTAGTTGACCACAGGTGCATGGGTTTATTTTTGGGCTTTCTATCCTGTTCCATTGATCTATATTTCTGTTTTTGTGCCAGTACCATATTGTCTTGATTACTGTAGCTTTGCAGTATAGTCTGAAGTCAGGGTGTCTGATTCCTCCAACTCTGTTTTTTTCCCCCAAGATTGCTTTGGTTATTCGGGGTCTTTTGTGTCTCCATACAAATTTTAAGATTTTTTGTTCTAGTTCTGTAAAATATGCCATTGGTAATTTGATAGGGATTGCACTGAATCTGTAGATTGCTTTGGATAGTATAGTCATTTTCACCATATTGATTCTTCCAATTTAAGAACATGGTATGTCTCTCCATCTGTTTGTGTCATTTTTTATTTCTTTCATCAGTGTCTTATACTTTTCTGAGTACAGGATTTTTACTGCCTTAGGTAGGCTTATTCCTAGGTATTTTATTCCTTTTGTTGCAGTGGTGAATGGGATTGTTTCCTTAATTTCTCTTTCTGATCTTTTGTTGTTAGGGTATAGGAATGCAAGAGATTTCTGTGCATTAATTCTGTATCCTGCAACTTTACCAGGTTCATTGATTAGCTCTAGTAGTTTTCTGGTGGCATCTTTAGGATTCCCTATGTATAGTATCATGTCATCTGCAAACAGTGACAGTTTTACTTCTTCTTTTCCGATTTGGATTCCTTTTATTTCTTATTCTTCTCTGATTGCCATGGCTAGGACTTCCAAAACTATGTTGAATAATAGTGGTGACAGTGGATATCCTTGTGTTGTTTCTGAACTTAGAAGAAATGCTTTCAGTTTTCCACCATTGAGAATGATGCTTGCTGTGGGTTTGTCATATATGGCCTTCATTATGTTGAGGTAGGTTCCCTCTAGGCCCACTTTCTGGAGAGTTTTTATCATAAATGGGTGTTGAATTTTGTCAAAAGCTTCCTTTGCATCTATGGAGATGATCATATGGTTTTTATTCTTCAGTTTGTTAATATGGTGTATCACATTGATTGATTTGCATGTATTGATGAATCCTTGCATCTCTGGGATAAATCCCACTTGATTGTGGTGTATGATCCTTTTAATGTGTTGTTAGATTCTGTTTGCTGGTATTTTGTTGAGGATTTTTGCATCTATATTCATCAGTGATTTTGGTCTGTAATTTTCCTTTTTGTAGTATCTTTGTCTGGTTTTGGTATCAGCGTGATGGTGGCCTCATAGAATGAGTTTGGGAGTGTTCCTTCTTCTGCAATTTTTGGGAAGAGTTTGAGAAGGATGGGTGTTAGTTCTTCTGTAAATGTTTGCTAGAATTCACCTGTGAAACCATCTGGTCCTGGACTTTTGTTTGTTGGAAGATTTTAAATCACAGTTTCAATTTCATTACTTGTGATTGGTCTGTTCATATTTTCTATTTCTTCCTGATTCAGTCTTATAAGGTTATACCTTACTAAGAATTTGTCCATTTCTTCCAGGGTGTCCATTTTATTGGCATAGAGTTGCTTGCAGTAGTCTCTTATGATGCTTTGTATTTCTGTGGTGTCCTTTGTAACTTCTCCTTTTTTATTTCTAATTTTATTGATTTGAGTCCTCTCCCTCTTTTTCTTGATGAGTCTGGCTAATGGTTTATCCTTTTTTTTTTTAATCTTCTCAAAGAAACAGCTTTTAGTTTTATTGATCTTTGCTACTGTTTCCTTTGTTTCTATTTCATTTATTTCTGCTCTGATCTTTATGATTTCTTTCCTTCTGCTAACTTTGGGTTTTGTTTGTTTTTCTTTCTCTAGTTCCTTTAGGTGTAAGGTTAGATTGTTTATTTGAGATTTTTCTTGTTTCTTGAGGTAGGCTTGTATTGCTATAAACTTCCCTCTTAGAACTGCTTTTGCTGCATCCCATAGGTTTTGGATACTTGTGTTTTCATTGTAATTTGTCTCTAGGTATTTTTTGATTTCCTCTTTGATTTCTTCAGTGATCTCTTCGTTATTTAGTAATGTATTGTTTAGCCTCCATGTGTTTGTGTTTTTTACACCTTTTTCCCCGTAATTGATTTCTCATCTCATAGCATTGTGGTCAGAAAAGATGCTTGATATGATTTCAATTTTCTTAAATTTACCAAGGCTTGATTTATGACCCAGGATGTGATCTCTCCTGGAGAATGTTCCATGTGCATTTGAGAAGAAAGTGTAATCTGCTGTTTTTGGATGGAATGTCCTACAAATATCAATTAAGTCTATCTGGTCTATTGTGTCATTTAAAGCTTGTGTTTCCTTATTAATTTTCTGTCTGGATGATCTGTCCATTGGTGTAAGTGAGGTGTTAAAGTCCCCCACTATTACTGTGTTGCTGTCAATTTCCTCTTTTATAGCTGTGAGCATTTGCCTTATGTATTGAGGTGCTCCTATGTTGGGTGCATATATATTTATAATTGTTATATCTTCTTCTAGGATTGATCCCTTGATCATTATGTAGTGTCCTTCCCTGTCTCTTGTAACATTCTTTATTTTAAAGTCTATGTTATCTGATATGAGTATTGCTACTCCAGCTTTCTTTTGATTTCCATTTGCATGGAATATCTTTTTTCCATCCCCTCACTTTCATTCTGTATGTGTCCCTAGGTCTGAAGTGGGTCTGCTGTCTCTTGTAGACAGCATATATGCGGGTCTTCTTTTTGTATCCATTCAGCCAGCCTGTGTCTTTTGGTTGGAGCATTTAATCCATTCACATTTAAGGTAATTATCAATATGTATGTTCCTATTACCATTTTCTTAGTTGTTTTGGGTTTGTTTTTCTAGGTCCTTTTCTTCTCTTGTGTTTCCCACTTAGAAAAGTTCCTTTAGCATTTGTTGTAGAGCTGGTTTGGTGGTGCTGAATTCTCTTAACTTTTGCTTGTCTGTAAAGCTTTTGATTTCTCCATTGAATCTGAATGAGATCCTTGCCAGGTAGAGTAATCTTCATTGTAGGTTCTTCCCTTTCATCCCTTTAAATATATCCTGCCACTCCCTTCTGGCTTGTAGAGTTTCTGCTGAGAAATCAGCTGTTAACTTTATGGGAGTTCTCTTGTATGTTATTTGTCATTTTTCCCTTGTTGCTTTCAATAATTTTCCTTTGTCTTTAATTTTTGTCAGTTTGATTACTATGTGTCTAGATGTGTTTCTCCTTGGGTTTATCCTGCCTGGGACTCTCTGTGCTTCCTGGACTTGGGTGCCTATTTCCTTTTCCTTTTCCTGTTAGGGAAGTTTTCGAGTATAATCTCTTCAAATATTTTCTTGGGTCCTTTCTCTCTCTCTTCTCCTTCTGTGACCCCTATAATGTGAGTGTTGTTGCATTTAATGTTGTCCCACAGGTCTCTTAGGCTGTCTTCATTTCTTTTCATTTTTTTTTCTTTATTCTGTTCTGCAGCAGTGAATTACACCATTCTGTCTTCCAGGTCACTTACTCATTCTTCTGCCTCAGTTATTCTGCTATTGATTTCTTCTAGTGTATTTTTCATTTCAGTTATTGTATTGTTCATCTGTTTGTTCTTTAATTCTTCTAGGTCTTTGTTAAACATTTCTTGCATCTTCTCGACCTTTGCCTCCATCCTTTTTCTGAGGTCCTGGATCATCTTCACTATCATTATTCTGAGTTCTTTTTCTGGAAGGTTGCCTATCTCCACTTCATTTAGTTGTTTTTCTGTGGTTTTATCTTGTTCCTTCATCTGGTACATAGTCCTCTGCCTTTTCATTTTGTCGATCTTTCTGTGAATGTGGTTTTCTTTCCACAGGCTGCAGGATTGTAGTTCTTCTTGCTTCTGCTGTCTGCCTTCTCCATTTATCCTTTAATAATATCCTTTAATGCATAAGCTGTGGCATATAACTTCAAATGCATTGTTCTCTTGGCTGGCATAGTCCAGATATGTAATGATTAAATGATACATTTTTGATAGTTTTGGATGCATTGAAGCAGTAAGATCAATTTAATAGTAGTCTGAATTGAATTAAGAATTTAGAAGAACAAAGTCTAGAAAGTCATTGACTTACAAAAATGTGTTGTTGGCTTGATGAAAATGTCATAACTAGTTTTGGGGTATGTGTGTTTATAAAGGAAATAATATAGCATGATGGTTAATGTAGAAATTCTAGAGTCAGCCCTGATCTTATTTCTAGTTATTAGCTCTGTGACATTGTGAAGTCCCTTAATGTCTATAGCTCTTAATATTCTCATTTCTAAATAGGGCTGAATATAAAGAGGTTGGTATAATGTTTGTCAAATTACAGGGCACAGTAAAGTGTTACACTATGTGACAGAGTCACAATGTATTTGAAAATAGGTGGCAAACAGTAAAGCACTATATAAATGTGAGGTGCTCTTGCCACATGACTTTCATGAGAAACATGCAGATTTCCTGCACAGAGCTGAGATGGGGAAACTGTCAACCAGACATTGTATTGCCAGTGGCTCAATAAGTGGGAGAAAGGGTTGGTTACAAGTTAACAAAAAAATTCATTGTATTAAAGATTAGCTCAATACAAGGCTTTTTATTGGTTTGTTTGTTTTTAACCTGAAAGTATGAATAAGCAACCAAGAATCAATATTCTGAAAATGCAACAAGGGGTAAATGAGTCTTAGAGAGTATGATCTTCCTGAAGCAATTCTAGTATAGCTAAGATCTTGGCTACTGTTGGAACATGTATGTGGGGCAGAGGGTATAAATACAAATTCCTTAGCATGATATTCAAGGTCTTCACAATCTTGTCCCTGACACATTTCCAATTTTTCTTTGCAGTATATCCTCCCATATTCCATAATCTTCACTGTCTCTGTCCAGGCCATGCATATGCAGACATCTTTGTCTCTGTTTCACCTAAAATATCTTCTCTCTCTTCCTCACAATTGTATTTGACATAATACTTAATCAGTAACTAGAAAATCCTGAAAGCTTTTCTAGTTTCACTTTTGGAGATCATAACCTCTCTCCCTGTGTCTCCCAATCATATTTCTTTTATCCCCATTTGTACAAATATGTCACTTTACTTTGAATTACAGTTATTTGTGTTTCTTTTCTTTCTTTCTTTCTTCTTTTTTTTTTTTTTTTTTTGCTTCAAAAAGCTTCACTGTTTCCATTTGGTCCAAGGCTTGGGTGAGAGTGCTCCAGAGTGGTTAAAAAGTTGCCTAGTTTCTGCAGAGAGGGGCTTCAGGCAGAAGCCCTGACACCAGAGAGGGCTCCTCAAAGACCACTGGGCTCCGGAGGCTCCTAGTCATGCTTGAGCGTGAGCCTTTCAAAGGGATTCTTGCTCAGGCAAACCTAGAGATCATCCAGCCTGCAGAGGTTGGTCAGGTGGTCACCCATCTTGATGAGTTTCACCTCCTCATCTGGGAGGTGGCTCTCTAGGAAGTCACAGAGGTGGGGGCCTGCACAGGCAGAACCCAGGGCATGCAGATCCAAAAGGGCCTGGTTCAGGTTCTTCTCCATGAGAATGGCAGCTTCCATAGTGTCCTGGGTTTTACCCCACTCATTTTGAGATGGCTTCTGCACATCCTGGAAGAGGGCATGACCACTGTGCTGCTTTTGCATTTTCAAGAGACTCTTGGCACCCTCGCACTTCTCCTCAGTCAGTTCACGGAAAAAGTAGCCCATGCCCTTCAGAGCCAAATAGTCACAGTCGAAATAGAAGTCCAAAGAGAGGTAGGTGTAGGAGGCCTGCAGATGCATGTTGACCAGGCGGTTGATAGCGACCTCCCCCTCGGTGGAATAATTCTGACAGATCTGGGAGCTCATGGTTGATCGGTAATAAGAAGTTAAGCTCAAAAAATGGTGTTGGCTAGTCCTGGTGACGAAGGATAGCTGAGTGGCTGATTCCAAAGGTTGTGACTGGAAGAAAGGTTGGAGAGTGGTCAGAGTCTGGAGCAAGGGATGTCCCTGCGGTCTGTTCCGTCCAAACATCGTTGGAGCAAGAGAGAGATCTGTGGGACTGCTGAGTGCACTGCCTATTTGTGTTTATTATTCTTTTACTTGAAGGCCAGCTCCCTGAGGGCAAGTTCCTTAAGATCATCCTCTGTGTCTTCTGGTCTCCATAGCCCCTCAGTGCCTGGTCCAAAGCTTTGCTTGCACACAATGAGAACTAAGAAATGATTTTTGGATTGAGTTGAAATCAGACTTCTTTGAATAAAGTCCATTACCTATAGGAGTATCCCTTCTGAGGTTTTGAGACATATCAGCTTTTCAAATAGCCTTAACAGTTAGGGGTAGTCATTGTAATCTTTGATGGTTTCAGAGAAAGGGGACTTGTAAAAACTTTGCTCTTACCAGTGAAAATGATCAGGCTGATATTTGATATTGGGTATTAGAAAACCTATAACCTAATAATTTTGCTTACGTCATTGGAAAAGGAACCTCATTAAAAATAGTGGCAGCTGTTCCCTTAATGATACATTAATCCAGAAGCCTGTGGCCTTCTGCAATCTGTTAACATTTGCTGAGGACAGAAAATTTTAACATTACAATTTTTGGTAAGTTTGTTAGATATATTCGAAGAAACATATGTATTGAGCCTCTACTATGAGCCATACGGTGTTCTAGTCTCTAATGTGACATTTGATCAAGACATAGCTAAAAACCATTTTATTTAGAAGACTGAATGCCAAACTTTGTCTTGTGATTTAAAGCAATGAAAATTAATTCACCTAAATGTACTTTTTCATATGTCTTTAATGTATGCATTACTTTCTTCTTATTTAGTGTTTTTCCTTTAGAATTTTTATATTTATCTCATCTATGTAAATATAGAATTTCCTTTTAAAAATTTCTTTATCACTTATTACAACTAGTATCTAAAAACAGTAGTTTTTCCCTTATTGTTCCATGCTGTGTTTTAATTCTACCTTTTTTAAATTGATTTTTATTGGAGTATAGTTGATTTACAATGTTGTATACCATTTTTTACTTAAACTCCAAGAAAGTGAAGAAATTTGCACTAAGGTGTAAATAAGAGGTCGAAGTTATGCTAAGCATATGAAATGAAGTTAATGAGAACCTAGCAATGTTGAATTAATTTAAAAAATACTTTCTTTATAAGATCCTTATGGATCAAATAAACTACAAAAGGAAACAAGTAAGTAATGCTAAAAGGAAACAATAAAGGAAAATGGAAAACAAAACATATGGGCTATAAAAAATAATGATTAAAATAGCACACAAAGGTAGATGGATATGAGCCTTTTGAAGGATAACAGATAAAGAAATATTGGCAGTCAGTAATTCTTAAAATGACAACATATTCATTGAAATACTTAGGCACCTGTTTCTTCCTGGAATTATGTCAATTTATAACAATTCATTTATCCATTTATTTATTTACCAAGCATTTATTTTACTTTTTTTTCATTTTTGTTTCATTCATCCAACATAGATTATAGATTTCAGGTTTCAGAGATGATGACAACCAGTTGTAACTTGATATAGTAAAGCAACTGAAATATATAAAATTTCTATAAATAACATCTTGTAATAGAATGGTGACAGTATATTTTCTTTCTCATGGATATTCATTAGGTTAAAACATTTTGAAAAGGAGACAGTGGTTTTATGTCTTGGGAATTCTTTTAGAGGAAATGTACATTTCCTATAATAAATACTTGGGCCCTAATAAAGCTGTTAAAAATAAATGAAATAAATGGTTATTTTTAAGGTAATACCAGTCAATAAATTTGAGTATGAAAATATGAGGAAATAATTCTTAACAGAGGAAGCAAGGGAAAAAATTGATAACTTTAGCTGTCACTTTAAAAATGAACAAAAATACTTCGTGTTTTTGTAAATTACTCATGCCTCCTCATATTTGGGGAGAAGAATAAAATCTAAGGTAAATAACACAAAAGTTGCTTTCCTACATCAGATATACTTTATTCAAAGCTGGGTATATGTCAAATTCATTTTAAGCCTACTATTGGCCTTTAGCTCCACCAAAAGACCATCAGAAACACATGTTGATCATGCAAATCTGAGTTTGTTAGACTTACAGTAAGAAAGAACACCAGTATGATAGATTGTTAGCCAGGTCTGTGAAGGGAGAATTTCCAGGAGCAAGTATATAGGGCCCTAAGTGATTTTTAAGGCTGATATTGCAAGGGAGGAAACTGGGATTGGCAAAATTTATAACAAAGTAGCTTTGGTTTGGTGGGCATGATAAGGAGAAGGTCTTGAAGTGAGCTATTAGTCTTTATAAGTAAGCTATTTTGGTTGGTTCATAGACTTATCTTCCAAAGCAAGTATTTCCTATAGCAAGCTGCTAAGTTGCTTTTGCCCAGTCCCAGTTTTGTTTAGCACAGAAGCAGGAAAATGTATTTAGTCTTCAAAGTTTGTAGCCCAGGAACAGTAAAGTATGATCTTATTTCTCACTGCAAATAACTTAAAATTAATTCAAAGACCAGATATTTTTCTTTTAGGGTAAGCATGCTTCTAGTTCTAGTTAATTCCTTCACCATGAAGGGATCTCAAATGACTCCTGTGCTTCTTTAGTTCTTTTGGTCCTTACAGTATTGTATTCTTGTCTCCTTTTTAAATAGTCAAACTCCCATTGTTTTATTCACATATTTGGTTGATCTCCTCTGTTTCCAGTGTTGTGCTAGTTGTCAGGTACACAAAGTTGAATGAGTGTAATCTTGCATGAGACAAGCCTGCAAACAAATACATGCAAGAATTGATAGCTTGTGCTGTTCAAACATTTTGCAGAGGGTACACAAAGAAGGTGTGGATGGCTGGACAAAGTTTTATACTGGAGCTAATGCTCGATCTGAGTTTCAAAGCATATGGAGGAAGAGCGAGAGAAAGGAAGAGAATTGTAGGTTAAAGGAACAGGTGTGTAAGTTTGGGAAACTGCCAACTAAACAGAATGACAATTTAAAATAGAAGTATTACTTATATAGGAATATTTCATTCTTGCTCACATTTTCTTTTGAACATAGGTCTTATTTCCCTAAGAAATCTGAAAGGATCTTGTGCATGGAAAATCTTTTTATATCCCTCATGTCACCTAAATCTGTATCTAGAGAATGTGCTGTAAATACTCTGATTTATTTATATATGGTAACTGAGAAGACCAGGAGGAAAAATACTGTGAGTTGGATTATTTACTCTAACCAGTTTAGCAAATTACTGATATTTTAACAGGGTTTTCAGTGGGTAGAAGACACATGGGTGATTCCTATAGTAATTCAAGCAAGAAGCTCTCCTCAGCTCTATAATTAATGATTGTGCCCAATATTCAGGGCCAGATTATTAATAACTCATAAGAAAGGGTATTTGCCTGATACTTATGTGCAGTAATTTTGCGTGGAAAGAATGGATGCATGTGTATATCACATTAATATTACCAAGCATGAAAGAAAGTCAGCTAGGGGGTTGGGGAAAAGCTTTTCTTTATGTATTAAAAAGATAGCTGTGACAAAGCGAGAGAGAGGCATGGACATATATACACTACCAAACGTAAGGTAGACAGCTAGTGGGAAGCAGCCGCATAGCACAGGGAGATCAGCTCAGTGCTTTGTGACCGCCTGGAGGGGTGGGATAGGGAGGGTGGGAGGGAGGGAGGGAAACACAAGAGGGAAGAGATATGGGAACATATGTATATGTATGGCTGATTAATTTTGTTGTAAGGCAGAAACTAACACACCATTGTAAAGCAATTATACTCCAATGAAGATGTGGGAAAAAAAATTGATTGACCATAAAAAAAAAAAAAAAGATAGCCCTGTGAGGTTTGCTCTCCTTCTTTCTTATAGTCTGTGATGCTGATGTGATACAGTCATGCCTGAAGCTCTGGTAGCTGAGTTGTTTCATCGAGGTTACAATAGCATAAACACCAAAAAGCCCAAAAGCTGAAGATGGCTGAGCAAGAGGTTATGAATAGGCTGGCTTTTTGATGACTTTGAGTTGAGGAACCAATCCTGGGCTTCCTAGCTCCAGACTTCTCCTTATGGAAGATTATTAAATTGCTTAAAGAACTGTTTGTCAGGTCCTAAAAATCTTGCAGGTATAAGCTTTCCTTACTGAAACAATCCCAGTATATGCCTCTTACTAGATTTTCAATGAATATTTGTGTAAGGGGTGTTACTGAACTCAGAGGGGCTTGTGGGTTAAATTGTGTTAGTCTGCTAGGACTGCCATAACAAAAGATCACAGAGTGGCTGGCTTAAACAACAAATTCATTTTCTAACAATTCTGGAGGCCAGAAGTCAAAGATCAAGGTGTGGACAGGTTTGCTTTCTCCTGAGGCTCCTTTCCTTGCCTTGTAGATGGTCACCTTCTTGCATTGGCCTTATATGTCCTTTCATCTATACATGAATATCCTTGGTGTCTCTCTGTGTATCCTGATCTGTTCTTATAAGGACACTAGTCAGATTGGATTAGGGCCCACCCTAGAGGACACATTTTAACTTAATTACCACTTTAAAGGCTCTATCTCCAAATATAGTCACATTCTAAGGTATTGCAGGTTAGGGCTTCAACCCTATGAACATGAATTAGGGAGGACACAGTTAATTCCATAACATAAACATTATGATTTAGTGTCTATTACTGCTTGTTTATTTCTTCATATGAACTTTAGAATCAGCTTGTTTATTTCCAAAGAAAATAAGTTCTTATTTTGTTGGGATGCTTTAGACCTGCAGACTAATTTTGGGAAAATTAGTAACCTTATGCTATAAACCTTGTGTAAGGAAAGGTAAGTTTTTCTTTTGATCAAGTATTTTTCTGTCTCTCAGGAGCATTCTAAAGTTTTCTTCTTAGAATATTTTTTTTTTTTTGCTAATTATTATGTAGCTATATTATCTTTGGCTAAACATATTGTATATATTATGTTTTTTAATGGTTGTGTTTTTTTATTGAAGGCTGTTTATATTTGTGCCTAAAACTTCGTATAGTTTGTAATAGTTTTGATTTTGAATCTCGTGGCTTTTCAAGTACTACAATGCTATCATGTGCAAATAATGTTAATTTTGCCTTTTTCCTCCAAGTTTTACAGCATATATTTCTTTCTTTTCTGTCTTTCTCTCTTTCTTCTTTGTCTAAGTGTGTTAGCTAGAAGCCAGTTTTCATCTTCTAGTTGTTTCCTATTAAGCTTGCTAACGGATTTTGTATTTAGAAATAACTAGAAAATATCCATCTGTTGTCATTTTATGAATGGTTTTAACCCAGCATAGATATTAAATTTTATCAAATGTTGTTTCAGCAACTATGGCAGTTATGCATCAGTATGGGTGCAGATATCATGCAGTCTTTCTGTACTCAAATGGAATGTCTCTAATTGTAACTGTGTAAGTGGGTAGAGCTATTTCAGCTCTTTTAAATAGGCAGGCAGTATGGTCCTACTTCCTGGGCTCACATGGGGAGCCGTTTCCTGTTCCCTGCTATGTGTGTGGCCGATTTGACTTCCATACCTACAGTCCCTAAAGTACCATCTCTAGTAACATATATATGGTTATGACTCCATCTGGGTTATAATACTGTAATCTCTGCTATTGCTCTGGGCTCCCTCTGCTTCTGTAACATGAAGATTTTCCCTTTCTATTTTTGAGTGTGGTCCTATGCCTTTTAACACTTAAATATTCTATCCTTTATTTCTATTTTGGTGGGAAAGAGAGATCCAAATGAGGAACTGCTCCATGTTGACCCAGACATTCTGCTCTCTCTGTGCACTGTCAAATCACTGAGTTATTAAGAGGCTTTTATCCAAAAGTAGATAACTCTAGTCTACCCCAAAATTATGAAACAAAATTTTCTCTTTAGTCAGACCATGTAGAATAGTGAAAAGTCCCTAAGCTTTGAGGCCAGTAAGACTAGATATTGAATCCCAGCTTTGCAATTCACTTGCTTGGTAATCTATTTTAGGACAAATTATTTAACTGCCATGATACTGAATTTACAAAATGGAAATGATGACAGTTACCACTGATTAAAGAACTGAATAAAATAATGAATGTAAAATGCTTCCCAAATAGTAGAGGTTCAATAAATTTTGTCATCAACTCTTGCTCCCCAAGAAGTATTAATTGGAGTATATATGATATATAGTTACATTTTAATGTGTACCCATTTCTCATTCTTAGGCAAGTGAAAAATATTTCAAATTGAGGGAATGATTAAGAATAACATTGCTGGAGATTGGTTCAAGATGGCAGAGCAGAAGGACGTGCACTCATTCCCTCTTGTGAGAGCACCAGAATCACAACTAACTGCTTAGCAATCATCAACAGGAAGACACTGGAACTCACCAAAAAAGATACCCCACATTCAAAGACAAAGGAGAAGCCACCATGAGATAGTAGGAGGGGCACAATCACAATAAAATCAAATCCCATAACTGCTGGGTGGGTGACTCACAAACTAGAGAACACTTATACCACAGAAGTCCAACCACTGGAGAGAAGGTTCTGAGCCACACATCAGGCTTCTCAACATGGGGGTCAGCAATGGGAGGAAGAAATCCTAGAGAATCAGACTTTGAAGTAGAGCAGGATTTGATTGCAGGACTTCAACAGGACTGGGGGAAACAGAGACTCCACTACTGGAAGGCACACACAAAGTAGTGTGAGCATCAGGACCCAGGGGAAGGAGCAATGACCCCATAGGAGATTGAACCAGACCTACCTGCTAGTGTTGGAGGGTCTCCTGCAGAGGCAGGAGGTGGCTGTGGCTCACCATAAGGACAAGGACATTGGCAACAGAGGTTCTGGGAAGTACTCATTGGTGTGAGCCCTCCCAGAGTCCGCCATTAGCCCAACCAAAGGGCAGGCTCCAGTGCTGGGTCACCTCAGGCCAAACAACAAACAGGGAGGGAACCCAGCCCCACCCATCAGCAGTCAAGCAGATTAAAGTTTTACTGAGCTCTGCCCACCAGAGCAACACCAGCTCTACCCACCACCAATCCCTCCCATCAAGAAAATTGCACAAGCCTCTTAGATAGCCTCATCCACCAGAAGGCAGACAGCAGAAGCAAGAAGAACTATATCCTGCAGTCTGTGGAACAGAAACCACATTCACAGAAAGATAAACAAGATGAAAATGCAGAGGGCTATGTACCAGATGAAGGAACAAGATAAAACCACAGAAAAACAGCTAAATGAAGGGGAGATAGGCAACCTTTCAGAAAAAGAATTCAGAATAATGATAGTGAAGATGATCCAGGACCTCGGGAAAAGAATGGAGGCAAAGATCAAGAAGGTGCAAGAAATGATTAACAAAGGCCTAGAAGAATTAAAGAACAAACACCTAGAAGAATTAAACAACAAACAAACAGAGATGAACAATACAATAACTGAAATGAAAAATACACTAGAAGGAATCAATAGCAGAATAACTGAGGCAGAAGAACGGATAAGTGACCTGGAGGACAGAATGGTGGAATTCACTGCTGCAAAACAGAGAAAAAAAAATGAAAAGAAATGAAGACAGCCTAAGAGACCTCTGGGACAACATTAAATGCAACAACATTCACATTATAGGGGTTGCAGAAGGAGAAGAGAGAGAGAAAGGACCCGAGAAAATATTTGAAGAGATTACGGTCGAAAACTTCCCTAACATGGGAAAGGAAATAGCCACCCAAGTCCAGGAAGCACAGAGAGTCCCAGGCAATATAAACCCAAGGAGAAACACACCTAGACACATAGTAATCAAACTGACAAAAATTAAAGACAAAGGAAAATTATTGAAAGCAACAAGGGAAAAATGACAAATAATATACAAGGGAACTCCCATAAGGTTAACAGCTGATTTCTCAGCAGAAACTCCACAAGCCAGAAGGGAGTGTCATGACATATTTAAAGTGATGAAAGGGAAAAACCTACAGCCAAGACAACTCTACCCTGCAAGGATCTCATTCAGATTTGACAGAGAAATCAAAAGCTTTACAGACAAGCAAAAGTTAAGAGAATTCAGCACCACCAAACCAGCTCTACAACAAATGCTAAAGGAACATCTTTAAGTGGGAAACACAAGAGAAGAAAAGGACCTACAAAAACAAACCCAAAACAATTAAGAAATTGATAATAGGCACATACATATCGATACTTCCCTTAACTGTGAATGGATTAAATGCTCCAACCAAAAGACACAGACTGCCTGAATGGATACAAAAAGAAGACCCATATATATGCTGTCTACAAGAGACCCACTTCAGACCTAGGGACACATACAGACTGAAAGTGAGGGGATGGAAAAAGATATACCATGCAAATGGAAATCAAAAGAAAGCTTGAGTAGCAATACTCATATTAGATAACATAGACTTTAAAATAAAGACTGTTACAAGAGACAAGGAAGGACACTACATAATGATCAAGGGATCAATCCAAGAAAAGATATAACAATTATAAATATATATGCACCCAACATAGGAGCACCTCAATACATAAGGCAACTGCTAACAGCTCTAAAAGAGGAAATCGACAGTAACACAATAATAGTGGGGGACTTTAACACCTCACTTACACCAATGGACAGATCATCCAAACAGAAAATTAATAAGGAAACACAAGCTTTAATGACACAATAGACGAGATAGATTTAACTGATATTTATAGGACTCTGGATCCAAAAAGAGCAGATTACACTTTCTTCTCAAGTGCACATGGAACATTCTCCAGGATAGATCACATCTTGGGTCACAGATGAGCGTCAGTAACTTTTAAGAAAATTGAAATCATATCAAGCATCTTTTCTGACCACAATGCTACGAGATGAGAAATCAATTACAGGGAAAAAAACATAAAAAACACAAACACATGGAGGCTAAACAATACGTCATTAAATAACCAATAGATCACTGAAGAAATCAAAGAGGAAAGCAAAAAATACCTAGAGACAAATTACAACGAAAACATGACTATCCAAAACCTATGGGATGCAGCAAAAGCAGTTCTAAGAGGGAAGTTTATAGCAATACAAGCCTACCTCAAGAAACAAGAAAAATCTCAAATAAACAATCTAACCTTACACCTAAAGGAACTAGAGAAAGAAGAACAAACAAAACCCAAAGTTGGTAGAAAGAAGGAAATCATAAAGATCAGAGCAGAAATAAGTGAAATAGAAACAAAGAAAACAATAGCAAAGATCAATAAAACTAAAAGCTGGTTCTTTGAGAAGATAAAAAATAATTGATAAACCATTAGCCAGACTCATCAAGAAAAAGAGGGAGAGGACTCAAATCAATAAAATTAGAAATAAAAAAGGAGAAGTTACAAAGGACACCACAGAAATACAAAGCATCATAAGAGACTACTGCAAGCAACTCTATGCCAATAAAATGGACACCCTGGAAGAAATGGACAAATTCTTAGAAAGGTATAACCTTATAAGACTGAATCAGGAAGAAATAGAAAATATGAACAGACCAATCACAAGTAATGAAATTGAAACTGTGATTTAAAATCTTCCAACAAACAAAAGTCCAGGACCAGATGGCTTCACAGGTGAATTCTAGCAAACATTTACAGAAGAACTAACACCCATCCTTCTCAAACTCTTCCAAAATATTGCAGAGGAAGGAACACTCCCAAACTCATTCTATGAGGCCACCATCACGCTGATACCAAAACCAGACAAAGATACTACAAAAAAAGAAAATTACAGACCAAAATCACTGATGAATATAGATGCAAAAATCCTCAACAAAATACTAGCAAACAGAATCCAACAGCACATTAAAAGGATCATACACCATGATCAAGTGGGATTTATCCCAGAGTTGCAAGGATTCATCAATATATGCAAATCAATCAATGTGATACACCATATTAACAAACTGAAGAATAAAAACCATATGATCATCTCAATAGATGCAGAAAAAGCTTTTGACAAAATTCAACACCCATTTATGATAAAAGCTATCCAGAAAGTGGGCCTAGAGGGAACCTACCTCAACATAATGAAGGCCATATATGACAAACCCACAGCAAGCATCATTCTCAATCGTGGAAAACTGAAAGCATTTCCTCTAAGATCAGGAACAACACAAGGATGTACACTGTCACCACTATTATTCAGCATAGTTTTGGAAGTCCTAGCCATGGCAATCAGAGAAGAAAAAGAAATAAAAGGAATACAAACTGGAAAAGAAGGAGTAAAACTGTCACTGTTTGCAGATGACATGATACTATACATAGATAATCCTAAAGATGTCACCAGAAAACTAGTAGACCTTATCAATGAATTTAGTAAAGTTGCAGGATACAAAATTAATGCACAGAAGTCTCTTGCATTCCTATACAGTAATGATGAAAAATCTGAAATAGAAATTAAGGAAACACTCCCATTTACCATTGCAACAAAAAGAATAAAATACCTAGGTATAAACCTACCTAGGGAGACAAATGACCTGTATGCAGAAAACTGTAAGACACTGATGAAAGAAATTAAAGATGATACCAACAGATGGAGAGATATACCATGTTCTTGGATTGGAAGAATCCACATTGTGAAAATGACTATACTAACCAAAGCAATCTACAGATTCAGTACAATCCCTATTAAATTACCAATGGCATTTTTTACAGAACTAGAAATAAAAATCTTAAAATTTGTATGGAGACACAAAAGACCCTGAATAGCCAAAGCAGCCTTGAGGGAATAAAACACAGCCAGAGGAATCAGGCTCCCTGACTTCAGACTGTACTACAAAGCTACAGTAATCAAGACAATATGGTTCTGGCACAAAAATAGAAATATAGATCAATGGAACAGGATAGAAAGCCCAGAGATAAATCCATGCACCTATGGTCAACTAATCGATGACAAAGGAGGCAAGAATATACAATGGAGAAAAGATAGTCTCTTCAATAAGTGGTGCTGGGAAAACTGGACAGCTACATGTAAAAGAATGAAATTAGAACACTCCTTAAGAACATACACAAAAATAAACTCAAAATGGGTTAGAGACCTAAATGTAACACTGGACACTATAAAACTCTTAGAGGAAAACATAGGAAGAACACTCTTTGACATAAATCACAGCAAGATCTTTTTTGATCCACCTCCTAGAGTAATGGAAATAAAAACAAAAAGAAACAAATGGGACCTAATGAAATTTAAAAGCTTTTGCAAAGCAAAGGAAACTACAAACAAGATGAGAAAACAACCCTCAGAATGGCAGAACATATTTGCAAACCAATCAATGGACAAAGGATTAAGCTCCAAAATATATAAACAGGTCATGCAACTCAATAATAAAAAACCAAACAACCCAGTCTATAATTGGGCAGAAGATTTAAATAGATATTTCTCCCAAGAAGACATACAGATGGCCAAGAAGCACATGAAAAGCTGCTCAACATCACTAATTATTAGAGAAATGCAAATCAAAACTACAATGAGGTATCACCTCACACCAGTTAGAATGGCCATCATCAAAAAATCTACAAAAAATAAATGTTGGGGACGTGCGGAGAAAAGGGAACCCTCTTGCACTGTTGGTGGGAATGTAACTTGATACAGTCACTATGGAGAACAGTATGGAGGTTCCTTAAAACTAAAAATAGAATAACCATATGACCCAGCAATCCCACTACTGGGAATATATCCAGAAAAAGACATAATTCAAAAAGACACATGCACCCCCATGTTCATTGCGGCACTATTTACAATAGCCACACCATGGAAGCAACCTAAATGCCCATCAACCAATTAATGGATAAAGATGATGTGGTACATATATACAATGGAATATTACTCAGCCATAAAAAGGGACGAAATTGGGTCATTTGTAGAGACGTGGATGTATCTAGAGACTGTCATACAGAGTGAAGTAAGTCAGAAAGAGAAAAACATATACCGCATATTAACGGATATATGTGGAACCTAGAATGGTATAGATGAACTGGTTTGCAGTGCAGAAATTGAGACACAGATGTAGAGAACAAATGTATGGACACCAACAGGGCAATGTGGCAGTGAGTAGGGGTTGTGGTGTGATGATTTGGGAGATTGGGATTGACGTGTATACACTAATATGTATAAAATGGATCACTAATAAGAACCTACTGTATAAAAAAAAATTAAATAAAATTCAAAAAAAAACATTGCTAGTCATAGGTCATAAATTTACTCCCTATAATCTTTCTTATTTTAGATAATATCTTTTGTGATGTTTTTTAAATAGAGAGCTTAGTTTCATTTCATTTTGGGGGAGGGAGTGAGAAGTTACTGTAAAAATCTGACTGGAAAGATTAGTAATAGAATTAGCACATCCAACAGATACAGGCACTTCAGAATTTGTTTCTTCTATAACGCAGACATGTTAGGCTAAATGGTCCCCAAATCTCCTTTAGTTCTAACATTCTCTGATGCTTCTGTGATAATATAATTCATCTGTTTCCTTTTACATAAATGGAAACTGAGTCCCAGGGAATAACAGGGTGGCCAAGACCACATGCAGTAGTTTTTTTTGTAGCAGAACCAATCTGGAAGGGGGTGGGGATCTTAAGGCCCCAACACATTTTGAGGTTTCTCAGAGTCAGCCATTCTACCAAAGACAGGAAACACCAAATATTTGTGTACCAGAATCGGCTAAAGTTTCCACCATGGCATGGCAACAGTGAATGTATTTATTAGAATTGTCAGTTCTCATATTTCTTGATATAGATATACTACAGTTTATAATTCTAGGGTCATTTTTATTCAGGGATGGATGTATAGATAGATAGGTCCCTATTATTTTAGAGCTTTCACAGAAAAACCTGAACTGTATAATTTGATTATTTAAAATAGTGGACTAAATCTTAAATTGACAGCTAACTTTATTTACCATTCATTTTGATCGAACTTAAGACATGTTAAACTCTTTTTATATTTGTAGATTGGATAAGTTGTTTTCAGAAAATCCAACCATAGGAAAGTCAGAATTGCCTTTCTCAATCTTCTCTTCAAGACAAAGTCACTGGAAGCATATTTATCCAAATGTTTTCAAACATTGCATAGTTTTCACTATGGTCCAACATTTTCCTAAATTAAGTGTTAAATGTTAACATGTTACCAAAGTACATAACTTTATTAATAATAAGTGTAAAACTTCACAGCAATAATATCTAGTATTTATATTTTTCAAATGGATTTTCTTTTACTCTTTACTTTTACTCTCACAGCATCCCCTTTCCAGAGAAAGGGTTTTACAACCTGAGAAACTCAGGCACAGAATTTTAGAGTGACTTTTCTCTCCATCCTACAGTGTTTTTCCTACATTTCCACAAAAAAGCTGTTCTTCCTAAGCTCCAGCATAGAAAGCACCACGTATTTGAATACTCAAGTTGCCACCATCAGCAACTGCTTGAGAGTTAATAATAAAAAAAGAAAGGATAAATTTCACAAGCCATGTGTTCGCTCCTGAAACATCCTGTTTTGTATACAGCTCTCCAACTGTGTGAACTGCACGCATATACATTAAAAAAAAGCAATCTGTGGTTTTACTAAAGATAAATTCTGGCCTATAAAAATTACAGGAAAAGCTACTATTGCTTGACATCTCTGAATTTATGGCTTCGCTTTTAATAAGATTCCAAGCCTAGATTATTTATTCACTAACACATTTACTCAAATACTTACTGAGTGCCTATATCTGCCAAAGCAACTATATTCTAGGCATGGGGGATACAGCAGGAAAAAAAAATCCTGCCCTCATGGAGTTTGCATTTTGGTTGAGGGAATCAGGGATGCTATAAAATGGTGAAATATGTAGTTTGTCAGCTGGTAATAAGTGTTTTTGATAAAAGCAAGCAGGGAAAGAAGGTGGATGGTGGTTGGGGAAGGGTTACAGCTTTAAATAGGGTGGTGGGGTGAGGTGTCATTGGGAAGGTGACTTTTAGGAGAGGCTTGAAGGATGTGAGGGAGCCAGCTTTTCAGATTTCTGGGGGGAAAGGGTTCTGCTCAGTTGAACAAAGCAACAACAACAAGAGATATTTCTCTAAACCTTCAGCCTGATTCACTTTGACAGATGTGCTTTTGAGGTGATTACTAAACCATTCGAAGTTAGTTTCCTTCTCTTCAAGAGATGTTGTCCACATGAATGAGAGCTTATATATTCTTGGCACTGAGGCAGACATGAACAGTCATTGAAGGAATATTCACCTGTAGTATTTCCAGAGAAGGGACTTGGGCACATACTGACATTTAAGGAATAGTAGTGCTAAATGCTTCTCCAGATTTTCAGACTCCATCATCTTTATTTAGCATACATCAGAAATTCATCTTGATGGTCTGCTTGTCTTAGTGAATCACATCCCAAATGTCAGCCCATCAAAACAGCTTATCCTAAGTTTCTGGTGTCTAAGGGTTATTAAGCATTTGAGACAAATTTATATATATCCTCAAATACATCTGACCAACAAAAGATTAAGCTGTCTCTTCTGTGACCTTATTTATTTCCTCAGGAAACAATGAAAACTTTTCATTTTGTTTTGAAACTTACCATTTGAAACTTTATGACAGAGGATACTCTGTTAGCATGAGTTTATTTCCTCCCCTTGAAAAACGATGTTCAAACGATGAACTTTTGCCATCTCTGAGGCTTTGGTACTCTTGCTCTGAGCTTCCAGGAAAAACAGTAGACACCTATGAACATTAATGGAAGAAAAGCATATGGAGATTAAATCCAGAGAGAGATCTGCCCTAACCAGAATTTCCCTTAGATCTACAGAAGAGAGTGAACTGATCTGATGAAAGTTGAGAGGACCTCAAGGCCATAAACAAGTTTTGAAACCATGAGTTACTTTAATCTTCTTTATCAAATAATTAGGATTTAAAAATATCACCATCTAGAAGTTTCTGCTGTTGCCTAGTCATACTAGGTCTTGCCTCCTTAAGTGGAAAGTCAACTTCAAAGACTGATAAGAATGAGCATCAAAGGAACTATAAGTCATCACTTTTTCTCATTTCACTGGCAAGTAAAAGGAGGCTACCTATTTGCTTCCTATGGAAGTGAACATCCTACTAATTCAGATGCAACCTGTCATTTACTAATTTTCAATGGGAGTTAAGTGCTGGAGCCACAGGCTTGGCTTTGGTTTATTTGGAATGGTTTTCTGAAGGGTAGTGCTGCTCACTTAAAAATATATCTGAGCTGTTACAGTGCTAGGCATGGTACTAAAAGTAGAGTAAGCCAACCACTGGTCTTTAGGACTTTATAGTGGAATGGTGGGTAGGGAAGAGAGGGTGTTTGTAGACTTCATTCCAAAGAGGAGACACAGAAAGCTATGGAGTTTTAATGGAGAACAAAACTGCAGCAAGATTTGTTTGGAAAAGACGTTTGAAATGCATATTAAATAATGTGGGTTTGCATCTTGGCTCTGGCGTTCACTAACTGTGTGATTTCGGACAAGTTTTTTAGTCTCTCTGAGCCTCATTAGTTCCTCATTTGTAAAGTACGCATACTCCTTCCTAAGTTGCAATGAGGTTCTAGGTATTCAAGACTGCATGCAAAGCACTTGGCATTATGTCCAGAACAAAACGGATGATATCGCCATTAGAAAAGGTGAGGAGGGGAACCTCACAAGCTTGAAGATAAGAGTGCCTAGCCATTAGAATTATGAAATCTGAGTTAAGACTGGGCTCTTCTATTAGTGAGCTCAGTGCTAGGGAAACTCAGTTAGCGTTGGGCTTAGTTTGCTGGTGGAGTGTTAGGTAGGTGGTAATAATCACTGCCCAGATTCATTGTGGTGTCATGAGTATGATTATAAATATGAAAGCCCTTGAAGAGTCAAACAGGCACACAAATCAAGAATACTAGCATACAGAGAGCAATTTGAAATTCATATTTGGCAGGTATGTATAGAAAATCTTTAGGAAAAATATGGGAATTTAAAAAAACCTTAAAGGACCTATGAATAGTTTCTTCTTCTGACTCTCTCAAGGCTTTCCAGACTTCCTCTTCTCTCCTCTAACCCTCAGACCCTGAATCAATTCCTTCCTTCTGACTCTTCTTTTCCAAGGGTAGTGCTCTAATGTTCTTTATTATCTATGAATTACGTGAGAAATTTATTAGTAAAATTTTCACTTAGTAGGATTACAAGCCAATCTTCCTGTGCATATAATTGTAACTTATACAGTGAGGGGAGGGGGATTGATTTTTATAATGAAAGAAATTAACAAAGTTATTTGTGACTAAACAGTGATTTTTTTCCCCAGAAACTTCATTTAGGTGTGTACAATAGTAAGATCTATATAACATTTCTCTACTAGGAGAAAAGAACTAAAACTTTTGAGAAAACAAAAAAGTACCTGAATCAAAGGTCATAGGACTAACGAGTGGCAGAGCTGGAATTTGAACTCAAGTCCCTCCATTGGCAAAGCCAGGAAACCTGCTGCCTCTCTTAGTCTTGGCACTTAAATTTGACATTGGAACAGTTTTCAAAGATGCTGAAGTTGTATAAGTCTACAAGGTTTACTTGTATATTACCTTTTAACTCACCCTCTACAAGCATTTAACTTGGACATGGCCTTTCAGAAAAGTGTTGTTATTAATAGATGTCATAGCAAAAATAAATTAGTCTTCATTTAGTAGTTTATGTAACCTCCCTCCCTGACATTTAATGTTTTGCTAAAACTTATATGTAGTGAAGGATCTAGTTCATAAGTACTTTTTAAAATTACTATTCAAAACCAGTGGTTATTTCAATTAGCCATCATCTCCCTTCTTTAGGAGGATTTCCCTTCTCCTTTTTGACAGAAATAGCACCTCTCTCCTTGGTGCTCCTACCGTGCTTTGTTCCTCTTCCATTGCAAACCCACATTGCTTTGTCTTCCTCTCTCACTAGGCTATCATTTCCTTCTAGATTGTAAATTCTTCACTAGACCATAAGTTCCTGTATCCTTCATTTGTAATATCTTAAAGATGGTAGATATTCCAAGTATTTATTAGCCTACTTAAATTCTATGTGCAGTATTTTAGAACTGTTTCAGAGGAACTTAATTTTAACCATACCCAGTTTTTTTGTCAGATAATTCATGGATAATAAAGAATATTAAAGCACTAGCCCTACTAATAAATAAACAGAAGGAAGGAATTTAGGGCAGGGCTAGAGGGTTGGAAGAGAGAAGAGGAAGAATGGAAAGACTTTAGAGGGGCAGCAAATACATTTTCAAGGCCTTAATTTGCTGAATGCATTTCTGATATTAGGAATAGGGAAGTGTAGATAATTGAATCACACTGGAGTTTTTGGCCGAACTATTAGCAATTTGATAAAAATGAATCTCTGACTCATGCCTCCCTTCTCTGCTTGTGGACACACAATGGCTGGTAGAATTTATTTCTGTCAGAAAGCATGTAGCTGTGTACAGCTTGTGACATGATTGCTGCATCTTTTTCTTTCTCCCATTTCTACTGTTTGTCAGTCCTATTCTGCATTCACTGAGAATGCCCATCATGACCTTTGGTCTCTGTCTCAACTTGGATTCATGTGCTACAGTTAATAAAAAATATCTTTAAAGAGCATTAAGATCTTAAAGAATACCAAAACATTTTGATATTTGGAGGCTATTGCTAGCAAAAGGAATCAAAGAACATATGGTGAAAATTTTTTGCACAAATTCTGAGTAATACTGGGCTGGGGGAAATTGTGAGATAAAAGAAATTGACCTGAAGACTTCTCTTAATTCCCTCACTCCCAGCAGGCCCAGATAGCATACCCCCCCCCTACTCTTTTGTATCCCCCATCCTCTACTCAACCCCTTGCAATCACCACCAGTGTCTTTTGGTCTCAGAAATAGATATGACAGATCTCTTCACTCTGAGGTATCTCTGTTAGGTCGTGATACATAAACATTCTTACATATTTTTAAATAGACAAAGAAGTCTCCAAAATTTTAAGCCAACAAATGAACATCTAATTGTGGAATGTAGGCCATGAAGGAGAAAGTTGAAGGAGAATTTCTTTAGACAGTATTAGGCTTCCCATCAAAGTTTGCCTTGACCCTGGAAGATGATGATCTGAGCTTCTCTGAAGAAAATGTATAATTTAGAAGAAAATTCAGAAACCAGTAAATCTACATGGGAAAAATTCCAGTTGCTTTAAGTTTTTGGTGTTTCTTTTGATTTAGTATTTTTTCTTTGACGGTTACTTGGAGGATGTTTTATTTAGAAGAGCATCTTCATTTTTAGGATGTCTAAAACCAAACGTCTCTTCAGTTAAAGATAGCTGCTGTAGTAGGGCTTGGGAAGGGAATGGACTAGAGGGTAAGAATGAGCTACCTGGTGAAGGGGAACCAGAAAATATGCCAAGAGTTCCCAGTTCAGGAGAAGGAAGGTCAGCATGAGGAAAAGTCACAGGGGGAACAAAATTATTCTCTCCACCTACCTGTGGCTCCTCCAGTGCCACCATCAGTCATCTGATTTCCACAGACAACAGCACCTCTACGGCCTAACAAAGGTACTCTCAACAAAGGAATCCTACTCCTGCTCACTTTACTTTGAAGAAATAAACTAGAATGTTTCACAAATAGCCCAATGAACAGGGTGAAAGAGCAGATGTTACGTTTAAATGCCACACATGGCTACTTTTGGTTCTTGGAGGACCCAAATGCTACATGACATCAGGCACATATTTTTAGCCTTATTTATAATGTAACAACATTTCACCATCTCCTCATTGTCAATGTTGCTTCCAAAGTATTATGAAGGAGGATCTGACCCTGCATTAAAGCTCCTTTGACTTTGAACACAGCACATGTTTTCCATAAGGAAATCAATAAAATTTGGTGGTAGATTCAAGTAACATTTTTCTTTCTGAAGCATTGTTTAGATGATTTGAAGTTATTCATTTTAAAACTTTGCAAAATCACTTGGGTCTGTGCTTCTTGGTTTTCTTCTTCATTCATTAACTCAACAAATATTTATTATGTACTTAATATGGACCAAGTATGGTGATAAATTGTTGGAGATATAAAGATAGCTCTGAAGAATTTCATAGTTTGGAGGGCAAGACAGTCTCATGAAGTAATAATTAGAAATACAGTATCATCATTACTATCAAAAGAGGTATAAACAAAGGGTGACTCCAAAGAAGACCAGGCCTCTGGAGGGAAATGCAGGAGGAACCAGGGAAGGCTTTCCTGAGGAGTCTGATGAAAGGAAATGGAAATTAGACAAGAGTATGAAAGATATTCAGGCTGCAGGGCAACATGTGCACAGACTTCATGTTGTAACATCACAGCAAATGCACGCAACTGTATTTAGCAGAGTTGTAGGTCGCAGCTGATTTTGTTCCATCAACTGAAGCAACACTGGATAGTTGTGGTGGCTTTTTTGATGCAGCTGGAAGCAGGATGTAGATATTGAGGAAAGGGTGTGGGTACACAGGGTTGGGGGGTAAAAGACCACTGCCCCTACCATCCTCAGGTGCTGTAAAGAGTTAAGGGACACCATGGTTGAAACAAACAGGCAAGTCATGATGCAAGGACTCGAACATGTGGCTCAAGGCCAAGTGTTAGCAGTGGACCCAGTATCTCTGAGCCTGGGACATGGCCTGTGAGTGGGGTAAGAGTCACCTGAGTCTTCCATTCTTGTGGCCCAATCTCATGAGATCCAACAAAAGCCAGTGGGAGTGATCCACTTGTCTAGCCCCTGTCCTGGAACCCACATCTGGGCCAGTCTCTTGTTACCCATAAGTGTGAGTTTTGCAGCTCCTCAGGATCCAGTTGATCCCAATGCAGGGAAGAGAGTTGGAGAACATTTGGAAGAGAAGAAATAAGTTCAGGATCCATGTAGTTCTCCATCCAGGCCCAGGGCATTTTGCCCAGACAGCACTGCAGGACCCAGTTGGTCCTAGTCACCTGAGTGGAAGTTAAAACATTTTGAGGTAGGCATGCCAAAGCACAGGGCCTCAAGCAGTGGCCCTCCTTTCCCAGATCTTCCCAGGTTCATAGCCCCAATTCTTACAAACTCTGTGATCTTAGACAAGTTACTCAGTTGAACCTCAGTTTTCTCATAGGTAAAAGGCATTTGTAATGCCTTACAAAGGTGTTGTGAAAACTATATGAACTAATTTATAAAGTGCCCCAAATGTGGAAAACGCTTGGTGAAGTTGACTAGCAATTCTAGTCAACTAGAATTCTTGGTGAAGAATTACTAGCAATTCTTGTCTCAAACAGGGACATGACTGGGGTCAGACTGAGTTGTTTGGGTATAGAAACAACTTGCTGTATTTAGGAATTTCTTGTATATAGAAATTAATCTTCTTTTCTTATTATAAAATGATTATTTTAGAAAATGTGAAAAATATACAAAATCAGTAGTTTATTCAACAAATATGTACTCAGCATCTACTGTGAGATGTAGTGCTGGTTTTGGACACTGCTGATCCGGCAGTGAACAAAATGAAGTCCCTCTCCTCTTATATGAGAGATATACAATAAAATGGACATATACAAGTTATATATATACATATATGTACACACATACACATAAATCATACATAGTATGTCATAATATGTCAGATGGTGATAAGTGCAAAGTAAAAAATAAAGCTGGATAGGGGGATAGGGAATGCCAAGAGGTTCGGAAGTAGCAGTTATAAATACGGTGGTCAGGAAAGGCTTCACAGAGAAGGTAACACTTGAGCAAGCTCCTGAAAACATCTGGAGGAAAAGCATTCAAGGCAGGAGAACAGTAAGTCCAAGAGTCCCAAGCAGGATCGCACCTGACCTGTGTGAGGAGCAGCATGGAAGCCGGTATGACGAAGGTAAGGTGAATGATTAGTAGAGAGAGAGTTTGCAGAGACAGAAAGACATGGGGGTGGAGGAATGCAGAGAGTGTAGGGCCTTGTAGACCATTACAAAGACCTTGGTTTTTATTCTGATGAACATGGGGAGCTACTGTTGGGAGAAACTGTCTTCCATGAATTTCTTGCTCTCCTACATGTCTTGCCAAGTATGCCAAGAATGCAAGGTCCTGACCACTCTTTACCCAGGCCATTTCTCAGGGTTGTGTTTGTAATAAGCAACCTTGAGGGATGATGTGACATCTTCCTCCAGGACAAAGATCAGGTTTGCTCAGTACTTCCTACAAAATGATGGGCTTCTTGACCTCAGTGTTTCCTCTCCTACAATGAGACCCATTGTCTATGCACATTATCATTTAGGTCCATTGTGTTGCCCTCTTGGAACTTGGAGGATATGAGGAACTGCTACAAATATGCTGATGCTCATGCTGCTTGCCAGGCTGTGAGTAATAAAATCCTTGTTTTGGACCCAGGAGTCTTGTGTCTTCTGTCAGCATCCATGAAATAATAATAGGCTAATTTATCAACTTGTGAGTAAGATAAAATCAGATCTCAGACTCTTCACAGTTCTTGGTAGCCACTGCAAAGTTTTGATCAATAAAAATGACATGATCTGACTCATGTTTTAAAGGTGTCACTCTGACTACTCTATGGACTATAGACTTATAGGGCCAGGGTAAAAATGGAGAGCACCAAGGAAACAACCATAGTAATCCAGGTGAGAAAATGTGGTAAGCTGGATCAGGGTAGTTTTACAATGTTAATGAAAAGTTATCCTATTCTGGGTATATTTGGCCAAACAGGATTTCAGCCAGATTGGATACAGTTTGTGAGAGAAAGAGAATAAAAATGAAGAACAAGATTTGGTCCAAGAATTTGCCATTTGTAAGATGGTTTTTTGTTTTGTTTTTCTAACTAAAATGGTAAGGAAAGGGCAAGGATTTGGTTGAGAGGGCCTAGAAATTAAGTGGTTGTTTTTTTACACATTACATTTGAGTTGCTTATCAGACATATAAATAGATGTTGAGTGGATAGTTAGATATTTGAGTCTGGAGTTCAGGACAGAGGTCAAGACATGAGACATAAAAATGTAAGAAGAAAAATACTCCCATAATTCCACTTGCCAGAAGCAGACACTGTTAACTGCTGGTTTACTTCTCAGTCTTTTGATGTAGATATATTATTTGAGCAAAAAGAATATTTTAAAAATATATAGGACCTTAGCCAGAGGTAATGACATTTCATCTCTTAATATGATTTGGAAACACATTGTTGAAACTCTGAAAATGACACAGAGTCACTTTTTCATAGTGATAGAAATGCAAAATTTGCAATGATTTGGCAGAGTGTTGCCTGGGCTTACAATGCAGATGTTTGCCAGATGGCTTTAGCTGTGTCTATAGTTGCCACTCTGAAAAAGTTGGATGACTTTTTACCTTGACCACACTCTGTGATTCAAAACACACTGCTTGACCAAAACCACTCCAACTGAAATGGAAAATGGGCAGTTGTGGAAACCATGCTGGACAAGAAGGAAGTGTATTTTTCTACTCTAAGCTACATACTGACAGCTTGTGCCATGAACATTACCCTGTTGTGGGTTTTTCAGTGAATTCCTTTCAGTAGAATTCAGGGCCTGAGGGTATTTAATCCAGAAATTTTGAAACAACAGTTATTCTGAGCACCCCCACCCCGCCCCCCATGCCATGGGTGGAAATTTATCAGCGCAGCCTTTTCAATCTATGCATGTTTGTTACCACTTTGTTGCTTCTGAGCAGGGTGGTGTGTTGCTGTGTTTCTCAAACTGAGCCTGCATCAGGGTCTCCTGAAGACCTTGTTAAAACACAAATTCCTAGGACTCACCTCCAAAATTTCAGTAGCTCTGATGTGGTGCCCAGGAATTGAAATTTCTAACAAGTTACAAGAGGATGCTGCTATTGCTGATGTGGGGACCACCCTATGAAGACCATTGTTTTTGTGATTAAGGACAGGTACCCTGGAGCCAGACACCAAGGTTCAAATCAAGGCTTCATCTTGGGAAAGTTACTTATCTCTCCATGCCTGGTTTCCATATTGACATAATGAGGGTAATGATTGTATCTACTTCATAAGTTCACTGTCAGAATTAGATAGATTGATAAATATGAAATACTTAGAGGTTGGCACAGTAAATATGTTTACTATTCTTTGTTAAGACAACCTTCTTGAAAAAGTTACATCGATTCTCAGTTTCTGGGAAAAGTCCTATTTTAATGTGTGCAATTTTTGGTTAATGTTTACACTCAGGGCATAATGAAAGATATGAACAAATTACATGAAACAAAGTAAAAGGTACAAGACTCGAAGACATCAGCTACAAGGACATCCAGGCATGAGTAAGCAGAAAAGTTGAAAGATCTAAGTCTAAATGAAGTGAATTAGCTTCTCTAACTCATGCTGACAACTTTAGAATAACAACAACCACAACATTTGTGAGTACGCGTGCGCGCGCACGCACACACACACACACACACACACACACACACACACAAGATGATACTTCTGCCTTTTGCCTCCAAGCTCTTTGTATGGTGATCATTTAGTCATTATTTCCATAACCTTCCTTTTATCCTGTGGTTGAAGTGATTGGCTTCACTTCAAGATCAGGTTTGTTGATACTTAAGCAGTTAAGTAATTCTTTGGCTGTCCTATCCTTGAGGCCTCTGTTCAACCATCCCAAAGCCAGGAAATCTTGCACACAGAGTGTCAGTAATTATTTCAGCATTTGATATTTAATGCAGTTTTCTGAGCACTGTGTATAGTAATAGGTAGGTTAAAATAGCCCCCAAATTTAGATTCCCAGTATATATCATCTTTTTTCCCCCAACACAAAATTAAGAGTTGCACTAATAAGGATTGCAATGCGAACCACATTGAGAATTTGGGACAGAGATAGAATGGTCTTGATGGTTCTCCAAATTCCATGGAGTTCTTCATGGCTCAGTGTGCCTTTTGACATAAATCTGGAAAAATTCAGTGCCCACACTGACCCATCCAATCCCTTAAGAATTCCTTCAGTCATACTTCAAGGACATTTATCTTCACTCAATTTTAGCAAGGCACTTTCATGCCAATACTCTGGACCTTTAATTAATTTTGATTGTTTTAATCTTTGAAACCTTGAACTTGGAAATTCCATCCTTTGAACAAAACTTTCGACCCACTTAACTTGCTCTTCCATTGCATGGTGATCTTGATTGTTACCTGCACTCCCATTTTCTCAGCTCCCTCACGTCCTTTCCTCCGTAGCCTGGACACAGTAGTCAATTATTTTAACTTCCTTCCCAGTAACTCCTCAAGCCCATTCTCACCACCACTGTGCCCATCAAACAATTCTTTCTCCTTGGATTGACATGTGTTGAAGAAAGCACATATATGGGTTTAACTGGTGTCACCACAAATTTGTGGTTTACAATTTTGGCTGAACCCCTAACAGTGCATAAATGCAGGCACGGGGTGTCAGTCATGTGAGCTGCTCCATGTTGTGTGCTACAGGGGAGGAGCAGCAGGGCTTTGGCTTTTTTTTATTTAATAATGACTAATACTTCTCCAGAGGAGAGCTCTAGGGAGGCAGCTAATGGAACAATAAAATTAGTCACACACAAGGCACAATATTTTGGAACATTTTAATAAAACTCACTGCTTTCACTGCCAAAATTGCCTCTGCCGCCACACAGGGACGTGGCAGCCGCCTTTCTGGAAACTGAACTTTAGTCTTTGCTTCCTCATGTCTTTCTTACTACTTTTCAGCAACAGGATGATATTTTGAAAACTGCTTAGAAATCAACTAATCATTTTACTACAAGCATGAGGCTTCTCAGGGCCTGAACTGCCTACCAGTGGGTAAACTGAAGGGCCCAGTGTGGTGACAGATTTCTGCAACCTTGATGTTTCCAGTCATTTACCTGAGACCCATCTCTTCCCAACTCATATTCTTGATTGATTCCTCTTTCCTAATGTAATTCCCAAACTAAAGCCAGAATTCTACCTTTAGGATCCCCTTTGCTGAGGAATCTTGGAGGAATTGTGGTTCCTGCCTCGGCTGACCAACCATCCTCATTTGCCCAGGAATGAGAGGTTTCTCAAGATGCAGGACTCTCTGTGCTGAAACCTGGATAGTCCTAGTGAAACCTGGCTGTGTTGGCCCCCTATTTATGTCTTGTTCCTCCCAGTTACCCCAAATTCACTTATATCAGAAAACTATTCTCTCAGCCTTAAGCAGCAGCCCTCTCCAGGTGCATATCACAAGCTAGCCTGTTCTCCTATGGAGCAGTTAATTTTAAAACTAAATCTGCTTAAACTTTGGTAAAAACTTATAAAACTAGGTCTTAGTTACTACTTAGATGTGTAGTAGCAAACACCCTTTCATCAAATATTTTACTTCCTTTCTGCTGAGTACCGCTCCTCATTTAAGAGGTTGGTATTCTCACAACAAAGTTGCATGCTCTTTGTATGTCCTCTTACCCTACTCCATTCCACCCTGCTTTCCCTCTACCCATCTTCCTCAGCTGAGAGGCCCATCTATAAAGAACAAAAACGGTGTGTCATCATGGTTTCTCCTTCAGCTCTGCTCCATGTTCTGTAGTATCAACCTGTGACTCTTTTAGTCCCCATGGCCTGATCATGCCTTTATCACTCATTTTCCTATGACAATTACTGGATAAGCCCTACCGGGTCATGACACTCATTTTGAGAGAGAATTGTATCCTTCTCCAAGGCTGATGTAGCACACATTTTCTTTTATTATCCTTCACAGTTTAACAGATATGTGTCCTGAATCATCATTGAAAACATGGTCATTTCCTTGACTTACTGAGGATGATGTTTCCTTCCCTATTTTTCACGGTTTTGACCCATTCACTGGGCCTCAAGGAGAGGAGTGGAAGAAAATACCTCTATTTGCTGTCTTCATTAGAAGAAAAAAAAATACCAAGTACACATTTTTCTATTTCTTCATAAAGTTTCCTTCTCTTCTCTTGGACACATGTGGTGTACTGAGAGCCCAGACACGGGGTTCTCGGGGGCTCCGTTGGGGCTCTCATCTCAACCTGACCACCTGGAGATGGGCTAAGCATAGGTTCAAGCTATTTGTTTTCATTAGTCTTTTCCATTCTGCTACTTCCTTTTTCCCCATGTTGAAGAAAAGTGTCAACTTTTATCAAAATATAAATCACATTTGGGAATTCTTTAAATATCGGTGGTGAAAGTCTTTTGCAAAATTCTCAATAGTCTTGCATTAAACATTTTTGCCATCTCTTTTTAGAAGAGGACAGGTTGAAAAGCCAAGCTTCCCCTGATTTTTGTGGAAAATCAGTGAAATGTTTCTGTACTTAAAAAACGTAAGAGATGGCATTCTCTCTCTGAGAGACATGAAATTTCCATTTAGAGAGGATTGTGGTAATTTATACGTATTTCTTTGGTTTCTAAATAACTATAAGAAAGACATATTTCTTTCTGTGTAGATACACATCTTGAATTTAATGAAACCGTTATAATTAAAAACCTACCGTTCCCCTTATAAATCTGAAATTTACAGTTCCATGTAATAACTTTCTAAATGTCAAACATTACTGCACATTTATTACTTCATGATGTAGTGGTAAAACTCTTTCAAAGGTTGAACTCTGCTCTGTAAATAAGACCTAAATCCATAGTTCAAGCTATGTTAGCAGAACTGAAGATTTATTTTACTTGACTGGCATGGCATTGGGCAAAAGCAAATGAGGAAAACTTTGTAAAACTAGTCTAATTCTGAGACTGCAAACTTTGCAAATCTAGTGACATTAAAAATAAAAGGAAAGCAGTATTTTTTTTCCTCAAAATTACTTATCTTCTAAATGAATCTTTCTGTGCTATGTCCGATGTTATCAAGCCCTTTTTGAGCGTCTCCTATGGTCCAGGTTTGGGGAATAAAAGGGAAACTCCTTCCTTGAAGGATCCTATACTCATTATTCCCTATGTGATAATGGCCACTCTATGCTTTGGAGTTTTTGGAATATCCTTCAATTCAATTGTCCCATAAATTCAACCATATTTTGGAAACTATGGTTACTAGATCTATGCTAGACATACAGCTTTTCATCTGGAAAATAAGACTCTGATGAGTTACTTGAGACTTAAGATTCCATCTTTTGCCCCCTCCCCATATTATGACAAGCATATTTGACTTGATTACATTTTTATGCATTTCTTTCCTTTGCCTTTCCTCTTCTTTTTCCTTCTCCTAGAAACTTTAAACAAAGCTGACCATTCTGAATACACAATGACATTGGAGAGAGTGGCAGGGCATCAGATCTCTGAGTTTTCTTCCCACCTTTTTGGTCTTTCCTCCTTAGTCACCTTTTCTGAATCTCCCTTCTCTAATTAACCTCAAAACATTAGCTTTCCACAGGACTTGCATTCTCCTTTAAAACATGCTCTCCTTAAACTGTGTCAATCTATTTTCATGGCTATAAACACAGCTTATTGACTGACTCCACCATGGATTTCTCTGTCTCAGAGCTCCTCTCTGAGCTCAATTTAGGAACTGCCCAAATTTAAATACTGGCTCTGCCCCTCATCAGTCTATCTGGACTTGGGCAAATCTCTTAACCTCTATATGCTTCAGTTTTTTCATGTGAAAAGTGTTTAATACTAGTACAAAACTTGTAAGTTTGTTATGAGGATTAAATGAGTTAATGCACAAAAATGGGTTTAATAATGATATAAAACACTAGGAGTTGGGGGGACCTTCAAGATGGCAGAGGAGTAAGACGTGGTGATCACCTTCCTCCCCAGAAATACATCTACATGTGGAACAACTCCTGTGAACGCTGGCAGAAGACCTCAGACTTCCCAAAAGGTAAGAAACTCCCCACGTACCTGGGTAGGGCAAAAAAGAAAAGAAAAAACAGAGACAAAAGAATGGGGATGGGACCTGCACGAGTGGGAGGGAGCTGTGAAGGAGGAAAGGTTTCCACACACTAGGAAGGCCCTTCGCAGGCAGAGACTGCAGGTGGCGGAAGGGGGAGCTTCGGAGCCACGGAGGAGAGCGCAGCAACAGGGGTGCGGGGGGCAAAGCAGAGAGATTCCCACAGAGAGGATGGGTGCCAACCAGCACTCACCAGCCTGAGAGGCTTGTCTGCTTACCCACTGGGATGGGCGAGGGCTGGGAGCTGAGGTTCCGGCTTCGGAGTTCAGATCGCAGGGAGAGGACTGGGGTTGGCGGCATGAACACAGCCTGAAGGGAGCTAGTGCGCCACAGCTAGCCAGGAGGGAGTGCAGGAAAAAGTCTGGACCTGCGTAAGAGGCAAGGGACCGTTGTTTTGGGGTGCGTGAAGAGAGGGGATTCAGAGCACCACCTAAACGAGCTCCAGAGACGGGCGCGAGCCGTGGCTATCAGCGCAGACCCCAGAGAAGGGCATGAGATGCTAAGGCTGCTGCTGCAGCCACCAGGAAGCCTGTGTGCAAGCACAGGTCACTATCCACACCTCCCCTCCCGGGAGCCTGTGCAGCCCACCACTGCCAGGGTCCCGTGATCCAGGGACAACTTCCCCAGGAGAACACACGGTGTGCCTCAGGCTGGTGCAATGTCATGGCGGCCGCTGCCGTTGCAGGCTTGCCCCGCATCTGCACCCCTCCCTCCCCCCGGCCTGAGTGAGCCAGAGCCCCCAAATCAGCTGTTACTTTAAGCCCGTCCTGTCTGAGTGAAGAACAGATGCCAGAGGGCAACCTACACGCAGAGGCAGGGCCAAATCCAAAGCTGAACCCCAGGAGCTGTGCGAACAAAGAAGAGAAAGGGAAACCTCTCCCAGCAGCCTCAGGAGCAGCGGATTATATATCCACAATCAAGTTGATGTACCCTGCATCTGTGGAATACCTGAATAGACAACGCATCATCCAAAAATTTAGGCAGTGCACTTGGGGAGCAACTGTAGACTAGGGGTTTACTTTCTGCATCTAATTTGTTCCCAGTTATATGTTTATCTTAGTTCAGTATTTAGAGTTTACTATCATTGGTAGATTTCTTTATTGATTTGGTTGCTCTCTTTCTCCTTTTTTTTTCATATTTTTTTTCCTTTTTCTCTTTTTGTGAGTGTGTATGTGTATTCTTCTTTGTGTGATTTTGTCTGTATAGGCTTGCTTTTACCATTTGTCCTATGGTTCTGTCGGTCCTTTTTTTTTTTTTTAGTATAGTTTTTAGTGCTTGTTATCATTGGTGGATTTGTTTTTTGGTTTGGTCGCTCTCCTCTTCTTTCTTTTTTCAATTACTTTTTAATTTTAATAATTATTTTTTATTTTGATAAATTTATTTTTTTCTTCCTTTCTTTCTTCTATTCTCCCTTTTCTTCTGAGCTGTGTGGCTTACAGGGTCTTGGTGCTCAGGCCGGGTGTCAGGCCTGTGCTTCTGGGGTGGGAGAGCTGAGTTCAGGAAATTGGTCCAGCAGAGACCTCCTGGCTCCACGTAATATCAAACAGCAAAAGGTCTCCAAGAGATCTCCATCTCAATGTTAAGACCGGCTCCATTCAACAACCAGCAAGCTACAGTGCTGTACACCACATACCAGAAAACTAGCAAGACAGGAACACAACCCCACCCATTAGCAGAGAGCCTGCCTAAAATCATAATAAGAGCACAGACACCAAAAACACACCACCAGATGCGGTCCTGCCAAACAGAAAGACGAGATCCAGCGTCATCCACCAGAACACAGGGACTAGTCCCCTCCACCAGGAAGCCTACACAACCCACCAAACCAACGTTACCCACTGGGGACAGACACCAAAAACAATGGGAACTATGAACGTGCAGCCTGTGGAAAGGAGACCACAAACACAGTAACTTAAGCAAAATGAAAAGACAAATAAACACAAAGCAGATGAAGGAGCAAGGTAAAAACCCACCAGATGAAAGAATTGAAGAGGAAATAGGCAGTCTACCTGAAAAAGAATTCAGAGTAATGATAGTAAACATGATCCAAAATCTTGGAAATAGAATGGAGAAAATACAAGAAACATTTAACAAGGACCTAGAAGAACTAAAGAGCAAACAAACAATGATAAACAACACAATAAATGAAACTTAAAATTCTCTAGAAGCAATCAATAGCAGAATAACTGAGGCAGAAGAATGGGTAAGTGACCAGGAAGATAAAATAGTGGAAATAACTACCGCATAGCAGAATAAAGCAAAAAGAATGACAAGAATTGAGGACAGTCCTACAGAACTCTGGGACAACATTAAACGCACCAACATTCAAATTATAGGGGTCCCAGAAAAAGAAGAGAAAAAGAAAGGTACTGAGAAAATATTTGAAGAGATTATAGTTGAAAACTTCCCTAATATGGGAAAGGAAATAGTCAATCAAGTCCAGGAAGCACAGAGAGTCCCATACAGCATAAATCCAAGGAGAAACACGCCAAGACACATATTAATCAAACTATCAAAATTTAATACCATGAAAATATATTAAAAGCAGCAAGGGCAAAGCAACAAAAAACATACAAGGGAATCCCCATAAGGTCAACAGCTAATCTTTCAGCAGAAACTCTGCAAGTCAGAAGGGAGTGGCAGGACATATTTAAAGTGTTGAAAGGGAAAAATCTACAACTAAGATTACTCTACCCAGAAAGGACCTCATTCAGGTTTGATGGAGAAATTAAAACCTTTACAGACAAGCAAAAGCTAAGAGAATTCGGCACCACCAAATGAGATTTACAACAAATGCTAGAGGATCTTCTCTAGGCAGGAAACACAACAAAAGGTAAAGGCATACAATAACACACCCAAAACAATTAAGAAAATGGTAAAGGGAACATACATATCGAAAATTACCTTAACTGTAAATGGATTAAATGCTCCAACCAAAAGACACAGACTGGCTGAATGGATACAAAAACAAGACCTGTATATATGCTGTTTACAAGAGATCCACTTCAGACCAGGGACACATACAGACTGAAAATGAGGGGATGGAAAACTATAGTCCACGCAAATGGAAATCAAAAGAAAGCTGGAATAGCAATTCTCATATCAGACAAAATAGACTTTAAAATAAAGACTATTACCAGAGACAGAGAAGGACACTACATAATGATCAAGGGATCAATCCAAGAAGAAGATATAACAATTGTAAATATATATGCACCCAATATAGGGGCACCTCAATACATAAGGCAACTGCTAACAGCTATAAAAGAGGAAATTAACAGTAACACCACAATACTGGGGAACTTTAACATCTCACTTACACCAACAGACAGATCATCCAGACAGAGAATTAATAAGGAAACAAAAGCGTTAAATGATACATTAAACAAGATGGACTTAATTGATATTTATAGGACATTTCACCCCCAAAAAAACAGAATACATTTTCTTCTCAAGTGCTCATGGAACATTCTCCAGCATAGATGATATCTTGGGTCACAAATCAAGCCTTAGTAAATTTTAAAAAATTGAAAATGTATCAAGTATCTTTTCTGACCACAATGCTATGAGACTATATAGCAATTACAGGAAAAAATCTGTAAAAAATATGAACACATGGAGGCTAAACAATACACTACTTAATAACCAAAAGATCACTGAAGAAATCAAAGAGGAAGTCAAAAAATACCTAGAAACAAATGAAAATGAAAACACAATGACCCAAAACCTATGGGATGCAGCAAAAGCAGTTCTAAGAACGAAGTTTATAGCAATATGATCCTACCTGAAGAAACAAGAAACATCCCAAATAAACAACCTAACCTTACACCTAAAGCAATTAGAGAAAGATGAACAAAAAAAACCCCAAAGTTAGCAGAAGGAAAGAAATCATAAAGATCAGAGCAGAAATAAATGAAAAAGAAATGAAGGAAACAATAGCAAAGATCAATAAAACTAAAAGCTGGTTCTTTGAGAAGATAAACAAAATAGATAGACCACTAACCAGACTCATCAAGGAAAAAAGGGAGAAGACTCAAATCAATAGAATTAGAAATGAAAAAGGAGAAGTAAAAACTGGCACTGTAGAAATACAAAGGATCATGAGAGATTAGTACAAGCAACTATATGTCAATACAATCGAAAACCTGGAAGAAATGGACAAATTCTTAGAAAAGCACAACCATCTGAGACTGAAGCAGGAAGAGACAGAAAATAGAAACAGACCAATCACAAGCACTGGAATTGAAACCAATTAAAGATCCTCCAACAAACAAAAGCTCAGGACCAGATGGCTTCACAGGCAAATTCTTTCAAACATATAGAGAAGAGCTAACACCTATCCCAAACTCTTCCAAAATACAGTAGAGGGAGGAACACTCCCAAACTCATTCTATAAGACCACCGTCACCCTGATACCAAAACCACACAAACATGTCACAAAGAAAGAAAACTACAGGCCAATATCACTGATGAACATAGATACAAAAATTCTTAACAAAATACTAGCAAATAGAATCCAACAGCAGATTAAAAGGATCATACAACATGATCAAGTGGGGTATATCCCAGGAATGCAAGGATTCTTCAATATACGCAAATCAATCAATGTGATACACCATATTAACAAACTGAAGGAGAAAAACCATATGATCATCTCAATAGATGCACAAAAAGCTTTTGACAAAATTCAACACCCATTTATGATAAAACCCTCCAGAGAGTAGGCATAGAGGGAACTTACCTCAACATAATAAAGGCCATATATGACACACAGCCAACATCGTTCTCAATGGTGAAAAACTGAAACCATTTCCACTAAGATCAGTTACAAGACAAGGAGGTCCATTGTCACCACTATTATTCAACATAGCTTTTGAAGTTTTAGACACATCAATCAGAGAAGAAAAAGAAATAAAAGGGATCCAAATCAGAAAAGAAGTAAAGATGTCACTGTTTGCAGATGACATGATACTATACATAGAGAATCCTAAAGATGCTACTAGAAAACTGGTAGACCTCATCAATGAATTTGGTAAAGTAGCACAATACAAAATTAATGCACAGAAATCTCTTGCATTCCTATACACTGATGATGAACAATCTGAAAGTGAAATTAAGGAAACACTCCCATTTACCATTGCAACAAAAAGAATAAAATACCTAGGAACAAACCTACCTAAGGAGACAAAAGACCTGTATGCAGAAAATTATAAGACACTGATGAAAGAAATTAAAGAGGATACAAACAGATGGAGAGATATACCATGCTCTTATTGGAAGAATCAACATTGTGAAAATGACTCTACTACCCAAAGCAATCTAAAGATTCAATGCAATCACTACAAAACTACCAATGGCATTTTTCACAGAACTAGAACAAAAAATCTCACAATCTGTATGGAAACACAAAAAAGCCCGAATAGCCAAAGCAATCTTGAGAAAGACAAACAGAGATGGAGGAATCAGGCTTCCTGACTTCAGACTATGCTACAAAGTTGCAGTAATCAAGATAGTATGGTACTGGCACAAAAACAGAAATATAGAACAATGGAACAGGACAGAAAACCCAGAGGTAAACCTACGCACATATGGTCACCTTATTTTTGATAAAGGAGGCAAGAATATACAATGGAGAAAAGACAGCCTCTTCAATAAGTGGTGCTGGGAAAACTGGACAGCTACATGTAAAAGAATGAAATTAGAACACTCCCTAACACCATACAAAACAATAAACTCAAATGGGTTAATGACCTAAATGTAAGGCCAGACACTATAAAACTTTTAGAGGAAAACATAGGCAGAACACTCTATGACATAAATCACAGCAAGATCCTTTTTGACCCACCTCCTAGAGAAATGGAAATAAAAACAAAAATAAACAAATGGGACCTAATGAAACTTAAAATCTTTTGCACAGCAAAGGAAAACATAAACAAGACAAAAAGAGAACCCTCAGAATGGGAGAAAATATTTGCAAATGAAGCAACTGACAAAGGATTAACCTCCAATATTTACAAGCAGCTCATGCAGCTCAATATCAAAAAAAAAAAAAAAAAACCAAACAACGCAATCCAAAAATGGGGAGAAGACCTAAATAGACATTTCTCCAAAGAAGATATACAGATTTCCAACAAACCCATGAAAGAATGCTCAGCATCCCTAATCATTAGAGAAATGCAAATCAAAACTACAATGAGGTATCACCTCACACCAGTCAGAATGGCCATCGTCAAAAATTCTACAAACAATAAATGTTGGAGAAAAGGGAATCATCTTGCACTGTTGGTCGGAGTGTAAATTGATACAGCCACTATGGAGAACAGTATGCAGGTTCCTTAAAAAACTAAAAATAGAACTACCATATGACTCAGCAATCCCACTACTGGGCATATACCTTGAGAAAACCATTATTCAAAGAAAGTCATGTACCACAGTGTTCATTGCAGCTCTATTTACAATAGCCAGGATGTGGAAGCAACCTAAGTGTCCATTGACAGATGAATGGATAAAGAAGATGTGTCACATATATATAATGGAATATTACTTGGCCATAAAAAGAAATGAAATTGAGTTATTTGTAGTGAGTTGGATGGACCGAGAGTCTGTCATACAGAGTGAAGTAAGTCAGAAAGAGAAAAACAAATACCATGTACTAACACATCTTTATGGAATCTAAAAGAAAAAAAAAAGGTTCTGATGAACCTAGAAGCAGGACAGGAATAAAGAGGCAGAAGTAGAGAATGGACTTTAGGACACAGGGAGTGGGAAGGGTAAGCTGGGACGAAGTGAGAGAGTGGCATGGACTTATATATACTACCAAATGTAAAATAGATAGCTAGTGGGAAGCAGCCCCATAGCACAGGGAGATCAGCTCGGTGCTTTGTGACCACCTAGAGGGGTGGGATAGAGAGGGTGGGAGGGAGACGCAAGAGAGAGGAGATATAGGGATATATGTATATGTATAGCTGATTCACTTTGTTATAAAGCAGAAACTAACACAGCATTGAAAAGCAATTATACTCCAATAAAGATGTTAAAAAAAAAAAAGAACAGTGATGGTTCTGTATGAAAAAAAATGAAAAACAAAAAAATCACTAGGAGTTGTTATGTGGCTTGAATTACTTATGTCTTGGTCAGATTGGGCTGCTATAATACAATACCATAGAATGAGTAGCTTAAACATTTCTTTCTTACAGTATTGGTGAAAAGTAAGTTTTCTGGAGGTTGGAAATTCCAAGATCAAGATACCAGCAAATCCATTGTCTGATGAAGGACCCCTTCCTTGTTTACAGATGGCTGTCTTCTTCCTATATCTTCCAGACCAGAAAGGGAAGGCATGCTCTTGTGTCTCTTATAAGGGCACTAATTCCATTCATGAGAACTCCACCCTCATGCTCTAATCATCTCACAAGTGGTTTGCCTCCTAATACCATTATACTAGGGGTTAGGACTTAAGCATATGAATTTGTGGGGGGGCATAAAAATTCAGTCCATAACAATATATAAATCTCTTAGAACTAGAGTGCAGTTAAGTCATCAATAACTATTGGCTATTATACCCAGATAGCTACCCTGCTTCTCTGCCAGGTTGTATCAAAGCATCTTAAACTCTTTTTGTCCCTCTACCCTTTTGTGTCTTGCTTTTTCCCATATTAGGAAAGCACCAACTTCCATGTAGTTATCAAGCGAGAAGCCAAGGATCATTGTTCTCCTTCATCCTTGCCCCTGGTATTCTAGATCTCAGTGAATTCTCTTAGTCTTGAAAATTTTTTAAATTCACTCACTTCTTTTCATTTTCACCCTCAACTCTCTAACCAAACTCTTGTTTGTTGTTCTCTGGACCTTAGTAGAATAATTCTGACTTTACCACCTCCTCTTGTACCTCCCACTCCTGACCTTTTTGATCCATTGTCCATAATGTACCTACCAGTACACATATCATTGCTCTGCATGAAATTCTTCTCCTTTGAATTGAGAAGTGGACATAAATCCCTAGGGAAAAGGAATCTGATGCAAGGCTAGTAACTAAATTGGGAGGTGGGGTGAGGAGGGGATTGCCTGCCAGGCATGCCTAACTAATCTGTAGATGTAGGAATAGAAGTTGGGAAACTGAGCTGGGGCTAGGTCAAAGGGACTGTGATGAGAAATCCAAGGCAGATGGTGGGATAAAGTACTGCTTGTGTCCTTAGTGGATGTAGATGAGAATGAAGCTATTCTTGGAGGGAGTAAACAAGCTGACTTAGCGATCCCACACATGTTAAAGCAATCAAGAAGCAAGGAACAATGGAAGTCATTTCAGCCAGGAGAGCTGAAAGAGGGTCAGACAATAATGGAGCCAGTCAGGCACAGTAGCTGAAAGTATGTAATTCAAGATCACTGTCTTAACAGGCCAATTTGGCATTTCCGGGGAAACTCTGCCTTGGGTGTTGTCTCTCTTCTTTTTAAAGGGGCTGTGTCTGAAAAACAAACTGGTAAAACCTCAGGCAGGAGTAGGGTGTTGGTTTTTGGAGTTCCAATTCATATTTTTCATTGAATAAATGTTATAAAAATATTCAAAACCATATATGATGAACAGTAAACCTTCCTGCCACTCTTTCTCTGTAACCACTTAATCCTCCTCCCAAGAGGAAATCACTAGTATCAATTTCATGTATATTTTGGAGATACTCCATTTCACAAAAAAGTATATATGCTATGTGAAAATAACTTAGCAGAATAAACACAATACTTGGCACCTCGGTTTTTCACTGTAAATCTACATAGATACACCTTATTCTTTTAAACAGTTGCTGACTATTCCATTGCATAGATGTGTACCCACAATTTATTTAGCTAGACCCTTAGTAATAGAGATTTAAGCTGTTTTCAACCTTCTGATCTTATAAACAATGCTAAAATGAATAAGTTCTGCATACATCAGTTCCAAATATAAATCAGGTTATATTAATAGAAGTGGCTTTTCTGGGTCAAAGAATACACACATTTTTTATTTGAACTGCCATTGTTAAATCACCCTTCTCAGTGGCACTCCCATTGGTAATGTATGAAAATGCCTGTTTTTCCACACCTTTGGCAGCAATTTTTGTTTTTCTGAAAGTAACACTTTGTGATCTTTGCCAAACTGACAAGAGGAAAATATCTGTAGCTGCACATGGTTAAGACCTACTTGAAGTTTTAGTTTATTAAGTTTTCTTCTTCTGCATTTTGTTCATAGCCTTTGCTGAAATTTTAGTTGGATTGCTGACCCTTTTAAATTTTGTAAAAGTTTATTATCAGTTAATGAAGTTAACACATTGTGATATGTTGTTGATATTTTTCCTTATTTTCCTTCTATAGGCTTTTTTCTTGGCCTTGATAAAATTTTTGGTAGTTGAATTTATCAATCTTTTATTTGGCTTCTGAGTTTTATGCTACACTTAGAAAGAAAACTTTTACTCCAAGTTTATTTTACACGCTACTCTCATATTTTCATCTAGTAGATTTACATTTTTTTACTGTTGATGATGACAGCATTTACTGAATAAACTGATTTTCTTCATTGATTTGAAATGCCACTTTTATTGTATACCATATCTCTTTGTGTGTTTCATCTACTATTGGATTTCCTTTTCCCACTATCAGTTTTCCATTATTATAGCTAATCATATGCTTTTTATTGTAGCTTTACGACATTCATGTGCTGGATTAATTATTAGAGTTTTATAATATGCTTTGACTTCTGAAAAACTGATAATCCATCAGTAATCTTCAGAATTTCCCTAGTGACTTTTCCTTGTTAGTTTTGTATATGAACTTTAGAATCAGCTTATTTTTTAACATATTTATTGGAGTATAATTGCTTCACAATTGTTGTGTTAGTTTCTGCTGTATAACAAAATGAATCAGTTATATGTATACATATATCACCATATCCCCTCCCTCTTGAATCTCCCTCCTACCCTCCTTAACCCACCCCTCTAGGTGCACACAAAGCACCGAGATGATATCCCTGTGCTATGCACCTACTTCCCACTAGCTATCTATTTTACATTTGATGGTGTATATAGGTCCATGCTACTCTTTCAGTTTGTCCCAGTTTACCCTTCCCCCTCCCCATGTCCTCAAGTCCATTCTGTACCTCTACGTCTTTATTCTTGTCCTGCCCCTAGGTTCATCAGAACTTTTTTTTTTCGATTCCATATATATGTGTTAGCATACAGTATTTGTTTTTCTCTCTCTGACTTACTTCACTCTGTATGACAGACTCTAGATCCATCCAACTCACTACAGATAACTCAATTTCATTTCTTTTTATGGCCGAGTAATATTCCATTGTATATATGTGCTACATCTTCTTTATCCATTCATCTGTCGATGGACACTTAAGTTGCTTCCATGCACTGGCTATTGTAAATAGTGCTGCAATGTACATTGTGGTATGTCTCTTTTTGAATTATGGTTTTCTCAGGGTATACGCCCAGTAGTGGGATTGCTGGGTCATATGGTAGTTCTATTTTTAGCTTTTTAAAGAACTTCCACACTGTTCTCCATAGTGGCTATATCAATTTATATTTCCACCAGCAGTGCAAGAGGGTTCCCTTTTCTCCACACCTTCTCCAGCATTTATTGTTTGTAGATTTTTTGATGATGCCCATTCTGACCAGTGTGAGGTGATACCTCATTGTAGTTTTCATTTTCACTTCTATGATGATTAGTGATGTTGAGCATCATTTCATGTGTTTGCTGGCAATCTGTATATCTTCTTTGGAGAAATGTTTGTTTAGGTTTTCCACCAATTTTTGGATTGGGTTGTTTGTTTTTTGATATTGAACTGCATGAGCTGCTTGTATATTTTCCTTTGTCAGTTGTTATGTTTGCAAATATTTTCTCCATTTCTGAGGGCTGTCTTTTCATCTTGTTTATGGTTTCCTTTGCTGTGTAAAAGCTTTTAAGTTTCACTAGGTCCCATTTGTTTATTTTTGTTTTTATTTCCATTTCTCTAGGAGGTGAGTCAAAAACGATCTTGCTATGATTTCTGTCATAGAGTGTTCTGCCTATGTTTTCTTCTAAGAGTTTTATAGTGTCTGGCCTTACATTTAGGTCTTTAATCCATTTTGACTTTATTTTTGTGTATGCTGTTAGGAACTGTTCTAATTTCATTTTTATATGCAGCTGTCCAGTTTTCCCAGCACCAATTATTGAAGAGAATGTCTTTCCTCCATTGTACATTCTTGCCTCCTTTGCAAGGATAAGGTGATCATATGTGCATGGGTTTATCTCTGGGCTTTCTATCCTCTTCCATTGATCTATATTTCTGTTTTTGTGCCAATACCATATTGTCTTGACTACTGTAGCTTTGTAGTATAGTCTGAAGTCAGGGAGCCTGATTCCTCCAGCTCCATTTTACTTTCTCGAGACTGGTTTGGCTATTCGGGCTCTTTTGTGTTTCCATACAAATTGTAAAATTTTGTTCTAGTTCTGTGAAAAATGCTATTGGTACATTGAGAGGGTTTGCATTGAATCTGTAGATTGCTTTGGGTAGCACACTCATTTTCACAATGTTTATTCTTCCAATCCAAGAACATGGTATATCTCTCCATCTGTTTGTGTCATCTTTAATTTCTTTCATCAGTGTCTTATAGTTTTCTGCATACAGGACTTTTGTCTCCTTAGGTAGGTTTATTCCTAGATATTTCATTATTTTTGTTGCAATGGTAAATGGGATTGTTTCCTTAAATTCTCTTTCAGATTTTTCGTCATTAGTGTATAGGAATGCAAGAGATTTCTGTGCATTAATTTCATATCCTGCTACTTTACCAAAGTCATTGATTAGCTCTATTAGTTTTCTGGTAGCATCTTTAGGATTCTCTATGTTTAGTATCATCTCATCTGTAAACAGTTACAGTTTTACTTCTTTTCCAATTTGGATTCCTTTTGCTGTGTCTAAAACTTCCAAAACTATGTTGAATAAGCACGGTGAGAGTAGGCAACCTTATCCTGTTCCTGATATTAGAGGAAGTTTTCAGTTTTTCACCACTGAGAACAGTGTTGGCTGTGGATTTGTCATATATGGCCTTTATTATGTTGAGGTAAGTTCCCTCTATGCCTACTTTCTGGAGAGTGTTTATCATAAATGGGTATTGAATTTTGTTGAAAGCTTTTTCTGCATCTATTAAGATGATCATACAGTTTTTATCATTCAGTTTGTTAATATGATGTATCACATTGATTGATTTGCGTATATTGAAGAATCCTTGCATTCCTGGGGTAAACCCCACTTGATCATGGTGTATGATCCTTTTACTTGCTGCTGGATTCTGTTTGCTAGTATTTTGTTGAGGATTTTTGCATCTATATTCATCAGTGATATTGGTCTGTAGATTTCTTTCTTTGTGACATATCTGTCTGGTTTTGGTGCCAGGGTGATGGTGGCCTCGAAGAATGAGTTTGCAAATGTTCCTGCCTCTGCTATTTTTTGGAAGAGATGAGAAGGATAGGTGTTAGCTCTTCTCTAAATGTTTGATGGAATTCACCTGTGAAACCAACTGGTCCTGGGCTTTTGTTTGTTGGAAGATTTTAATCACAGTTTCAATTTCTGTGCCTGTAATTGGTCTGTTCATATTTTCTATTTCTTCCTGGTTCAGTCTTGGAAGATTGTAGTTTTCTAAGAATTTGTCCATTTCTTCCAGGTTGTCCATTTTACTGGCATATAGTTCCTTGTAGTAGTATCTCATGTTCCTTTGGATTTCTGTGGTGTCAGTTGTTACTTCTCCTTTTTCATTTTTAATTCTATTGATTTGAGTCTTCTCCCTTTTTTTCTTGATGAGTCTGGCTAATTGTTTATCAATTTTGTTTATCTTCTCAAAGAACCAGCTTTTAGTTTTATTGATCTTTGCTACTGTTTCCTTCATTTCTTTTTCATTTATTACTGCTCTGATCTTTATGATTTCTTTCCTTCTGCTAACTTTGGGGTTTTTTTGTTCTCCTTTCTTTAAGTGTTTTAGGTGTAAGGTTAGGTTGTTTATTTGAGATTTTTCTTGTTTCTTGATTGTATTGCTATAAATTTCCCTCTTAGAACTGCTTTTGTTGCATCCCATAGGTTTTGGGTCATTGTGTTTTCACTGTCATTTGTTTCTACGTATTTTTTGATTTCCTCAGTGGTCTCTTGGTTGTTTAGTAGCATATTGTTTAGCCTCCCTGTATTTGTTACAGTTTTTTTCCCTGTAATTGATATTTAGTCTCATAGCGCTATGCTTGGAAAAGATACTTTATATGATTTCAATATTCTTAAATTTACAGAGGCTTGATGATCTGTCCCGAAGAATGTTCCATGAGAACTTGAGAAGAAAGTGTATTCTGTCATTTTTTTATTGTATGTCCTATAAATATCAATTAAGTCTATCTAGTCTAATGTGTCTTCTAAAGGTTGTGTTCCCTTATTTATTTTCATTTTGGATGATCTGTCCATTGGTGAAAGTAGGGTGTTAAAATCCCTTACTATGATTGTGTTACTGTCCATTTCCCCTTTTATGGCTGTTAGCATTTGCCTTATGTATTGAGGTGCCCCTATGTTGGGTGCATAAATATTTACAATTGTTAAATCTTCTTCTTGGATTGATCCCTTGATCATTATGTAGTGTCCTTCTTTGTGTCTTGTAATAGTCTTTATTTTAAAGTCTATTTTGTCTGATATGAGAATGGCTACTGCAGCTTTCTTTTGATTTCCATTTGCATTGAGTATCTTTTTCCATCCCTTCACTTTCAGTCTTTATGTGTCCCTAGGTCTGAAGTCAGTCTTTTGTAGACAGCATATATACAGGTCTTGTTTTTGTATCCATTCAGCCAGTCTGTGTCTTTTGGTTGGAGCATTTAATCCATTTATATTTAAGGTAATTATTGATATGTTCCTATTACCATTTTCTTAATTGTTTTGGGTTTGCTTTTGTAGGTGTTTACCTTCTGTTGTGTTTCCTGCCTAGAGAATTTCCTTTAGCATTTGTCGTAAAGCTGGTTTGGTGGTGCTGAATTCTCTTAGCTTTTGCTTGTCTGTAAAGGTTTTAATTTCTCCATCGAATCTGAATGAGATCCTTGCTTGGTAGAGTAATCTTGGTTGTAAGTTTTTCCCTTTCATCACTTTACGTATATTCTGCCACTCCCTTCTAGCTTGCAGAGTTTCTGCTGAAAGATCAGCTATTAACCTAATGGGGTTTCCCTTGTATATCATTTGTTGCTTTTCCCTTGCTGACTTTAATTTTGATAGGTTGAATATTGTGTGTCTTGGCATGTTTCTCCTTGGATTTATCCTGTATGGGACTCTCTGTGCTTCCTGGACTTGATTGACTCTTTCCTTTCCCATATTAGGGAAGTTTTCAACTATAATCTCTTCAAATATTTTCTCAGTCCCTTTCTTTTTTTCTTCTTGTGGCACACCTAAAATTCAAATGTTGTTGCATTTAATGTTGTCCCAGAGGTCCATGGGACTGTCCTCTGTTCTTTTCATTCCTTTTTCTTTATTATGCTCTATGGCAGTTATTTCCACTATTTTATCATCCAGGTCACTTCTCCGTCCTTCTGCCTCAGTTATTCTGCTACTGATTCCTTCTAGAGTATTTTAAATTTCATTTAATGTGTTGTTCATCATTGTTTGCTTGCTCTTTAGTTCTTCTAGGTCCTTGTTAAATGTTTCTTGTGTTTCCTCCATTCTCTTTCTGAGATTTTGGATCATCTTTACTATCATTACTCTGAATTCTTTTTTAGGTAGACTGCCTATTTCCTCTTCATTTGTTTGGTCTGGTGTATTTCTACCTTGCTCCTTCATCTGTTGCATGTTTCTCTGTTTTCTCATTTTGTTTAACTGTGTTGGGGGTCTCCTTTCACAGGCTGCACTTTCATAGTTCCCATTATTGTTGGTGTCTTCCCCCAGTGGGTGAGGTTGGTTCAGTGGCTTGTGTAGGCTTTCTGGTGGAGGGGACTGGTGCCTGTGTTCTTGTGGGTGGAGCTGTATCTTTTCCTTCTGGTGGGCAGGACTGCATCTGGTGGTGTGTTTTGGAGTGTTTGTGAACTTAGTATGACTTTTGACAGCTTCTCTGTTAATGGGTGGGGTTGTGTTCCTATCTTGCTGGTTGTTTGGCATGGGACGTCCAGCATTGGATCTTGCTGGCAGTGGGTGGAGCTAGGTCTTAGTGTTGAGATGAAGATCTCTGGGAGAGCTCTCGCCAGTTGATATTACCTGGGGCAGGGAGGTTTCTGGTGGTCCAAACTCCTGGACTCGGCCCTCCCACCTCACAGGCTCAGGCCTGACACCCAGCCAGAGCACCAAGACCCTGGCAGCCACATAGTTCAGAAGAAAAGGAAAGAGAAAAAAAAAACAAAAAATGAACAGAGAGAACCCTAGGAAAAATGGTAAAAGCAAACCTACACAGACAAAATCACACAAAGAAACATACACATACACACTCACAAAAAGAGAAAATGGAAAAAAATATATATATATATAAAGGAAAGGAGCAACCAAACCAATAAACAAATCCACCAGTGATAATTAAACACTAAATACTAAACTAAGATAAACATAAAACCAGAAACAAATTAGAGGCAGAAAGCAAACCCGAAGTCTACAGTTGCTCCCAAAGTCCACTGCCTCAATTTTGGGAACATTCGTTGTCTATTCAGGTATTCTTGAGGCAGGGTTTATCAAGTTAATTGTGGGGATTTAATGTGCTGCTCCTGAAGCTGCATGGAGAGATTTCCCTTCCTCTTCTTTGTTGGCACAGCTCCTGGGGCTCAGCTTTTGTTTTGGCCTCATCTCTGCTTGTAGGTCGCCCTCAGGCGTCTGTTCCCTGCCCAGATGGGTGTGGGGGCTAAAGCAGCAGCTGATCAGGGCTCTCTTGCTCACACAGGCCAGGGGGAGGGAGGGGTACGGTAGTCATAATTGGAATGCCGGGTGAGACTGAGGCAGCAGAGGCTGGCGTGACATTGCGACAGCCTGAGGCACACCATGTATTCTCCTGGGGAACTTTTTCCTGGATCACGGGACCCTCGCAGTGGCATGCTGCATAGGCTCCCAGGGGGTGTGGATAGTGACCTGTGCTGGCACACAGGATTCTTGGTGGCAGTCACAGCAGCATTAGCAATTCTTGCCCATCTCTGGGGTTTGAGCTGATAGCTGTGGCTCTCACCCATCTCTGGAACTCACTTAGGTGGTGCTCTGCCTTCTGTGCACACACTGGGAAGGAATCCCCTCTCCTCATGTACCCCAAAACAAAGGTCTCTTGCCTCTCTGGCAGGTCCAGACTTTTTTCTGGACTCCCTCCCAGCTAGCTGTGATGAAATAGCCCCCTTCAGGCTGTCTTCATGCAGCCAACCCCAGTCCTCTCCCTGGGGTCTGAGCTCCAAAGCCTGAGCTTCAGCTTCCAGCCCCCACCCGCCCTGGCAGGGTGGTGAGTGCTGGTTGGCACCAATTCTTTGTGCAGGAATCTCTCCACTTTGCCCTCTGCACTCCTGTTGCTGCAGTCTCCTTCATGGCTCCGAAGCTTCACTCCTGCCAACCCCCCCATCCCCAGCAGTGCAGGGGCTTCCTAGTGTGTGGAAACTTTTCCTCCTTCACAGCTCCCTCCCAGAGGTGTGGGTCCCATCTCTATTCTTTTGTCTCTGTTTTTTCTTTTGCCCTATTCAGGTACATGGGACTTTTCTTGCCTTTTGGGAATCTGAGGTCTTCTGCCAGCATTCAGTAGGTGTTCTGTACGAGTTGTTCCACATGTAGGTGTATTTTTGATGTTTTTATGGGGAGGAAGGTGATCTCCACGTCTTACTCCACCACCATCTTGAAGGTCTCCCCCTATTTTTACAACATCCTGCTGGGTGATTTCATGTTGTTGAATCTTCCTTCCTGAGGACATGGACTTTCTATTTGTTTCTGTCTTCTTCTGTGTCCTGCAGGAGAATTTTAAAGTTTCTTCTGGAGTGATCTTAAAGGCTTCTATTTAATTTTATTCCTAGATGTTTTATATTTTTGCTGTTATTTTATTTGTAACATTATATCTTAAAGATACATGAATTTAAAATATTTTTACACATTAATTTTATATTCTCTTACTTTGCTTACTTATGTGTTACCCTTTTCATTTGGTTCTCTGGATTTTTAGTAGCACTGGGTTTTTAACCGAGATGCATATCTGAATCCCTTGTGCCTTTACCTTTTCTTTTTAAAAATATATACAATAGACATATAAAAGAAACTTATGGCTACCAAAGGGGAAAGGCAGGGAGGGATGGATAAATTAGGAGTTGGAGATTCAGTAATCTTGGGATGGGTTCTTAGTATCTGCATTTTGTATAACTTTGTAGGTAATTCTGAGCCCTAACTAGGACAAGAACTATTATTTTAAAGTAAGAAAAGATGAGCTAAAAATACTAAGTCCTGGCTAGTTGATATTAAAGATAGCTGTAAAATAGGGAATCCATTGTTTTCTGAACATTAAATGTATGCACAAAATTCTGGCTTACAATCATAACAGTTCGTTATTTCCTTCTTTCTTTCTTAATCCCTTGCTTCCTCCCTCCTTCCCACTCTCCCTCCTTCTCATAAAAGGGAAACTAATAATGCAACCTCGAGGTATGGATATAAATGAGGGCTAGGGCGCAGGTTCTGTTAACCTTCTCTTCCCCAGAGTTTATTTTTCATTAATAATTGTGTTGGTTTTATGTTCTGAGAATTTGTTTTCACTCCTTTATAATAATGATTATGGTATTTTTTAAATTAATTGACAAATTTTATGTGAAAAAGAAAAGGCAATCCAGGTCACTCAGCTGGCTTTGGTACAGGTTCTGCTGTATTAAAACAGTTTTTTTGTTTTAACTTCTTTTAAACATAGTTTTGTTAGTCAACGCACAATTTCCTATTCAGCAATAAATGTTCTGATATGTGCACCTATTTTCCCTATTCTAAAAGCCCTTAAAAAATTATTATTCCTGCCTTCAAGAGGAGAGACTGACAAACACATTTGCAATTGTACAGATAAAATGCTATAAAAAGAGTAACTGCAGGGCATTCAGGGTTTTTAACTCAGACCAGAAGAGAAATCACAAATATATTCTTGAACCCTTAGTTAAATCTCTCAGAGAACTATTGAAAACAGCAAGGCAAAACTAACAGGGCCCACAGAAAATAAACATATAAGTATTTTGCATTCCTGGGACCACCCTGTTGCACTGACTCTAAATTTTTTTAATTTATTTATTTATTTATTTATTTATTTATTTTTGGCTGCCTTGGGTCTTCGTTGCTGTATGTGGGCTTTCTCTAGTTGCACTGAGCAGGGGCTACTCTTCGTTGCCGTGCGCAGGCTTCTCATTGTTGTGGCTTCTCTTGTTGTGGAGCACGGACTCTAGGCACTCAGGCTTCAGAAATTGTGGCACGTGGGCTCAGTAGTTGTGGCTTGCGGGCTCTAGAGCTCAGGCTTAGTAGTTGTGGCACACGGGCTTAGTTGCTCCACAGCATGTGGGATCTTCCCGGGCAAGGGTTCAAACCCGTGTCGCTTGCATTGGCAGGCAGATTCTTAACCACTGTGCCACCAGGGAAGTCCCTGTCTCTAAATGTTAATTAAAGGTTTTCATCTTCCTTGACATGTGTTATCCTTTTACAGTGATGTTTTGGAAAATATTATTTGCATATGGGAAATGAGCAATTTTGTCAACATCAAGTAGGTCTTTTTTGTTATGGAATGAATGAATTTTTCATGAATGTTGAGAGAGGTTGAGAAGTGGTTAGACCAGGGGGAGCTGAAGTTAATCTGGGTTTCTTTCAGGAATGTCTTATTTACAAAGATACCAGAAAACATTATTTCCAGTCTCTTTGAGTGTATTTTTTATCTTTGTTTTTTGATTTCCAATCTCAAGGGCTTATCAGTCTACTGTGTGATGAGTGAGATTGGTGCACATAGCTCAGGTGCTTTAGGTTTTTAAAGCACTTTGGCATCATTTAGAAGTCCTAGAAAGCCTCTATGTCAGGCCCCCAATAAATGTATTGATATAATCTTGGTATATTTTGCTGAGTAACTTAATAACTTAACATTCATATACCGCCTTTCTCTAAAATTAACTAGTCCTAGGTTGTTCTGTCATTATCTCCAAAGTATCATTTTAAGATACAAATGAAAGTCAAGTCTTTTTCTAGTTGTTAGGGATTAGAGTCAAATGTCATTCTTAGAAGGAGCGGGAGGAAAGAAAAGATGAAAGATAGACAAAAAAAAAAAAGCTCAGCAGGATGAAAACCACTTTAGCCTGAAATTTCTAACTAAAGCCAAACTAAATCCACTTGGATTTAGTGTTCTGAAGCCCTGAAAATGGAAAAGATCAGGTTAAAAAACTGAAAATTACACACTGTAAGGGGATAAGTAGAAAACTCATTTCATAAAATGGCCCTGAGAAAGCCATTTTCAAGTGAATTTTGAAGAATTAAATTGACTTCTTATGTGTTCTTCTTTTCTCTCATAATTTTCCTTTCACTTTTTTTTCTGAGTATTACTTGTCTGTATTCATCCATTTGGAGAAACATGGTATATATGCAGAAGTTAAATGGCTGCAATCAATTTATAACAGAATATATATGTACACACAATTAAAATGAATGAATTCCAGGGTTGAGTAATAATTTTTACTTCTTTTAAATAAATTTTTCTTTTTATTTTCCAAATTTTGTTATGAAAATTTCCAAACACATAGACAGGTAAAAAGAATAACACAGTGAACACCTATATACCCATTATTAAATTCAAGGAGAATTAATATTTTGCATACTACTTTCTCTATCTTTATTGTTTTTTTAACTTTTTATTTTGAAATAGATTCACAGGAAATTGCAAAGATTGTACAGAGAGGTCTAGTGTGCCCTTCACCTAATAGCAACTATTATTTTTAAAATCCTAATATATTTGCCTTTAATTATTTGAAAGGGCAAAACTTTCTAACAAGTAACTGAGTCTTTTGATGAGAAGAAAATATAAATGTACTTATTTTTTCCCCAACTTTATTGAGATATAATTGATACATAACATTGTGTAAGTTTAAGGTATACAATGTGATGATTTGATACATGTATATACTGTGATTACCACGATAATCTTGGTTAACACATCCATAACCTCCCATAATTACCTTTGTGCGTGTGTGTGTGTGTGTGTGTGTGTGTGGTGAAAACAATTAAGATATACTCTCTTAGCAACTGTCAAGTCTATAATACAATATTATTAACTTTAGTCACCATGCTGTATATTAGATCCTCAGAATTTATTCATCTTGTAAGTGGAAGTTTGTACCCTATGACTAACGTTTCACCATTTCCCCCACCCCAGCTTCTGGAAACCACCATTCTACTTTCTGTGTGAGTTGGTTTTTTTAGATTCCATGTATAAGGGATATCAATACAGTATTTGTCTTTCTCTGACTTATTTCACTCAGCATAGTGCTCTCAAGGTCAATCCATATTGTCACAAATGGCAGGATTTCCTTTTTTTTATGGCTGAATAATATTTATATAAATCTCACTTTTTTTTATCCATTCATCTGTTGACAGACACAGGTTGTTTCCATGTCGTAGCTATTGTGAATAATGCTACAATGAATACGGGCGTGCAGATCATCTTTTCAAGTTAGTGTTTTCATTCTTTGGATATATACCCAGAAGTGGGATTGCTGGATCATATGGTAATTCTGTTTTTAACTTTTTGAGGAATCTCGATCCTGTTTTCTATAGTGGCTCTGCCAATTTACATTGCCACCAACAAGACACAGGGTTTCCATGTTGTCACATCCTTGCCAACATGCTGTCACATCCTTGCCAACATGCTGTCACTTGCCTTTTTGATAATAGCCATCCTAACATGTGTAAGTGATATCTCATTGCTTTTGATTTGCATTTCCCTGATGATTAGTGAAGTTGAGCACCTTTTCATGTACCTGTTGGTCATTTGTATATTTTCTTTAGAAAAATGTGTATTTAGTTCCTCTGCTCATTTTCTAATTGGATTTTTTTTTTTTTTTTTTTTTTTTTTACTATTGGGTCATATGAGTTTCTTATATATTTGGCATATTAACCCCTTATCAGGACATCCTCCCAATCCATAGGTTGCCTTTTCATTTTGTTGACTGTTTCTTTTGCTGTGTAGAAGCCTTTTAATTTGATATAGGCCAACTTGTTGATTTTTGCTTTTTTTGCTTATGTTTTTGGTGTCATATCCAAAAAATTGTTGCCAAGACCAATGTCAAGGAGTTTTTCAATATGTTTTCTTCTAGGAGTTTTAGAGTTTCCGATGTTACATTTGAGCCTTTAATCCATTTAGAGTTAATTTTTGTGAGGGGTGTAAGATAAGGGTCCAGTCTCACTCTTTTGCATGTGAATATCCAGTTTTCTCCACACCATTTATTGAATTATCCTTTCTCTACTGAGTATTCTTGGCTCCTTTATCAAGTATTAGTTGACTGTAAATGCATAAGCTTATTTCTGGGTTTTCAATTCTGTTCCATTTATCTGTGAGTCTGTCTCTATGCTAGTACCATAAAGTTTTGGTTACTGTAGCTTTGTAATATAGCTTGTAATCAGGAAGTGTGATGCCCATAGCTTTGTTTTTCTTTTTCAGAATTGCTTCAGTTATTCGGGGTCTTTTGTGGTTTCATACAGATTTTAGGATTGTTTGTTCTAGTTCTGTGAAAAATAACATTAGAATTTTTATAGGCATTGTATTTAATCTATAGATGGCTTTGAGTAGTATGGACAGTTTAACAATATTAATTCTTCCAGTTCATAAAATGAAATATCTTTCCATGTATTTGTGTCTTCAATTTCTTTCATCTGTGTCTTCATGTTTCAGGGCACAGATTTTTCTCCTCCTGATTAAATTTATTCCAAATGTTTTTAAAAATTGTTTTAATGCTACTGTAAATGAGATGGTTTTCTGTTTATAATATCATGTCATCTGCAAACAGAGACAATTTGAATTTTTTTCCTTTCCAATTTGGATAACTTTTATTTTTCTTGCCTAAATCCTCTGGCTAGGACTTCCAACACTGTGTTGAATAAGAGTGGCAAGAATAGGCATCTTTGGCTTATTCCTGATCCTAGAGGAAAATTTTTTTCTTTTTTTTTTTAGATTAATTAATTAATTTTTTTAAATTTTTGGCTTCATTCGGTCTTCATTGCTGCACAGGCTTTCTCTAGTTGCAGCAAGCGGGGGCTAATCTTCGTTGCAGTGCACGGGCTTCTCATTGCAGTGGCTTCTCTTGTTGTGGAGCATGGGCTTTAGGTGCATGGGCTCAGTAGTTGTGGCACGCGGGCTCAGTAGTTGTGACTCACGGGCTCTAGAGCTCAGGCTCAGTAGTTGTGGCACATGGGCTTAGTTGCTCTGCAGCATGTGGGATCTTCCCGGACCAGGGCTCAAACCTGTGTCCCCTGCATTGGCAGGTGAATTCTTAACCACTGTGCCACCAGGGAAGCCCTCTTTTTTTTCTTAGTCTAGCTAAATGTTCACTTTTATTTACCTTTCAAAAAAAAAAAAACAGCTCTTAAGTTTTGTTGATCTTTTCTGTTATTTTTTTTTTCTCTAGTTCATTTACTTCTGCTCTAATCTTTGTTATTTCCTTCCTCCTCTTAACTTGGGACTTAGTATGTTTTTCTTTTTCTGGTTTCTTGAGGTATAAATTTAAGTAATTTACTTGAGATCTCTCTTTTTTCTTAATGTGGATGTTTATCACTATAAACTTCCCTCTTAGAACTGCTTTTTTTCCTGTATCCCATAACTGTTGGTATGTTATTTTCATTTGTTTCAAGATATTTTTTGATTTCCCTTTTGAGTTCTTTGATACATTGGTTGATCAATAGCCTATTGTTTAATCTCCACATATTTGAGAATTTTTCCAGTTTTCTTTCTGTTATTGATTTCTAATTTCATAACACTGTGGTCAGAAAAGATACTTACTATGGTTTCAATCTTCTTAAATTTGCTAAGACTTGTTTTGTGTCCTAACATATGATCTATCCTGGAGAATAGTCCTTGTGTGCTTGAGAAGAATGTGTATTCTGCTGCTGTTGGATGGAATATTCTGTATATACCTGTTAGGCTTATTTGGTCTAAAGTACAGTTAAAGTTCAATGTTTCCTTATTAATTTTCTGTATGGATAATCTATCCATTGTTGGAAGTGGAGTACTGAAGGCCCCTACTATTACTGTATTGTTGTCTATTTCTACCTTCGGATCTGTCAGTATTTGCTTACTATATTTAGTATATGTAAGTGTTCTGATGTTGGTTGCATATATATTTAGAATTGTTATATTCTCTTGATAAATTGACCTCTTTATCATTATATAATGACCCTTTTTTGTCCCTTGTTACTTAAAGTCTATTTCATCTGATGTAAGATTAGCTACCCCTGTGGGACTTCCCTGGTGGTCCAGGGTTAAGACTCGTGCTCTCAATGCAGGGGGCCTGGGTTCAGTCCCTGATCAGGGAACTAGATTCCTCATGCCACAACTAAAAGAGCTCATATGCCACAACTAAAAGATTCCACATGCCACAAATAAAGAACCTGCATGACACAACTAAGACCTGGTGTGGCCAAATAAATAAATATCTAAAAGAAAAAAAAAATTAGCTACCCCTGTTCTCTTTGGTTTCCATTTGCATTAAATACTATTTTCCCTTCTCCCGGTTGGAAACTATGTATGTTCTTAAAGCTGAAATGAGTCTACTGTAGGTAGCATATAGTTGTGTGTTATTTTTTTTAATCCATTTAGTCACTCTGTGCCTTTTGATTGGACAATTTAATCCATTTACATTTGAAGAAATTCTTGATAGTTAAGAACTTACTAATGGCATTTTATTGTTTTTTGACTGTTAAGTAGTTCCCTTGTTTCTTTCTTCCTCTCTTGCTGTCTTTTGTAACAATGATTTTCTGTAATGGTATACTTTGATTCCCTTCTTTTTATCTTCTGTGTATCTGCTGTAGGTTTTTACTTTGTGGTTACCATGAGGCTCACATAAAACCCTTATAGATAAAAAAGTCTATTTTAAGATGATAGCAACTTAACTTTGATCTCATACAAAAACTCTTGTACTTCCTTATTAAGGATTCTGAGGCTTTCTCAGACCTTTTATATGGATATGCCTGCTCTACATTTCTTGTGTCCTCCTGAGGAAGAATTCTCAAGATTATATGCCTTCTCTGGTTCCTGCCAAGCCAGGCCAGGTGCTCACTGTGTCTTGTTTGCTTCCCCTAGTGTGGTATTGAATGTTCAGGTTTGTGTACTTTTTCCCAAACCTGCAGAGTTGAGTCTCTTTCTGCACACATTCACTAACTGTCTGCAGTTAGGGGCACACATAGGGAGCTGGCCTGGGGTGCATGGTGGGGGAGGGAGAATGAGGCATGTGGAGTGTTGGAGGAACCCATGGGCCAGTTGGGATGATCTTCAGGTGAGGCAGCCCCAGAGGCTCATGGGTGGTCTTCCTGATGGAGTCTGCAAAGCAGTTAGTAGGATCTGCATTTCTTTGATATGTTTCATTCATAGCCCAGGCTGCTGTTCTCCCAGCCATTCGCTGCCTCCCAGCTGTGCAGTTCATGATGCAGTATTGTGGGTGGAGCAAGAAAGAAATGGCAGTGACCCGCACAGCTGGGGAAATCAGGTGCTCACTCACATGTTCTCAGTTTCCCCTGTGGCAGAAATCATGGGCCAAGAAGGTCTCTCTTGGCACTTTGTGCACCCTGGGGGAAGTGACACAGGTAAAGTAAAACTGCTCCTCCTACCCTCTTCAACGAATCCAATCTCAGACTTTTTTTGCTCCATTGGTATGTGTATCTTCTCTGCTGAACTTCGGAAATCCACAGAGGCTCTGTCATTCATGGATGATAGCCAAAAGTCTATTTTCTCTGGGGAGGAAAATGGTAGAAAACTCCTATACAGCCATTTTGATGATTTCACCTTATTTTTATTCAATAAAAGTTTTCTCATGACTAAATACAATTGGCTTCATAGAAACCCAAATAACATTTGCAGTTGGCCTTTGCATGGACAAAACTAAATTGATTTAATAGCTCTGAAATCATTTTTACTTCTCATCATTAATTTTTCCTACGCCTCATTTTTCTCCTTTCCCTATCAACTCAAACATTTGTAGGTGGAAATGAAAAATGAAGGCTACAAGGAGGGACAATAAACAGAATGTAAAAGAAAGGTATTTTGAAGATAAAGGGGGAATGTGCTTTTGGAGCAATTTGAGGAATGGAATTAAAATTATCAAAAACAAAAAGAATACATACACCATCATTTACTCTTTTTTTCCCTCCATACCCTCCACAGTCATCTTGGCACTGAAATATAAACTTGTTAATAACCAAAATAAACTTTAGATCAAGCCTTGGTTGTTTTCTAGTTTTAAATTTTTAGCCTTCTTTTCTGCTGATGATAATTTTTATGATCTGTTTGTGGATGTTCCAAAGACGGGTTAAACTAGTACAGTGGTCAAAAGAAAAAGGTGGATAAATACATCTAAAATGCTTTGTCCAGTTTCACTGAATAGTAGCAATATAAATACCAAAAAAAAACTTTGGCTTAGGTATGGAAGAACTTCATTTAAAATTTTTCCATCGAAACTAACACACCATTGTAAAGCAATTACACTCCAATAAAAATGTAAAAAAAATTTTTTTTTCCATCAAAACAGGAGAAGTGACATATGTAAAGCTTGTATCTTGGCATCTGGTCTTTACTCAGTAAACTCTCAACAAATTATGAAACAAAAGCTTTCAATAAATCATAGAATAAGAGCACTCAACAGCTTAAGGAACAAAAGAAAGGCCTCCACATTGAATGGTGATCAGGTGCAGGCTGAAGGGAAGTTATTCGTCCGTTATGTGGATTTTGGAAAAGCCATTCTTGACTCTTCTTGGAGCTTGGCTCCTAAGCTCTGGAAAGCTATAAGCAGACTCTCTGAGTTGGATGTCAAATACCTATTGAAGTTTCCTTAGATTTTCTTTCTAGCAGATCATTTTGTTCTAAGGATATTTACAGATAAAGTAAAAATTACAGCAGGGGCTCTAAGTGATGTTTTAGATTTCTCATTCTCCCCAGGATGGGAACAAAGAAAACAGAAGGCAGAAGAGTGGTATGGATGAATTACACCCTTTTGGAGTTAGGTTCTTAGAGAGGTAACTAAGAAATGAATGCCCTAGGGTGACTAGACAAGTCTAAAGGACTTCCTGGAGCTTCATAAGGTATGGTCTTCAGAGAACTGTGAAATGAAAGGGGTCCATATAAAGCTGCTTCATCTTAAGGCAGGCATGGTTGAGAGTTGGGGGTGGTGATCAATGTCTTATATTCTAAATTAGGCAAAATTATGAGATACAGTGAAAGTTGTCTCAGATATTTGTTCCAGCTATAGTAGCCTCCACAGCAGAGGAGTCCTCTCTTCCCTAACTTATCCATGGAGTCTCCTCAAAAAACATTTTCTTCATCTCTGGATCTACTTTTTTTACCCTCTTGTAGGCACTATCTCAACTCTCATTTTCTCCTTAACATTTGAGGGGTAAACTTATTAGTTATATATGGAATAGTGTGTGTGTGTGGGGGGGGTAATGTTATTAATAACTCAAGTAACATTTAACTTTATAGCTTTCACATGCAACAATTTGTCTCATAAGAATAATTTCATAGTGGTCATCTGTCAGAGAAGGAGTTACTGCTGAGTCTTTCTATAAGGAAAAGACACTTTAAGGTAAGGATTGCTTCTCAAATCCTCTCTGTTATGTAAGTGATAGTAATTAGGAATTAACAAACATATTCTATTTTATTCAATCACAAATAATCAATCCTATTTAACAAACACTTATCCACCATCTACTATATGCCAGCCACTATTATATCCTTTGGTTTTTAACCCTACAAATATCCCTCTCTCCTTTTTTGTAAGAACATTCTAATTCCATTGAAGGAATGTGTCCTGTTTAAAATCAAATTCTGGCCTCCGCAGAGCAAAGCTTATGCATACCCAGATCCCAAATACTTCTTATTACCCACTGATTTGTGATGGATGAGCAGCTACAAGTTACTTTGGGGCAAGAATTTGCATCCTGATCTAAAGCTTAGCAAAGTGTGTTTGGTCTTGAAATTGGTCAGGTTATTGGACCACGAAACGGTACACTGAGACTTCTGTTCTAAGATAAGAAGAGAAGAAATTTAGAAAAATAAGCAATAGAAGTCAAAACAAAGATTTTTGAATTTGAAAATGTGTGTTTTAATTCTATTTTGGATAAAATTAGTCTTTTTGTTTTTGTCAGAGAAATGTCTCCTTTTCACTCTCTTTGTTGTGATTAGTTCTAGTTTTTTGGAATATTTTTCAAAACTCCTAGGCTTGGAAGTTTATTGATCATGAATCATTATTTCTTGAAAGTACAGCATACCATGTCAAGAATACACCTAGGTTAATAGTTAGAATATTTGAAAATATTTACTCTAATAGACAGTAGCTCTACCATAATGATATATGTTGTAAATCTCCCTTACCAAATTTCTTATGTTTTGATTTATACTTTTATTGCTTTATTCTCTGAAAAATCATTTGTTGTACCCTTTCTATGTTACTACTTGCTAATTTCTATGCCAAACTTTGGGAATGTATGAGTTGATTGAAATACTACCCTCAAGTCTGTTAAGAAAGAATATATGTAAACTAATTATAATTGCTTGTTGCTATGTAGAATAGTATCACCATGATAAAGTACGTCAGAGAAGAGAAATTGATTTACTCTATTTGGTAGGGAGGAGTGAGTGAAGATACATTGAAGAAAGTGACACCTGAACTGAATATTGAAGGACAAATAAATGAATGTTAGAGACAGTGGAGAGCAGCAGTGTGGTGTGGGATGTAAAGGTTTTCTAGACTTGTGTAAAAGACTGAGGAGCACAAAATAATATTGTTTGTTAAGGAAAATGATCCTTCTTTATTCTTTTACTTGAAAAACATTAAGTGCCTGCTCTTACCACACTTTGTGTTAGGAGAAACAAAGATAATTTAAAACGTTCCTGTCGTTAGGGGGGAAGGTAGCAACAGATAAGTCTAGAAAAGTAAACAGGATCATGCTAAGAAATACAGATCTTTATCCTGATAGTGATGAAGAATCACTGATGATACCAGCTACTAGGTGAGAAACCAGAACAGAACAATATATTTTAAAGATAATCCTGGGAGCAGTTTGGAGGATAGATTAGGAGGAGGGAGGAGAAATGAAAGGCATGAAGCCCCCTGAGAAAGCATTTCAGGAACCCAGGACAGATAATTCAGGCTGAGTGAGAGTTAGAATGAAGAGAAGTTATTGACTTACAACTAAATGTGGAATCAATCTGGTTTGGGGAAGGGAAAGAGAAACAGTTTTGGTTTTGGAAAATGGAATGGATGAGATATTAAAATCAAGATAGAGAAAATAGGTGTAAGAATAAATTGGGAGATAAATTGATTATTTGTGGACCTATTTGAGTTTAAAGTTTATTTCTATCCCAGTCGACTCCTCTGACAATCTGACATCTAACTGCTTTCTGGATGTCCCACAGATACTTTATACTTTCTATAATTTTGAGTACTCTAAGTATCTCATATACAGTGTGTGCATGTGTGTGCGTGTGTGACTGGCTTATTTTACTTAGTATAATAACCCCAAGTTTCATCCATGTTGTAGCATATGTCAGAATTTCCTTCCTTTTGAGGGCCAAATAACAGTCCATGGTATGCATATGCACATTTTGCTTATCCATTCATATATCCATAGACTCTTGGATGCTTTCATGTGAATAGCTATTAGCTATTGTGAATAATGCTGCTATGACTATGGTTTTACATATCTCTTTGAGACCCTACTTTCAATTCTTTTGAGTTTATATCCAGAGGTGGAATTGCTGGATCATACGATAATTCTATTTTTAATTTTTGAGGAGATGCTATACTGTTTTCCACAGCAGCTGCAGCATCTTAACAGCATTTTACATTCCCATCAACAGTTCACAGGGTTCCAATTTCTTTGCCTCCTTTTCAACCCTTTATATTTTCTGTTGTTGTTGTAGTTGTTTGTTTTTAGTAGCCAGCCTAATGGGCGCGAGATGGTATCTCAAGATGGTATCTTGTTAAAGTTTTGATGTTGAGCATTTTTTCATGTGCTTATTGGCCATTTGTATATCTTCTCTGAAGAAACATCTATTCAATCCACTGACTATTTTTGAATAAGGATCTTTTGTTAATTTTTGAATTATAGGAATTCTCTATGTATTCTGGACATTAATCCCTTATCAAATATATAATTTGCAAATATTTTCTCCCATTCTATGGGTTGCCTTTTTACTCTGTTGATATTGTCTTTTGGTGCACAAATTTTAAATTTTTCATGAAGTCCAATTTGTTTGTTTTTTTCTCTCATGGCCTGTGCCTTTGGTGTCCTATTGGAGAGATGATAAAACAATGGTTTTTATCTTTTCATAAAGATATTGTCCCAAAGTCATCTCATAGTTGAGCAGATAATACAAATATAACATTACCTTTCAAATTCAAGAAATACTTTATTAGATGTAAAACATGACTTTCATTCTTTTTGAGAACTTTAAAAATATCTTCTAATACAATCTGTCCTGAAGAGACGTTACACTATGTCTGGATCTGTTTGAGAAATCTCACACAATCAGAAAATAAGCATTTTATTCTAATGCCCAATATTTGGTAATATTATGCAACATCATTTGAAAATTATTTGCAGTGGCTTGGGTGAAGTTTCCCCTTACATAAGCAAATAACTCTCAAATATTTAGTGGTAGTGGTTTTTAACATGTGTTGAATATTAGCTTTTATTTCTTTTCCATGTTTTTTAATATTTTTGTCCTTTCAACAAGTAATCTAGTGAAAGTGGTATTGTTTCAACAAATTTTAAAACAATTGGGAAATAAAAAGCTAAAGCCGTTTAGAGACTTTACATAATTTTGTGTGTGATTTTGGAATGTGGAGGGCATCGAGGTCAGTCTGAAGAGCAGAGACCAAAACTAGCTGTTACATCTCACAGATCTAGTGCAAAGGCCAACATCATGAGGCAGGCAGAGGTACACATAGCTGAGAGGTCCAGAATATTGGAGGCCCAACAGCAAACCATATTGACAAAAGAGACAAGAGTGAGTTTTATTATATATGACAGGCTAATTGCTCTTCTTTTACAGTCTTTGCTATGTGGAAGGCAAGCATGATGGTGGAAGTGGTGGCTGCCTACTTTGCCTTTTCTGGCATAGGTTGGGGTGAGCCACAGTTTTTTTCTGTGTTGTTTGACTGGAGTAGCGTGGTTATTATCTATATATTTATGTTGTGCTAAGCTGCCCCTTTCTTAGTCCTTTTTTAAAGAGAGCAGGGGTTTTTTGTTTGTTTTTGTCTGTGTACCTTGGCTTTTCGAGGTAGCTGCTTTTTCAGCTCAAAGTGTAGGACTCATGAGCCGAAAGAGTAAACCCAAGAAACTCACTATGATTTGTTCCTTAGGTCCAGAGAGCCCTAGCTGGTCTGCCTTCTTTCCACCTTTCAGAGACTTTTCATGTTTCTTTTATGTATAATATTCAGGACTTTTAGTTGTACTTAGTGGGAGAAATAGGGAAAATGTGTCTATTCTATCTTCCTGTAAGTGGAAATCCATTTCTTTATTTTTTAGCATCTCTGAATTACTTTGATTTAGGGTTGTCTCTTGTTTACAGCATATATTTGGGCCTTGTTTTCTAAGCCAAATTGGAAATTGTTTTTTTATTAAATGAGTTAAATACATTCACATTTATTGATATGACTGATATATTTCGTTTCAATTGTCACGATATTTTGTAATTATGGATATTTTGTTGTATTTGCTCTGTGTCTTCATCTATGAGATGTATATTCTTTATGTTCTTCTTTGTTCATTTATTATTTGTGTTTAGGAAGATTTGTATTTTTATTCTTGTAATTACCTTTGTATTTATTCCTTTTAAAAATATATTTAGTTCCATGTTTTCTTATCTAACGTTTTACTATCTGGTTTATACTATTTTTTCAGCATTCTTTAATGCTCACCTATTGCCTATATAGCAGTGAGCCTTTTCTGTTTCACTATTTCCTTCTTTGTTCTACTCCATTTTTTTAGTAGTTTAATTTCTACTATGTCACAGCATGTAACATTTGTATTTTAGTCTTCCACTTTTATCCCATATTGTTTTAGTCTTACATGTATATTTATATATTTTATTACACTTATTATTGATCCTTTTGATGAAGGTTTCCTCATCATTGCTTGGTTGAAATTCTTTCGCTAGTTAATTCCTCAAGAAGGGCTGCTAAGTGCAGAATCTCCTGTGTTCTTGTATGTTAGAAATGAATTTACTAAGTTTGATATTTAAAGGACAGCTTGATTGAACATAAAATCCTTTTTTCACATTTTCTTTTACTGAATATTTTTATAAAGATTGATTCATAGTTGTCTTGTATTTCATTTTGAAAAATCTGTCAATCTAATTATTTTGACTTTGTAAATTATTTGAATTTTTGCTTGGAGGTCTTAAAGATTTTAAATTTATCTTTAAAATCTAGTTATTTTACTAAGAAAACGCCTTCATCATTTTTGCCAGCTACTCAGTAAACCTTTTCAATGTGTAGATTTAGGTGATTTTTTAAAAATTTCTGGAACATTTTCTTGGGCTATAGTTTTACATATTATCTCTGTTCCATTGCTTTCTTTTTCTTTTCCAGTGACTCTGATAATATAAATATTATTCCTACTTTACCTGTCTTCTATTTCCACCCTTTTTACTTCTTTATGTCATTTTCATTCTCTTGGTCATTTTCCTGCCTTTCTTCAACGCCTTTGTTACATTTTTATTTGACACGATTCTGCCTTCAGCATCTTATATTTTTCATTTCTGAGATAATTTTGTCTTTTCTGCCATTTCTTTCCTGAGTTCAAGCAACTCTTTTTTTATTTCTCCCTGTTTTTTCCCCATATCTGTTTCCATTTCTGATTCAAGGTAGTTTTATTATACACAAATGTTTGTGTATATTTACTTTTCTATCTATCTCTATCTTTATTTATATAGAATGCTTTTTTCTGGGTGTCTGTAGCCTTCTGATCATGGTAATCATGTTTTTGAGGCTATCAAACTTCTGTTTTTATATTTTCTACAACATTTAGCATATGTTATGCTTAGCCTAGAATTTCAATAAATATAACTTTTCTATAGTTTTATATCTATAGATTTAGTAACTCGAATGATTATTTCCTATGAAAATGTTCAATTAGACTCTTGCAAACTATAGCTTAAGGAAGCAAGGAAAATATTGATCACCTGGCTCTGAAGTGCTGAGACTAAAATATTCCTTAGCTTTTATCTATATGATTCCATTCATCTACCCATTAAATAAGGTGAAGGAGTATCTGTCTAGCACAGTTTCTCAAACATTAATGTGTTTATGAATTAACTGGTGATCTTGTTAAAATGCATAATCTGATTCAGTAGGTCTGGCATGGCCTATAATCTGGAATTCTGTAAGCTCCCAGGTGATGCCCATCCTGGTCTGAAAACCACACTTTGAGTAGCAAAGTATTGATGCTGTATGCTTCAGGCTTCTCTCATGCAATTGAAATTGTCACTTGTATTGTTTATTTGGTTTCAAATGATGCTTCTGTTATCTTTGTACCTCTCTAATGTTTTCTGTAAAGGAAGACCTTGCAGGGGTAACATCTGAGCTGAGATGTGAGAAGTCCACAAAATCCTCCTGTATCTCCTGATGCTTTCATCTTTTATCTAAATAAATTTATGGAACCCTGACCAGGCCTTCATGTGTTGAGTCATCTTTTGGCATTTCCTGGAGCTCCACTGGTATTGGAAGGCATTGGGGAAGCTAGTAAAATAGTCTTGTTCAGGCTTCAGAGGCAACAGTAGGCCTCTGACTAAACAAAGACCCTGAAAGAGCTACATGCCGAACTGCTAGACTACATGCAGGTCAGCAGAAACGGTGCTAGCAAGTCTTGGGAACTAACAGATAAAGAAGGGAGTAATCACGAAGCTTCCTGAGCCTTGGAAATCTGGCCAGTTCCCGGGGATAAGTAAATATCAAGCAATATGTTTTACCTCATTTAAATTTTTATCTATTTTCTTATAAATCTATTGATCTTAGAGCTTTCATTTTTATTTGTAGGAGCCATTATGAGGAATTAACTCTTTGTTATTTTCTATTTAATCTCTTATGTTAGAAGACATTCTCAAAGATAAAGAACAGGATTTTGAACTTTCTTGACTAAGCTGTGAGAGAGAAAAGATGTCTTTCTATTTACTTGGTATTTAATTTTTTTCAGTAATGTTTTGTAGTTTTCAGAGAACATGTTTTGTACTTCTTTTGGTAATTTATTACTAAGTATTTCATTATTTTTTATGTTGTTGTACATAGAACTGTTTTCTTAATTTTATTTTTGAATTCTTCATTGCTAGTGTATAGAAATACAATTAATTTCTATATATTCATCTTGCACACTTATGATGTAGGTCAACATGGTTCTCTGTCTTCTGTATTTCATGCAAATTGGCAGCTGGTTTAGAAGTCCTGATCAGACTCAGGTTCCATCTCTTTGGCCATTCTGTAGGTAAGGCTGTGTTCTTCCATCAGAAGACACATGCTGTCGGTTTTTGCTCTTTTTTGGTGGGGTAATCATTGATGCTTAGTACCTAGACCTGTTAACCTCAATTGAGTTTGAAAAAAGGTGATATTCTAGTTGTATCACTTCTTTTTCACTTATTAGCTGTAATGATTTTAATAAAAAGCCTTTTACTCTTACCTACTCCTAGGTTGACCAGTAGTACAGTTTATATGGGAAAGTCAGGATAAATTCTTGATTCTTGAAAACATACAGTTTTCAAGATGAAAAACTGGCTTCACTGTCATTCTCAGAAGATACCTAGTTTATTGGTTTACTTTTTAAATATTATTATGAACTTACATATTTAAACATTTTTGATGGAATTCAATCCACTGCATTTCTTCTCCATATTAAAACTTAAATTGTTCCATATTTGGTCAGTGGGAGCCCCTTCAAGTTGGCTCCTGCATCCTTTTAACATGACCCTTGTGATATTTGATAGCTTCCTTACTATCTGGTAGGACAAGGTGTTCTTGGCTCAACTAGTATATTTCTTGCACCAGAATCATGTCATTTTTCAAGATGTTCTGGTTTCTTTCCCTTTAAATTGTTATTTCAAGATCACAGTCTGGATACTTAAAATGCTTATTGCTCATGGGTTGGTTATTGTCAATCATTTTTAGGCTTTTTTAGTTGACAAAGCTAGAAAATGTTACATGTGAATGCACACATAGAATCATTATATATATATTTTAAAATGAAATACATTGTGGCTTTACAATGACAGTTCCACTTAGTATGATTTTATAAGTGTTTTTCCCCCCAAGAGTAGAACAGTTTATTTCCCATGATGAATCTCTGTTCTCATCTCTCTGACCTCATGTTTTTATTCATGCTCCTCAAAGTCTCATATTGTTTTTCTCAAGCTCCCAACTAGCTTAACGTGAAAGAATGAAAACATGAGGAAAGATATTTTCAGGAAGTTTCCCATCTGTACAAAAGCAAAACTCTTTTCACTTCAATTAGAATTTAAAACATTACAAATTAATATTGCTTGGAGTCCAGATACTTTGTGTGTTTATTTTACTATTGAATATTTAATTGCTTTATTCAAAGAAGTTGAAATGTATTTCCTATATAGGGCCTCTAATTTAGGGGCCTCAAAAAGAGCTATACAGTCTTTGAAAACATGACTTTATAAACGTACAATGATGGAAGATAAAAAGAAACCATTTTTTGAGCAGCATAGATGATTCTCATCTATACGGTACATGATTTTTTGCTTTTTTACATAAAGTTCTACTCATGTATTTTGTTTTTCTGATTTCATTTGGTTGTCTGTCTATGTTCTCTCATAGCTCATTGAACTTATTTAAGACAATTATTTTGAATTCTTTGTCAGGTAGTAAGATCTCCATTTCTTTAGTGCAGTTACTAGGGTTCTATTTTAGTTCCTTTGGTGGTGTCAAGTTTCCCCTGATTCTTTGTGATACTTGTGGCCTTGTGTTGGTGTCCATGCATTTGAAGAAGGAACACTTCTTCCAGTCTTTGCAGGGAAAGGCCTTCAACAGTCAGCCCAGCCAAAGATTCTGGGTGGGCTGGCTGATGGGGTCCACCAGTGTTCAAGGGTCTGCAGCAAAGTCCCTTGCTCACTTCAGTCTCCCTTCCTCCATGAGAGACTTGTGGGCCAAGGGGATCTCTCTTAGCATTGTACTTTGATGGGTGATGCACATAAAGTGAAACTACTCATACCCTTTTCAATTCATCTTTTTTTATTTCTGTGCTCCACCTTGGTGCTGTTACCGCTCACATGGATTCCAGAAATCTCATGAAGGTATTTTCTTCTGTGGACAGTTATAAAATTGGTGTTTCTGTATTAGGCTAGAACTTCCTATTCCCCCATCTTCTTGATGTTACTCAGCATTTTTTCTGGTACTTCTTTTGGTGAAAGACACTTTGGCCCAGGCCTGCCTCAAATACATGAGGTATTTAATCTGAATTCTTTTTTTGTTTTTGGAGTTGTATGTTTATTCAGAAGATGATTCATGAAACAAAGCTATTTGTTTCCATTTGTGCAAGTCCTAATCTGGTAATTAATAACAGATGAGAAAGAAAACCATTCTCTTTTGCATTAAAAATGTTTTAACCGTTTTTTAAAATATTTTAATCATACTTAAAGATTCCTTATTGAAACAAGTCACATTAAGTGGGCTCCTCTACAGAATAATCACCCTTGCAAAAAAAAAAATCTATGGTTAAGCCCCCACTCCCTCATTTTTTTCCCCCAAGGAATGTTAAGATCCTAAAAATTACCATAAACTGGTGATGTGTATACTTTAATTTCTGATACAACTTGGGCTACCTTGAATGAACTACCCAGGCATATTTTTATAGTAAAATATGTACTTGTGGTGTTGTGAGATGGACAGGAATCAAAATGTATAGGTCATACCCAACTGTATCAAATTAATTATATACTCCCTTCCCTCCCATCTTTTTTTTTAAAACCCTAACAGTATTACGGGATGATTTAAAGATAAATTATGGCTAGCTAACAAAATACAGAGTGTGCAAAGAGCAAATTTGAAACTTCCACTTCCAAGGTTCTTTTAACCCTTCTTAAATATATTTGCCAATTTCAGTGTATTTCCCGTTATGATTTCAAAGGACACACCCTTATGTGATTTAGATGCATAAAGCTTGTACCAAATGAGTGTTCTTGATCTTTCCCTAAGGATTAAGGCAGAGCGTTTTCCTTAACTGTTAGCTTATTAAACAACAGAATGCAATGAGACAGTTACGTTGAACCTCTATCCTCACCATTTTAAAACAGGATGAATAGTTAAGAAATTTGGCCTACGTAGAACTTATCTTTTTTAGCTCATGGTTTCTTCCTCTGCCAAGTTAACAGAAATACAAGCCTGCTGTGTTCGTTTTGGAAAGAGAAGGTACATTTTACTCAGGAGCTTACATGTGTGATGTCTCTCCTGGACAAGAAAGTATACTGGACTTCTCCTGTCAAGCCCTTTCTTTCCTGTGTACCAGATGAGAAGAAATGTTGACTTGTTATTCTTTGCCATTTTGAACAAGCCTATTTACTTGCCACGGAGAGGGGGGAGAAGGCAATTTGCATCCTGAGATAATCTAAACAATAGCCTTTAACTAAATGTGCATTGCTATATGTCTAAAGATAAATATGAAGATATTAAAATTGTTAAAGGAAGCTTATAATAAAGAGAAATAATAAAAACAACGAAATAGTTCAAAGGAAAATTGATCTTTGAATCTACTGGCCACTTGACAAGTAGCACTACACTTTTCTCTTCTTAGATGGCAAAAGTTTCTTATAATCATCAAAACAGTCTCACTCAAGAGCCTACTGATGTTTGTGTGTGTACTTTTTTCATGCTTTTGAATATATTTTTAACAAGATTTCACTTCTGAAAAGCTAGATTTCCTCATATATCTTGTTACTCACTGCTGTGTTTACTTTGTCAAAATCAAGATTGTAACTGTTTCCTATAAGCATTTATCTTTAAACTCTCATAACATATATTATCTCCTTTTGAGAGCAACAGATTCAGCCCTCAAAACCAGAGTAATAAAACTATCAAGGTGTCTTTTATACCCAGAAGACTAATAGATCAATCAATAATCATACATCAGTAAACTTCTCTTTTACTTTATAAAAGAAGGGATGCTAAAAATAATTGTGTATGTATATAAAATCATACCATAATTTTAATTGGCTCGACACTACTGTGAAACCTGTCTTGTTTGCCAAGCCCGAGATATAAGAAGAGCTGACAAATCAAAAAGAGCATATTTTTCCTACAATAATTATATGCAAAATAAATAGTTTAGTACATTTGTACTTTTTAGGATGACTAGAAACAGTCAAGTTAATGTACAAAGACAACCATAGTGTGCAAAGACGGCTACAACAACTATCAATAGGTTGATTATAAAGAGTTAGTTTCTCGGCTTAAAATAGCTTGCCAATTGGTGACAATTATAGCACACATTTTGGGGGATAAATTAAAAGACCCTGGAGACTTGTCAGTGACATCATTGTCATTAATATGTTCTTATTCTCAGGGTAATCATTTACTGAACTGTTAAAAAATTGATTTGTCTGAAACTTCAGTAGCGGATTTCTCCATTCTTATTTTGTTCATTCTTATAATAAAAAAACCAGAGTCTTTCAATCCTATAAACAAAAAGTGGTTTCTGCTTTTCATTCACATTTATCTAAAGGTCCTTACTACAAGCTTCGAGTGTACTGGAAGAAACATCAAAAGAATGATGACTTCAGTAAAGGACTTGACCACACACTCTTAACTACTGATTCTGTAAGGAACAGCCTTCAGCATACAGCTCTCAGGAGCAGGTATCTATCAGACAGGATTTCTAGCATTCTTGGTATAGATGCAGATGACTTTGTGATAGTAGACTCCCCAAAAACTTCAGATCAAATGAGTAAGAAGTAATTACTTCAGACTGAATGACTCTAAAGAGAAAATTTAATTGTACTTAATGTTTTGTTTTATTTTTTACTAAGTATGAGAATACTTTTCTTCTTGATCTGTCCATTTGAACAGCCTATCTTATTACAAACTGCAAAAATTCTTTAAATGACATATATTTAATTGATTTCTTAGAGTTCAGTAAGAGTCCTGAAAATAAAACCCTCAATATACAAAATAAACATAATTGGAAAAATTTAAGGAAGATGGTTTTGTTTAAATCAAAGGTACATTATTGGCTCCTGTTGACAGAACTGCTCAGAACAATGGTTAAATATTGGGCAAAATGCCTTTAATATGTCTTGTGGCTTTTTATTATAATTATTTGCATAGTTTCAATAAAAATCTTATTTAGTAAGGCATGATAAGTCTATTGAGGAAAAAAGAATATATTTTTTCATATGGAAATGATGCCACAATATACTCTTTGGTTCCTGCTCTATGATTTATAGATTCCTAAACTTACAGATAGGAAAGAATGCTACCTTCTTGCAGGACAGGAATCTTGGAGATCTTAGAGAAAGAGAAATATTTTTACATTTATAGTATTGCAGGCAAAACTTAGTAGGGGTACATTGGTTGTTTTCTGAACCCAAGCCTTGCAATTTATAGTTATAAGGGCAATAAAAGTACTTCTGAAAAAAAGTGATTAACTTATGGCCCTCAGACTTTTACAAAGCCTCCAGAGAGAAATTAAATATCATGCTCTAGTTTCACATGGTTCTAGTTATGGTAATCATATTAACAAGAACATTTTTATTTATTCATGACAATAAAATAAAATAAAACCAGCCAAATAAACATCAAATTATTGATACTGAATTAGAAATAGCTATACAAACATATGTGGTCAAATCCCTACTTAAGTGGGAATGATATTTAACCAGAAACAGGGACTCAGAGGGCAAAATGGACTCCTTGCTCTGTTGCCTTTTTTACTAAGCACCTCACATAAACAGTGAGAAAAAAAGCAATTTGTATCCTCAGATAAACTTAAAGCAAAAGCATTCTTTTAGAGCACTGGTTTCTGAGTAAGTAAAGCCTTGAGCCCTTTCTCTAAGTTGCTATCTCCCCTACTTTTGAAATACTGATGACTGGAGACATACGATGACCTTTGACTCTTGCAGATATGAAAATCAAGTAAGCAAACTGCTATCTCCCCACCTTGAACAGACTACCTATAACTATGGTAATATTTATGGGGGTTTTTTTGGGTTTTACTCTAAGTACTTGTGTGTTGGCTTTTTTTTTTTTTTTGGATAGCTAGTTATTCTGAAGTCATTTTTGCAAAACATTGCAAGTGAAACAAAATTATTTTTTTAAACGCTTGTGTCCCTCTGAGTTTTCCTTTCCCAGAGACGATGTGGTGAGTAGCACAGTATCACCTGCAGGTGGAGCAGGAACCAAAAAAAGTTCTATCCGTTCAACTGAAATGTTTTACTGTGAGTTTTTGTTTAGTTTCATAAATCTGCTTGATACCTTCACAGCGGACCATTTAATCCTTATTTCTGGGATTTTCCACTGAATTTGTTTCAGTAAAATTTCTTGCTAAAAATAGATGCTTGGCTCAAATAAGATCCTTAACAAATGTTAAATCCACCCCTGTTCCAATGATGATAAATATTCACCTTATGATCTTGCTGGGAAACCATTTTTTTAGGACAGTTTTCAATTTTCCAGGACATGTTTCCAAAATAGCTTGATTTTCGGTTGTATAGAAAAAGAGCCAGTAAGAAGAATGAGATATTGCCAATGAGTCTTCATCCCTAACGTACACCAAAATCTTTGAAAGTAGTATTAGTATGCTCTGGATTCAAAAGAAAAACTAAAACCATCTTTTTATGGGAAGAAGGGATAATTTGGGGAACTACACTGCCTCTCAGTGGTTCATTTAATATTTACTTCAATTACAAAATGTTTTATAAAATAAAAAACCTAAAATTTACAGTAACAGATTTTTCAATATTTTTACTTCAGTGAGCTCCTGAGAGTAATGGTAATGTAAATTATCTTGTGTTACATGTGTATATATCCTCACTGATTGAACACCCAGAAGCCACGATATCTTATAAAAAGAGTTTCATAGTCTCCTTTCCCTGAGGCAGGAATGAAGGAGGCTACATGCCAAAGAGGCATTGATTTACTATGAAGGAGATGGTCAAGCCAGGCTGAGTAGAGGGCATGGTTAGCTTGGAAAATCTCACCTCTCTGAACATTCATCGTTCTGAATCCAGGCATTACTAAGTTGGTTTTTGATATATATTTTGGTATCCTAACAATAAATCCTATAAATTAGAGAGCTAAAAGTTCACTTTGAGAGCCCTGCCTGTTAAGTTGGCTTAATTCAACTTTGAAAGTATGTGTGTATTTCTAGAAGCCAGGAACTTCTAGAAGGAAAGAGACAAATAAAATTTGGTTTCAGTCATCAAGGAATTTATCGTTCATTATAACAAAGGGAATACTTTACTTTTTCCCCTTAACATTACCTAGCATTTGTTGATGGACTGAATAATCAAAACTATCAACTATTTCTCCTTTTTTTGATAAATTTATTTTATTTATTGGCTGCGTTGGGTCTTCATTGCTGCACGCAGGTTTTCTCTAGTTGCGGCAAGCAGGGGCTACTCTTCGTTGCGGTGAGCGCGCTTCTCACTGTGGTGGCTTGCATTGTTGCAGAGCACCGGCTCTAGGAGCGCGGGCTCAGTAGTTGTGATGCACGGGCTTAGCTGCTCTGCGGCATGTGGGATGTTCCTGGACCAGGGCTCAAACCCGTGTCCCCTGCATTGGCAGGAGGTTTCTTAACCACTGCACCACCCGGGAAGTCCAACTATTTCTCCTTTTTATAGTGCAATTTTATAATTTGCTGAAAATAGTGATAAAGTGGAAAAAACAGGCTTCAAAAATCTATGGGGTTGCTCCTATATTGGGTGAGGACCCATGGTGTGATGCCTGATTGAGGTTTTGGAGAAATGTCTTATATTGATTTATGATATTAGAGGCATAATTTATTCAAGACTGACAATGTTTAGAAGTTCCAAAATAGATTTAAGTGAACTGGAAGCAAGCAACATGTTGAAAGGATAATCTTACCCAAGTCTTTACAATTTCACTATCATAAAAGTTCTAGAATTTGAAGAAACAAGGTGTTGTGAAAAAGGACTAGGAAAAAGGAAATGCATTGAGTAATTATTTACCAGGGACGCTTTTTGGTATCGAGAGTCAGTAGATTAGAAATAGATAAGTATTGGCAAAAGGCAGCCAGTGACCAATTATTTCTGCCCCTGTCATCTAACACAGAACAAGGAATACCACATGGTGATGAGGAAAGGAAAAATCAGAGACGGAGAATCCTAATTTGACTGAGCATCTACCCAAAAGAAAATGAATTTTAAACTGTAAATAACTGAGTTTACCCTGAATTAACAAAAGTAAAATTTCCCCGTATGGGCAATTATGCAAGAATAAGAGCTAAGTGAAGTTTTATTATAGCAAGCAGAGTTACATTTTTTAATATTTGAGCCTTGTGACAATAAATTTACTTCTGCCATGAAATATCTGGATTTTTGGAAGAGGAATTTAGCATATAACTCATCAGTAAGAACAAAGAGCTAGATGACATCATACAGAAAGTTCAAAGTAGAAGACAACTGAACAGGAAGCAGAATCTTGGGGCTCCAAATGAAGGGAATTAGGATGTGCCACCCCAAAATAAGACACTTTGGTATAAGGATTATTTTGAGCTGCAGGTAATTGAGAAACAGCAGATACAGAAAGGGCTCTCTGCCCTCCCCCATCTGCCACAATCAAGGAAAACATGTCCCATGAGAAAGGTGTCTTCCCTGCACCAGGAAGAGGAGAGCATTCTTAGCATTGGAGATGAGTCTACATGGAGATGAGTTTGCATAAACTACCTTACTAAAATAAACCTTACCCTCCATTATTTCCCCTCCAATATCATGTCTAGTCATTTCCCCACAATTTATCAGCCCTAGAAGCTTAATTATTTGGGAACATAGTACAATGACTAAAAAGCCTAAATTGTTATATCAGTGTGACGCTATGTATGTGATTGACTGAAACTCAGGAGAAATTTACTGGGCTTTGCAAAGAAACCACTTAATTACAAATTTAGCTTATTGGTCTCCAGAGTTAAGCTACTCTGTAGGCTTGTATTGGGTAAGACTTCATAAGGAATTGCCAAATACATAGTTGATAATTTGAAAGTACAAGCATTAAACACATCACAGCTTGTAAAATTTATGTATGACCAAGAAAAAATTGTGTTCATTGCTAATCAGGAATCTGATTTAACTATTTACCAATTGGTATGTTCCCAAATAATTTTACCTGGATGTGAAACACAAAGACACCCATGGTCATCATCAAATATGAAAATCTCACTATGAGATGCCCACTGAAAGGTACAGATTTGAACTTCCAATGTTTAATGTATATGAAAAACTCACCCTATAGGTCACTTTTTTTTTTCTGCACTGGGTCTAAATCCATAATTATACTCTTATAATAGTCAACTACATATGCATTAATGACAGGCATTTACTTTAGCTTATCTGGATATACTGGAGCTAGAGGCAACTTGCATCCCAAAGTTAACAGAATGAGGTTGACTTCAAGTTCCTATCTGTAAACGCCAGATGTGTCTATTAATTCAATGATGTTCTTTTTTACATCATCTTTCCAATCAAACCAGTTACCAAAACATTTTCGTGTCAAATTTAGGGCTTGAGTATCTGGGCGCATATTAGTTATTTTTACTTTGTTATTATAAAAAAATTAATAAGAAAGATTATTCTACTTTTACTCTTTCAATAATCAGATTGTTGAATTTATAAGTCCAGACTTTGTTTACACTGGGAATATAATTTAGAATTGATTGAGATTATAGGCATCATTACTGGGAATACCAAAGAAAAAGTAATGTAATAAACAGCATGTTTGTTTTCTAGGAAATGTGATTTTAAAGTATCTGAAATAACCCTATTGTGAATAGGTCAGCAAGGTAGTCTATGAGAATAGTAAGAAGTTTGCTAGAATACCTCCTTTTAGTTGAGTTCAGTACCAATATCAGTCTAAAAAATTTAAGTTTGAAGTTATTTATGGGAATGCTTCCCATGGGAAGCACAGATCCAACTGAGTTTTTCTCTTACTTTGATAGCCACGGTGATCAGCATCAACCTGAGTGGGTCCTTCTCAGAGCAGTGACAGCTTATCTTTCCTCTGGAATACCTTCATGCAGGTGAGCTATCCTGGTCCATACAGGTGGCAGACCTTTTCCAGTGGGTCCTTCCAGGTCCTTATGACTTTATGTCTCAGGGTTTCTAGGAAACAGAAAAGCTCTTTTAAGTTTTGGACAATGATTATGACAGGATTCCGTTAAATCAGGCACAGGATGTAGTCTCAGACCCAAATTCATAGGCATGACAATTATAAGTTCAGAGGGAGAGATTCTGTTCTTGCCTGTAGGGGTCCCTCTAATTTTTAACAAAGCTAGAAGTAAAGCTCTAGGCCTTTTTAACATAGGTTGCAAAATCTTTCCCAATGAGTTTTTTTTAGAGTTTTATTCATTCATTCTACTTGTGCAGAGGAGTGAGGCTTATAGGAATCTGCAAACGTTTGTATAATTCCCAGACAACAGTAGAAATAAATGACTTCTATATCTAATATGCTCTGATGTGCCCAAAGTAGGAATTATGTGTATTAAGAAAGGCTTTACTGCTGCCTGGGCCATTCAAACATCATATCCACCATAACTAGACAGAATCTTTTTCCTTTTGCAGGCCTTAATTCTATGAAATTCAACTGACACCAGGTTTCTGGAAAGTTGATTAAGGAAAACTCTTTGCATTTATTTTGGAAGTGTCCTCAAAGAATTCTACTGAGAAGTAGCACAATTCTTTAATATTTTAAATAATTTCATCTTTTTATTAGTAGTATCAGTCTAGCTCCTTTAAAATCCTTCTTTTAGAACATTTCTTGGCATCCCAATAATTCTGTTTGCCAGCTTTTTCTGCCTGTTAGTACTGAGTGTACACTGTTACTCAATATACTAAATCTACCTTCAGGTATTCAACTTAACCACAAAAACAACAAAGCAAGTCTTACATATATGTGTAAAAACTTCTTAGATATGAAGAATTTTATAAGACTTTCCTAGTTTCCTCAAATTACAGCTCACTAAAATGAATAAAAAGTGAGAAAACTGTGAATTCGTAACATTCTTAAATGTCAAAACAAAAACAAACCAAAAAAATTTTTAAACTAAAATAAAATCCTTCTTTTATTCAGATGACTTTTTTGACACAGCAGTATTAACCAAACTAATAGGGACTATGATATAGGAATTACTTTGTTAGGTAATTCCCATAGTGCAGCCACATTTCTTTGGGCCCCTTTTACAGTCCATTTGTCCATTTTATGAACAAAAGTTTCTTATAGCATTAAAAGTGGGACTCCTAAATTTGGAGACGGCCATAGGTTAATAGTCGCTTTTGAAACTCTGTCAGCACATTTATTGCCTTTAGAAATTTTGCCCTTCTGCCCTGTGAGTCCTACAATAAATCACTGACATCTGAGTAGGCAGTTGTAAAGCCTCTGATAAAGCAGCTATCAGTTTCCTATGGGATATCTAAGTTCCCATTGATATAAAAAATTCTCTCTTGGGGCTTCCCTGGTAGCGCAGTGGTTGAGAGTCCGCCTGCCGAGGCAGGGGACACGGGTTCGTGCCTCGGTCCGGGAGGATCCCACATGCCGCGGAGCGGCTGGGCCCGTGAGCCATGGCCGCTGAGCCTGCGCGTCCGGAGCCTGTGCTCCGCAACGGGAGTGGCCTCAACAGTGAGAGGCCCGCGTACCGCAAAGAAAAAAAAAAAAAATTCTCTCTTCAAAAAACTTACCGCGGGGCTTCCCTGGTGGCGCAGTGGTTGAGAGTCCGCCTGACGGTGCAGGGGACGCAGGTTCATGCCCCGGTCCGGGAAGATCCCACATGCCGCGGAGCGGCTGGGCCCGTGAGCCATGGCTGCTGAGCCTGCGCGTCCGGAGCCTGTGCTCCGCAACGGGAGGGGCCACAACAGCGAAAGGCCCGCGTACCGCAAAAAACAAACAAACAAAAAACTTACCGCGAACCTCGGAGCAAGATGGCGGCAGCGCTGTCCGCGACGCGCGGGCGGCGGCTACCAAGTTGCCCGTGAGGGGCCCAGGCGGCTCCGGACTGGTGCCCCGCCGCGGGACGGACCAGGCTACGCTCCACCGGCTTCCTCCCGGCCTTCTACTACTCCTATGGGGCTGGGACACCCGGAGGCCCTTTAAAAAAAAAATTTCCCCTGTTTCATGGCAAACACCAAACATATATTTATTAATAGTAGACATATTCATTGTAAATGCAGAACCAAGAATTAAAGCTCTCCTACTGCTATTAACTTAGCTGCTTGTGACGACTTAATTACAGACCAAAAAAAAAAAAAAAATCCACCCCACCCCAAAAAAAATCCTCCAAACTTCCAAGTTTAATAAGAAATCACCATAGCATAGCATCAAAGCCTATTTCAGTTGTTCAAAGCCTCTTCTTACCAAGCCAGAAGACGAATTATCATGGAGAATTATCACGCAAGTTTTTCGTCAGATATTTTGTCTACTCTGCAAATGTTGGAGTCTGTTGTGTAAAATTCTGTACTAGCCCCACGAGTCGCTTTTTTTTTTTTTTTTTTTGATGGTAAGCTGTTATCACTGACTACTAGATTGTAATACTCTGTGACTTATAGCTGACAACAGATGCCTCAAACATTTAGCAAGATTGCAATTTGTCTGGGAGGCCTTATGCCCCTGTGAAGGAAAGAATTGCAGCAAAGCCAAATTATCAATCTTGCATTGCTCTCTAGCTGTTGACACTACCAGCAAATCATCTACATATTGAGTAATTACAGATCCCTCTGGGGGTGGGACAAATCTCTTGCTCACTTTTTGTTTTGTAAATAATTTTTTAAAAATAGAGTCCCAAAAGCCTTTAGGAATCCTTTGCTGTAAATACTGGATACTGGATTCCTTTATAAGCAAAAGCAATAATAATTTAGATTTATCTGCGAGAGGGACAGAAAGTGAGAAATGCAGAACATAGATCAACTATTCAATGCAAAGAAAAACCTTGCAAACAATGGTATTGAAGTCAGAACAGTTGCAGGGTTAGGAACCACACTGATAATGGAACAACAAATTTATTTACTTCTCCGAAATTTTGTACAAAGCCATATAGTCATTGACCATCCATATAAAATTAACCTTCCTTCTTTATTGGAGGCATGGGAGTATTACAGAATGAGCATTCTTTTTAAACTACCCCTTATTTTTCTGATTCTGTTAGATCTGGTTCTAGGGCCAAAAGTAATGCATCAACCTGTTTCAGGGTGCTACTTTCCGCAGTATCCCTTTTCTTTCAGACGACACACAGTAAACAAATCAGGTGGCTTTTTCCCCATAGAAATCCACAGACATTCTGCCAGAGTACAGAATATGCTGGCTTTTAAGTTGCACAGCAGATCTCTTCCCAGGGGATACAGGAAGTAAGGAAATTTGCACTTCAATCAGAGGACCGATTTGTATGGGAACCTTGGAGGAAAAGGAACATGGTGGATCCAATACACCAATATCTTATATTGATCTATCACCAAATGGAAATGAGAAATTCTCAAGGAAATTGCAGAGTAAGTAGCACCAGCATGACCATTTCACCAGTTTCTGTCTCTGAGATCCCTGAATTTGTCAATTTTAAGCCATTTGTCGATTATTTCCTAGCCTCTGGCCTTTCTTGCTTCCCTTGTTCATGAAATTCTTGCATCCTCCAAAGTAACTTTTTACAGCCCTTCTTCCAACATCCCGTTTTCTTGCAATAATTACATATTATCTCTTTGCTTTCATTCCCTTCATAGGTTGTCCAGAGCAGGGATTATTTCTTTTAGTAAAGAGTTCTGAGCAGCTGACATAGCAGTTTTTAATTTATTCCTTTCTTCTTTATCCTTCTCTAGGTTGTCCCCCAAGCTAAGTAGTCACGGTTAAGATTTAAGCAGTAGTCTGTACTGTCCATCCTCCCACCTTTTCCCTAATTCGAGTTTGGATAATCAGTAAGAAAGGCAAGACAAAAGTGGTTAGGGCCAGAGGATGATTTTTGATCCATCCTTGCATCCATGCCAATAATTTCTGAGAAAACCTCAATAAAGCACTGATGGAAGTCAATGGGGGAATGTACCCATCTTCTGGATACACCACTGCAACTTCTCTGAGCTCACCTGTAGCAGAAAGCCTTCAAAGGTCACTCATTAGTGACCCCTCCTCTGGGTCTCTAAAGTCCTTAGATCTTCCAGAGTAGTGTGGGTCGGTGGGGGCAGTAGATAGCTGGCTTCCCTTGGCCACCATACTTTGATGTGGTGATCTTCGGGATGAGCTTGTGCCATCAAAGAACAAAGTCAGCTGGTGGCAGAATTCCATGCTTTGGCCAGTGCACATCTCCACCTGTGAGGTTGTAAACTGGACACAAGCTGCAGAGTACGTCTGCAAACATCTAGGGCACTGGGAAAAGAGGTCTTTAAATAAGTAATATCAGCTGGCGACAAAGTCATGAGAACTACCTGGGTAGCTTCCAATGCTGGTGATCCAAATAGGAAGGTCTGGTTTTCCTATTAAGATTAGAAACATGTAAATTAGATGACACTTTTGTTTCCTTCCTGTGTTGACATTCATCAGCTTAACACCTTGTTCATTTGCCTTTTGCAAGTGACCATGATATGCAGCTGATCTCAGAGAGACAGCAGTGAGTGGTCCTGAAGAGATTTCTTACTTCCCTGCCCAGGAACTGAACCTGGGTAACCTGGATGAAAACCAGGAACCCTAACCGCTAGTCCACCAGGGGCTAGAGGCTAGAAGTAAAGTGGCCCTAGCTCTTTTCCCCGTTTAAAAGCAAGAATGTTTCATGGAGTCAAAAACTGTAAAAACAGGTGCATAGTTTATTATTAGAGACACAGCATAACATGTGGGAGAGCACACAGAGAAACAGTTTGTTTATTTAAGACAGAGTAAGGCAGAAAAACGCACCCAGAGAGAAAGGGTATGGGCGTCCTCTCTAATGAGGAAGAGCGCAGTAAGTCAGAAGCTAGGCAGAAATACACACCCGGAGAGGAGTGCAGGCGTCCTAAATGAGGAGCGCAGTAAAGAGATGATTTAAATTACTTATAGAGGACAGTCCTTCCCCGTCTTTGTTTACCTTTGGCCAATTATATTCTTTCTTTTTTCACAACTGACTGGTCCTAGGACCCTCCCCAACATGTGTACGCACTCTTTGTTAAGATTGATCCTACTGCAGAGGCCTGTGGGTGCATGTCCACACATATTATGGGGTGGTGCCCCCTCCCTTTCTGACCCCCAAGGAACCTTCCTGCGCATGTGCAGACAGAGAAGTTTTCCTTGACCTCAAGAGTGGGCACCTTATCTCTTTTTTTTTTTTAACATCTTTATTGGAGTATAATTGCTTTACAATGGTGTGTTAGTTGCTGCTATATAACAAAGTGAATCAGCTATACGTATACATATATCCCCATATCTCCTCCCTCTTGTGTCTCCCTCCCACCCTCCCTATCCCACCCCTCTAGGTGGTCACAGAGCACCGAGCTGATTTCCCTGTGCTATGCAGCTGCTTCCCACTGTACATCTATTTTGCATTTGGTAGTGTATATATGTCCATGCCACTCTCTCACTTCTTCCCAGCTTACCCTTCTCCCTCCCCATGTCCCCAAGTCCATTCTCTACATTTGCTCCTGTCTGGCTCCTAGGTTCTTCAGAGCCTTTTTTTCTTTTTTTTAAGATTCCATATATATGTGTTAGCATACGGTATTTATTTTTCTCTTTCTGACTTACTTCACTCTGTATGACAGACTCTAGGTCCATCCACCTCACTATAAATAACTCAGTTTCGTTTCTTTTTATGGCTGAGTAATATTCCATTGTATATATGTGCCGCATCTTCTTTATCCATTCATCTGTTGATGGACATGTAGGTTGTTCCATGTCCTGGCTATTGTAAATAGTGCTGCAGTGAACATTGTGGTACATGACTCTTTTTGAATTATGGTTTTCTCAGGGTATATGCCCAGTAGTGGGATTGCTGAGTCGTATGGTAGTTCTATTTTTAGTTTTTTAAGGAACCTCCATACTGTTCTCCATAGTGGCTATATGCGTTTACATTCCCACCAACAGTGCAAGAGGGTTCCCTTTTCTCCACACCTTTCCAGCATTTATTGTTTGTAGATTTTAGGATGATGGCCATTCTGACTCGTGTGAGGTGATACCTCATTATAGTTTTGATTTGCATTTCTCTGATGATTAGTGATGTTGAGCATCCTTTCATGGGTTTGTTGGCAATCTGTATATCTTCTTTGGAGAAATGTCTATTTAGGTCTTCTCCCCATTTTTGGATTGGGTTGTTTGATTTTTTGATATTGAGCTGCATGAGCTGCTTATAAATCTTGAAGGTTAATCCTTTGTCAGTTGCTTCATTTGCAAATATTTTCTCCCATTCTGAGAGTTGTCTTTTCGTCTTGTTTATGTTTTCTTTTGTTGTGCAAAAGCTTTTAAGTTTCATTAGGTCCCATTTCTTTATTTTTGTTTTTATTTCCATTTCTCTAGGAGGTGGGTCAAAAAGGATCTTGCTGTAATGTATGTCATAGAGTGTTCTGCCTATGTTTTCCTCTAAGAGTTTGATAGTGTCTGGCCTTACATTTAGGTCTTTAATCCATTTTGAGTTTATTTTTGTATATGGTGTTATGGAGTGTTGTAATTTCATTCTTTTACATGTAGCTGTCCAGTTTTCCTAGCACCACTTATTGAAGAGGCTGTCTTTTCTCCATTGTATATTCTTGCCTCCTTTATCAAAAATAAGGTGACCATACGTGCGTGGGTTTATCTCTGGGCTTTCTATCCTGTTCCATTGATCTATATTTCTGTTTTTGTGCCAGTACCATACTGTCTTGATTACTGTAGCTTTGTAGTATAGTCTGAAGTCAGGGAACCTGATTCCTCCAGCTCCATTTTTCTTTCTCAAGACTGCTTTGGCTCTTCGGGGTCTTTTGTGTTTCCATACAAATTGTGAAATTTTTTGTTCTAGTTCTGTGAAAAATGCTATTGGTAGATTGATAGGGTTTGCATTGAATCCATGGATTGCTTTGGGTAGTAGAGTCATTTTCACAATGTTGATTCTTCCAATCCAAGAACATGGTATATCTCTCCATCTGTTTGTATCATCTTTAATTTCTTTCATCAGTGTCTTATAGTTTTCTGTGTAGAGGTCCTTTGTCTCCTTAGGTAGGTTTATTCCTAGGTATTTTATTCTTTTTGTTGCAATGGTAAATGGGAGTGTTTCCTTAATTTCTATTTCGGATTTTTCATCATTAGTGTATAGGAATGCAAGAGATTTCTGTGCATTAATTTTGTATCCTGCAACTTTACCAAATTCATTGACTAGCTCTAGTAGTTTTCTGGTGGCATCTTTAGGATTTTCTATGTACAGTATCATGTCATCTGCAAATGGTGACAGTTTTACTTCTTCTTTTCCAATTTGGATTCCTTTTATTTCTTTCTCTTCTCTGATCGCCATGGTTAGAACTTCCAAAACTATGTTGGATAATAGTGGCAAGAGTGGACATCCTTGTCTTGTTCCTGATCTTAGAGGAAATGCTGAGGTGACCCAGCACTGGAGCCTATGGGCTCTTTGGTGGGGCTAATGGAGGACTCTAGGGAAGCTCACACCAAGGTGTACTTCCCAGAACTTCTGTTGCCAGTGTCCTTGTCCCCACAGTGAGCCACATCGGCCCCCCCTCTGCAGGAGACCCTCCAACACTAGCAGGTAGGTCTGGTTCAGTCTCCTATGGGGTCATTGCTCCTTCCCCCGGGTCCTGATGTGCACACTACTTTGTGTGTGCCCTCCAAGAGTGGAGCCTCTCTTTCCCCCAGTCCTGTCAAAGTCTTACAATCAAATCCTGCTACCCTTCAAAGTCTGATTCTCTGGGAATTCCTCCTCCTGTTGCTGGACCCCCAGGTTGGGAAGCCTGACGTGGGGCTCAGAACCTTCACTCCAGTGGGTGGATTTCTGTGGTATAAGTGCTCTCCAGTCTGTGAGTCACCCACCCAGCAGTTATGGGATTTGATTTTACTGTGATTGTGCCCCTACTACCGTCTCATTGTGGCTTCTCCTTTGTCTTTGGATGTGGGGTATCTTTTTTGGTTAGTTCTAGTGTCTTCCTTTCAATGATTTTTCAGCAGTTAGTTGTGATTCTGGTGTTCTTGCAAGAGGGAGTGAGCTCATGTCCTTCTACTATGCCATCTTGAACCAATCTCTCAACACAGAGTATCTCACTGCTTGTTCGTTTATTTTGTTTTTTGGATTCAACATAGGATTGGAATCATATGGTATTTGTCTTTCTCTATCTGAGTCATCTCAGTTAACATAATACCTTCCAGATCCATCCATGTTGTCACAAATGGCAGGATCTCATTCTTTTTTTGTGGCTTTATTTTTATGGCTGAGTGGTATATGTGTATATTTACCACATATTCTTTATCCATTCATCCACTGATATACACTTAGATTGTTTCCATATCTTGGCTATTCTAAATAATGCCACAATGAAGATAAGGGTGCATATATCTTTTTGAATTAATGTTTTTGTATTTTTCAGATAAATACTCAGAAATAGAATAGCTGGGTCCTATGGTAGTTTTATTTTTAATTTTTTGAGGACTCTCCATCTTCCACACATTTTATTCATAAACTTATGCCTCAGACTTTGAGCATCATTGGATCTGCTTGGTAATAAGGCCTGAGGGGCCTTATTTTTTTCAGTCAATTTACATATCTTCCAGGCTCAGACACTGTATTCATCATTCTAGGTCACCAGGATTTTATTCTGGTTGTGAATCTTTATCTGTGAATTTTATCTGGTTGTGAAGCCAAACAAGGTGATGGGAGTGAATCTTGGAAGAAAACTGACTTAAGTGAGGTTATTACATGATCTTCAAGAATTGGAAGATAAATTCTTCAGCCAGAGGATGAAGGAGAAGGGTGACTGCTGCAGGCAAGGCAGGTTTTGTGGACCTTTGACGTTTAAGTATTATTTAAGGAATCAGAGAATCCATACCAATGTTATCAACACAATACTCTGATCTCACTCTTCTTTCTCAAGTTCTTAGTTGCACATAGAAGGCCTGGAAGGACAGTGAATTTAACTGGCAAAGTTTGGGTTTAATTTTAAATACATTGGGCCTACACCTGTAAGAGATGTTGTTCTGTCAGGGCAGACAGAATTTCTGAATTTCTAATGGTGCCATGAGCTGGATATCTAATGGCTTAAATTTATATTGTTTTCTTTCTTTAAATTTTCCATTGCAATCCTTACTTAAACTCCTTATTTTCACCAAAATATTTCATTGTCACTGTGATTTAATCTCCCAAATAGGCATTTCTGTATCCATCATAGTTCTGTAAGAAAAATAGCAGTTTTTCTGCTATGTATCTATCTATGTATTTATGTATCTATGTATCTCTATATAAATGGATAAAGGATAGAAAATTAGGTGTACAGCACCTTTCATATGGTTTGGGGATGAAAGGAAGCAGTAGCCTCAGTTGGCTGCCACACTGAAGTGCTATTGTGTCTGTGAATCTAAGATATTTCTCCCTGGAGATACCATATCATTAGTTCCTGCTTTTTCATCTGGTCTGACAACATCTGTTTTTTATTGGAGACTTGGTCTATTCACATTCAGTGGAGTTATTGATGTCATTGGAATTTTGCTGTTTGATATCATTGCCATTTTGCTATTTGTTTTCTATACGGCTTGAGTAATTTTTTCTTCAATTACTTTTGAATGCCTTATTTTTATGAATCTTTATGTACCAGTTAAATCCTTTACTGATGATTTAAATATGCTTGTGTTCTTTTCGTGGTGGTTGCTCTATGAATATGCACCCTTATTTTATCACAACCTACTCTGTTTAATACTGACTAAATTACAGTAAAATATGGCAACTTTACTGCCTTTGCTGCAATATAGCTCAATTTTTTTCTCTTCTTTCTAGCTGTCAGTGTTATATATTTTATATCTGTATATGTAATAAACAGAAGCTAGAAGAGAAATATATAAGTACGCACACACAAATAAGTTGAAAGTAAAAGGATGGAAAAAGATAAACCATGAAAACTATAACCATAAACATACTGAGTGGATCTAATAATATCAGACAAAATGAACTTTAAAACAAACATTGTTAGAGACATAGATATCCACACAGAGTCTTTTATATTTACCAATATGTTTACAATTTCCAGCGCTCTTCATTCCTTCTTGTGGATGTATGTGATCATGTTGTATCATTTCCATTCAACATGATGGATTTCCTTTAGTATTATTTGAAGGGCAAGGTTTTGCAAGCAACAAAGTCTGTCAGTTTCCATTTATCTAGTGATGACTTTATTGATACTTTCACTTAACATTGAAGGATAGTTTTTCTGGATATAGAATCCTTGCCTGACAGTATATTTCCCCAGCCCCCGCCCCCAGCACTTTGTATGTCCTTCTCATGCCCTCTGGACTCCATTGTTTTCATTTTTTTGGCCACGCCATGCAGCTTGCAAGATCTTAGTTCCCCCACCAGGGATTGAACTCATGCCTAACCACGTGCCTAACTCATGCCTAACCACTGGACTGCCAGGGAATTCCCTAGGCTCCATTGTTTTTGATGAAAAGTCAGCAGTGTCCTCGAGAACAGATTTTGTTTGAGTCTCATGTGTAATTAGGTGACTAATTGCTTTTTTCTTTTGAGGGAGTACTAAATGACATAAACTACGATGAATTTTAAATATATTTTATCACTTCCTCCTCAAAAAAATCCTATGATGTAAAAATTTTTATAGTGATCCCAGTACACAGATGAAGAAACAAGGTAGAGAAATACTATTTAACTTACACAAAGTCAATTAACCTTAAAGACAGGACTTAAACCTTATCTTACATCTCTGGAACCCTTTTCTTATTCACTCTGATAATTCATGACTGACTAGAAATCCAGTGGTAGCCTTTGTGTCCTTGGGCTGTCATATTTTAATTTTATTAAAACACATTGGCGCTCTGCATTGGTTTCCATGTACATCACTATATCAGCTTTTCTCTCTAACTCTGTACTGAAAAGACCCTAACATGCTTTCTCTATCCTCTATTACACATAACTTCATTAGAACCACAGATTTATAACTAGAGTTATAACCATAACTAATCACCATGGAAACTAAGAGTATTATTATATATAAGGCCTTTAGCTTAAAATGAAACTGACATAGAGCTCTTACTTGGCTGGCATGACAACAGAATCCAGCAAGTCTAACAGACATCTGTTTCCATAGATTATGACTATAAAAAACCGAAAAGAAAATTAGTATACTAGTTAAAATTAACAAATAAATTGATGGTTATTTTCTTGAGCAGAAACCCTACAATAATGTTTTTATATTTCCATAGAATGGAAAATTTACAGTAATAAACCCTACAGTTATGTTTTTATATTCCCTTAACTAAAGCCTTGCTCTTCACTGAAATGCCCTGGAGAAAAAAAAATCTAACATTTAGATTCATTGTAGCTATAGACCAAGGGGCAGCAAAATCTGTCTCTGACCAATTGCTTCTGACTTACTTGGAGACCAATGGTTATCTGGAGAATTTGTACTTCATATTACATCAGCAGATTTTTTGAGTAAATTTTGCAAAAGCAACATTATGACGTTCACGTTTTTTGGCTTCTCCTTTTGTTCTGCTTTAAAAGAATCGATTAAAGGGAAGGGTGGGTGGGAGGGGTAGACTGGGAGTTTAGGACTGACATGTGCACACTGCTATATTTAAAATAGATAACCAGCAAGGACCTACCATATAGCACAGGGAGCTCTGCTCAATATTCTGTAATAACCTAAATGGGAAAAGAATTTGAAAAAGAATAGATACATGTATATGTATAACTGAATCACTTTGCTGTACACCTGAAAGTAACACAACATTTTTAATCAACTGTACTCTAACACAAAATAAAAATTTAAAAAGAGGAATGTGTGGAAAAAAGGCTGATATAATTTTGACAAATGGGCATACAAATGCTTGTATTATCAGGGTCCAGATAGGAAATTGAAATGATGCTAAGTATACCAAACAGAAAGAATTTGACTTGGATAGTTGATTATACAGGCATCAGAAGTTTAAAAAAACAAAAACAACGAATCCCAGAGATTTGTAACTACGTGAAGCAACTAGCATTCCTAGGACCAGGTGAACAAAAGGGAAAAGGTAGTGACAGAGGAGCATAGAAACTACATCATGAGGAGAAAATCATTGTTATCTTCGAACCTTTTAGCATATTATGTTTATATACCTCTCCCAGATAATTTTGAGGAGCCATAGAGAATAATGTGAACGCAGGTGGAAACTATAGCACATGTGGTAAGTTTAGAATTTTATGAATTCAGATGTGTGTATGCAACCATTTGATCTGGAGAAGTAAGTTCCAGGGTTCAGCTCTTTTGTTTGTTTGATGGATTGATTGATTGATTCACTTTTTAAAACTAAGTGCTGCATCTTTTGTCTATATAATGTTTAGAAATTTTTCCTTGTTTGTTTGCTTCCTAGTTTATATATCAGAATCATGTTTTTAAAACTCAAGAAAAACAAGCAAGGAGGCATTTGAGCAGGTTTTACTAAAAAATGCTTTGTTTAGGTAGCATTAATGTCAAGAGAGTGGCAGCTGTTTGAAATTCTTATCCTAGACGTTGTCTGGTATTTAACTTCATCAACAAATCAGAGATCATATGACTCTGAGTTAGTTATAGACTGTTATGCCATCATTTGGGGATCCAGAGTACAGACCAAGGACATGTAAGGAAGGTCTCAAGGAAATGCTCTATAAGCAGGCTGGTTGGCATGTACCCAGGGTTAACCATGAGAGACATGATATTCAGAAATGGAAGGAGGGGAGGACCTTAGGATATCATGGCAACTGACTGCCTGCCAAAGCAGCTCTGATGCTGGCCTGCAAAAAAGGTGTGGCTCTGTCTGGCTCCTTGGGGATGTTTTCCTATTACTTCTTTGATTATTTTATTCCTTCATTAAAAAAAACTCTTTCTAGAGATGATCTATTATCTCTCTTTGATTCGATAATTGAACTTTTTGTTAAATTCTACCGGCAAATAAGGAGTCTGCCCCCACAGAGCTTACATTCTAGTGGTGGAGTAAAATAACAAATTAGTATCAAACTAATGAATAAATGAATAATTTAAGAACATGAGAAGTGCTTTGAGGGAGATAAACAGGAGGAAAAGAGAGTGATTTGGGCAGATGGCAGGGGCAGGGCTGTATGGTCACAGAGAGGCTCTCTGAAGAGGAAACATCTGCTTAGAGACCAAAATAATGAAAAGGAAATAGCCGCCCTGAGTGTTGAGGAAAAAGTTTTCCAGCAGAGCCAGTAACAAGAGCAAAATTCCCTGCTGCAAAATATCAACAAGTCCAAGAAAGCATATGAGACATCTGGGATTGATGGGGAAGCTGTAATTTAGTTCGAAGATGTTAGATTAACAGTGGTCTGTAGGCAATGGCAGCAAGTTTTGCTTTCATTCTATGTGCAATGCAGAGCTACCAAAGAGTTTCAAGAAGCAGAACATGTTTTTTCTCATATTTGCTTTTTGCTCTACAATTTACAAAGTCCTTCATTATTTTTTCTTTGAGTCCTGCAATTAATTACTTTTTAAACATTGGCCTTAAAGGGATTTAGTTGTGAAAGGGACAAGCAAGAGGATGATAGACTGAAGGGAGAGTAAAGTGAGATCAAGAGACCTGACAAACTTCATAAACTGAAAAAAATAAAGTTAATTAATAGCAGTATGTTAGAGAAATAGATGGACTGTAAGAGTTGACCAATGGAGGAACATCCCAGAGGAAATAAGAGGGAAGAAGATTCAGAGCATTGGCAAAAGTGTTACATGCGGATAAAAGGACTAGAAGTGCTTACAGAGAGCACTGAGGCTTCCTCCTAGACAAGAGAAAAAGAAGCAAAGTCAAGGCTTAGCTAGATATGTAAGCAGTAAATGAGGGCATTCCAGCTTTGTGTTTTAAGGGAACGTAGTTCTATCCCACTTACTTTCAGACATTTTGCTATTGTCCATGCAGATTTAGGTGGTCCTTCTATATTACCACAATTCTGCTTATATTTCCTTGGCTTACATGCCTAACAGGAGATTGGTCAATTCAGTGACTTGTGTTTTCATGTTTAAATATCCATCACCTAACACAGAGCCAAATCAATATCTCTTCCTATAAGGGAGTTGGGATAGTCTTTTGGAGAATGAGGCTGGTTTAGAACAGCCTATGACCAATGCAGGACCAAAGATAAAAGAGACAGAGCAATTAGGAAGTTTGCTGAGAAACTCCAGTTCTACTGAATTTGGAAGAGTTCTTTCTTACAGGTAAGTCCAGGATTAAATTTTTCTCCCTAGTATTTCAGTGTGGAATAGATGGAGAACCACCAGAATATAAAGTAAGTGCAGGGACTTCCCTGGTGGTGCAGTGGTTAAGAATCTGCCTGCCAATGCAGGGGACATGGTTTCGATTCCTGGTCTGGGAAGATCCCACGTGCCGCGGAGCAACTTAAGCCCCGGCGCCACAACTACTGAGCCTGCGCTCTGGAGCCTGCGTGCCACAACTACTGAAGCCCGCACACCTAGAGCCCGTGCTCTGCAACAAGAGAAGCCCCCGCAGTGAGAAGCCCGCCCACCACAACGCTGCTCGCCACAACTGGAGAAAACCCGTGCACAGCAGTGAAGACCCAACTCAGCCAAAAATAAAATAAAAGTATGTATATTTTAAAAAAAAAACGTACAGTAGGATTTTTGTGAAGGAAACACCCTTCTCTTCATTTGTTCATTCTCACTAATATCCTGCTTCTATTCCTTTCATTTCAGCCTCACAAAATTATGACCAGCTGTCAAGATGGACAGCAGACAGACTTGATGCTAATGTCATATCAACCAACCAAGAGCTGTGTGGACTTGTTTTCTGACCAGTTGCTTTACATACCAAGATTCTCTCGGCTTTATGGGCTGATGCGTGATTATGCCAAAAATAAATGTTTCTTAGATAAGACTGAGTAGGTGACAGAAAGTGAAGGCTAGGCTACGCTGATCAGAGTCAAGAAAAAAAAAAATGTATACGTGTGTATGTTATTCAGGCAGAAAGGAAGACCTAAAAGTAAATGATTTCATTTCTCAGTGATAATGGGTATCATTTTAAATACGTCAGATCTTGCTTTAGGAGACAGAAATCCCAAGATCACATGGCTAGTAAGTGGCAAGGCTAGAAATCAACCCCAGACAGCCCAGCTTCAAAGCCTGTCCTATCATTTACTTAATGATATTGGAGGCTACTCTTCCCTTCCTTAGGGAGGATGGTTGGGAGAGGAGGGATAAGTATAAAACTGTTAACTACCTAGGTCACCTAGGTCACCTTAGGCAAGTCTCAAGGTTCCTGGGTCTGCCCCAAAGCTCCACAGCTCCACTGGGGATAGTGTATCATGTAAATCACCAAGAATTAATTATGCATAGTTGTTTACCATATAAACCCATCAACACCTTCATTCAGCACATATTTCTGATGTACCTCAATAGTGCAAACAACATTTAACACTCTGCAAAATAATCACTACAAATAATAACATGTATTCTTCCTAGCGGACCGGGCTCAGGTTGGTTCTTGTCCCAAGTGGATGTGCTCGGGGGAGGAGGAGAAGAGTGTTTGAGCTGCACAAATACCCAGGTATTTAGATACTCATCAGACTCCAGAGGGGGCATGAGACACAGGAGCCAGGAACCAGAAAAAAAGGACTTAGATTTCCTCTGTGCTCCGAGCATTTTAACCTGGACTTGAGGAGAATCTGCCCAGCAACCTATCAAAAGGAAGCAGTGGGGGAAAAGCCAAGCTGCTGTGGTTGGTGGATTTAGAACATTTTAGCTCAAACATGGCAAATCTTTGTTTCCAAATGCTAGGAAATCACCCAATATTATTGATTGTGCCATATAATTTATAACTACCCTTCTAGTCTTTAAAACTTTACATATTTTGGCATGCCTCTTTCAAGTTTCTTTTTTAATATCATTTTTTAAAGTGGAGTCTAATCTTGGTAGGCATTACTCTAGATAGGAATGTTCTCCCAGGACTGGTATTCACTTCATTCTCTTGATACAATTATTTCTAATTGTATTTAAAAAATTCTCAGCTCTCCCTTTTCCCTAGGCTCTAGGCTAGGGTATCATTATAAAATAAAATCATAACTCTTTTTGGAAAGCCTAAGAGCCCTTAAAACTTAAATCTCTTATAAAAGATTGTAGAATTCTGACAGGAGGCTGAGGGTGGGTTAGGGAAGCATCTCATTTGTCAGTTTCTAGAAAACAGTAGTGTTTTTTTGTTTTGTTTTATTTTTTAGTACATTTGAGGCTCTGAAGAAGATGAGGTGCCTGCATAAGAAGAATGAATGTTTCATTGTGGAGCTGTTTTCCCTCAGAGAACATCTGTTGACACCATTCAGAGGGTGTATCTGAGTGAGAGATCTCTCTTGCAAGAAAAACCCTAAATGACTGTCAGAGAAGCATACACTCCATTTTATCTCCTAGCGATATGATGTCACTCTTCTTTTTCAAGCTGAGGTCTCAGATTATCAAAAGGCCTCGACTCCCATAAGTTCTCAGGAGCTGACTCACTCCGGAGGGAGCCCCAGTATTATGCCTGTGGTATAACCCAGCAAGCCTGCAGTCTTGGAGAGACATGTTCTCACTACTGTCAGGATAAGCCAGGCATACGAGTTGAGATCATGACATCCAAAAACTTAGTGTTACTAAAGCTAAAAGCTCTGTCCTTCTGATCCTAGCAAATTATGCTGTCTGGAAATGAAATCTCCTCCCTAAAAAGTGGCTGAGTCTATGCAATGATCTTGATCAACTTTTGTCGTGGGCTTTAAAATTCTATGCCGGTAAAAGGCCTGAAGTTTAGAATACATATTTCCTCATTTTCAAATGCTTATGAGGAATGGGGATCAGTTCAGCAGGGGTTGATATGTGGGCTGGCTTTTCAGCTATGAACAGTTCTAATTTCAGTTGCTCTTTCATTCTCTTTATCCTTAGGCTGAGATGCATGGTGTCTGTTTAGAGATCTAACCACTATTTTTCAACTTTTAAAATCTTTATTCTATGAATTAAATACCAAATTTAAACGTGTGTATTTTTAAAATCTCAAACAAAAGAATAGGCAGTGAGAGTAAATTGTGACTATTTGGAGTGTAGGACGCATTACACCCGGGCTAGATCTCAGGCAGTAATTTGGAATTAGAGACTGGGGCTAAGTGAATAGGAAACTTCATATTTTATCTATAATAATTTAAATGAAATACTTCACTTGGATATATTTAAGTATGTAGGCTGTTGGATAACTTCCATGTTTAAATCTAGCTGAATTTAGAAGTAATGTAGCTGAACATATTAGCTAAATCTCACTTATTTATAATGGATCAAAACATTGACTGCAGTGAAGATCTTTTCTTCATTCTAACCATGCATTCATTCTTCATGAACATTCAGTTAATTATTCAAGATTAATGCAGACATGAACTTTTCCTTCTTGCGCCAAAGAATGGTTTTCAATATGTTAGCCTTATAATTGTTACACAGTAGTTATCATTTTTAGATAGACGAGCACACAAATATACTTCCCTGAAAAAAAAAATTGATTCTGTTAGAAAATATTTTTCCCAACTAATCAAATTAACTTCAAGTAAATATAGAAGGGTGGTTAAAAGTTTCAATCAAGGGACTTCCCTCATGGTCCAGTGATTAGGACCTGGTGCTTTCATTGCTGTTGCCCAGGGCTCAGTCCCTGGAGGGGGAGCTAAGATACCACTAAGCTGTGCAGCATGGCCAAAATAAATAAATAAATAAAAGTTTCAGTCAACCTATGAAGTCGAAATAAGAATAAAATGAATACAAGAGTACCCAAGCCATTTCTTTTAAAAATATTAATCTGTATAATTGGTATAAAAACAAATAAGACATTAGTTATGAACATTTTTCCATATTTTAAAATAAAATATCAAAAAGAAAATTAATTAGTGGAAAATAATGGAATGAAAATTTATTCCTCCAGCATAATTTGTGACTTCAACACAGTTCTTCTATCTATCTCTTAGAAGAAAATAAGAGATAAACTGGGTATGGTCAATCAAATGAATTGAGATTTTTAGTGCTCAATCAGTTTTTCAATATTTGCAAAGAGACTGTGAAATTGTTTTCACGGTCAGAAGACAACAATATAAAATTCAGTAAAAAGAAATTAAAACCAGATCTGTTCAGCCTGAAAGTAACTTTTAACCAGAAAAAGAGGCTACAGAGTGATTATTTTCTTTCATTTGTTCTTAGTCTGCCCCCTAGTGGTCTCCAGAAAGCTGTTACCCAGCACAAGTTAAAATGGCAAAGTTATAAAAGTCTTATTATATATATCCAATAAGATCAAGTTTTAATATCCCTTAAAGTGGTTTAGAAAAATGTCTCATCCTGCTTTAGTTTAGCATACAAAACAATATTTAAAATTAGAAATACATGCCTCGGGGCTTCCCTGGCGGCTCAGTGGTTAAGAATCCGCCTGCCAATGCAGGGGACATGGGTTCGAGCCCTGGTCCGGGAAGATCCCACATGCCGCGGAGCGACTAAGCCCGTGAGCCACAACTACTGAGCCTGCGCTCTAGAGCCCGCCAGCCACAGCTACTGAGCCCACGTGCCACAACTACTGAAGCCCGCGCGCCTAGAGCCCGTGCTCCGCATCAAGAGACACCACCGCAGTGAGAAGCCGGCGCACCACAACGAAGAGTAGCCCCCGCTCGCCGCAACTAGAGAAAGCCCACGCTCAGCCACGAAGACCCAATGCAGCCAAGAATAGATAAATAAAATAAATACATTTATTTAAAAAAAAAAGAAATACATGCCTCAAAACCTACATCTTTGAATAAATTGAAGATATTTCCTTTATTCTTAATATTATTTTTAAGAATGAAAATAGTATATAAACTATATATAATCAATAATTTTAAGATTTTTATTTTTACAAACTATAGAAATTGGATCTTTGAAGCAATTGTCAAAAAATACTATATGAAACAATTTGGCTGAGGGCTCTTTTTGTGCTCATTCACTGTCCCGTGTGATAAATGGAATATTTATAAATGGAATGGAATATTTATAAATGGAATATTTCCTGCCATATTAATAAACAAAGGACGTCACAGTCACCAAAGATTGCAGCCCTCCAACGTGAGCTGGTGAGCCCTGAGGAAACTCAGGGTTGAAAAAAAGAGTATCTGCCATCTAGCAGCCATCAGACTGCAGCCACTCCCTGCGGTGAGCCCTGAGGAAACCCAGCATGTGAAAATACAGGCCCCAGATAGCTAAGGTGTATATCAAAGGAATGACTTCAGTGAGCCCAGACTCTTACATCTTCCCATATATAGAAAAGCTCGAAATTCCTTAACTTGAGATATCTGGTTCTCTTTATTTAACAATAATCTTTTGACGTTCCCAATTACCTCCTCTTTGTTGCAAAACTCCTATATATCCTGGCTCCCCGCTTCGCCTCCTGGGAGCAGTTTCTCAGAGTTATCTGAAACGCTGTCTCCCGGCTGCAGTCTTCATTTTGCCCCAAATAAAACTTAACTCACAACTCTCACGTTGTGCATATATTCTTTTTAAGTCAACACGTCAATAAATTTTGAAAGCATTTATCACTTCCTTACAAAATAAATTGGGTTTTTATTGTCTGAGAGAGGATCAGGCACATTCAATAGTATTGTAGCTGGTTGTCCTTAGAAATTGCTCTGGTGGAGACATGGCAAACCAGATGAGGATTTTATTGCTGATTCTGTCATCTTTCCTTGGTTTGCCTAAACTTTAAATGCCAATGTTTTGTAGATTTTAAAAGGTATCCAGTGATAACTATCTCCTGGCATATTTTGGTAACTAATAGGTCGATGTTGTATTATAAGTTCTTAAATTTTGAATATTTAAAGAGGTAATATCTAAACTACAATATTATTAATATTACACTTGATTTCATTTTTTTATTACTTATTCCATATCTTTCATTTTATCTTTTACATTACACACAGTCCTTCTGTGACTTAGGGGATTTGTTTTTGTTTTGTTTTCTTTTTTGGTGGAGAAATTGGTTTTTAGCTTTCCATGTTTTAATGAATGAGTGGATTATTAAATTAAGTGAATAAAGGAAATAATAAACACAAACCTTATAATTCATCATTTAAATTTTAAAAGCGATGCATTTTTTTTCATAAAGAGAATTTTTTTAGTCCTAAAAAAAGAATCTTTATAGCCCTATATATTCATTCCTTATCAAATACAGTTAAAATAAAAACAAAAATTCAGATAAAAACAAAAACTGCACATCTAAATTGGATCTGCCTCTTTTCTCTTACCAATAATGGAAAAATAACCAGCTTGAGCAACTTTGTAGAAAAGATGCACGTGACCTCAAGGTCAAAGACAAACAGCAGAAAAGGTCATATTTTATTATGGCGCTAACACAAATAGAAGAGAAAGCAAACATCTCTGTCCCTGCTTTCATAGTACACAGGATTAAAAGCAACAGCTGGCTTCCTGAAGCCATCTATCACGAACACGATTGCCGAACATCAACTTAGAGAGATCGCTATTTCATAAACTGAGTTGAAGGTGTAGACAAACAAAACGTGCCAACTTGCCACCCCAAAATGTGTCTCACATGCCAATAATTTCAGGCTGAAAACAATCAAGGCCCAAAAGAGTTAGGAAGAAACTGTGACTTTCCCCCTAACTGCCTTGAAACAATTTAGATAGAGGGCCTGTTCCTGGGACAGAGCTATCACCAGAGATCTCTGCAAAGAATATGGGGTTAGATGGGGTGAGGGAAACTCAGCTGGGCCTAGTGATTAGAGTCCACTCACTGTCCCACTGTCTCTGCAGGGCCCAGCAAACATTTATTTACCAAACATTTGCTTTTCCATCTCCATGTGAATTGCCATTCTCCCCTTTGAAGTCCCAAATTACAATGACCAACACCCTCTTTTGTCTTTAGCTGAAGATGATATTTAAGGTGAGGCTTTTAGCCATTTTGGTGACTTACTCAGTTCTTCTGGGTCTCTCCCATATATACACGTTATTAAAATTTGTTTGATTTTCTCCTGTTAATCAGTCTCATGTCAATTTAATTTTTAGACCAGACAGAAGAACCTGGAAGGGTAGAGGAGAATTCTTCCTCCCCGACAAAGGTACATGGAGAGAAGGGGCCTCTAATTTCTGTTCTGGGACTTCTAGCTGACAGCACACCCTCTCACAGCTTCTCCCTCAGCTCAGAACAATGGCTCAACACGTCATTAATTTGTGTAAAATCCTCGCAATTTTGCCATATCTAGGTGAAAACTATACTGTTAATTTTCTTAATGTTTCTTAATAATTAACTGTTTGTAAATTAAATTACATTGATTTTTAAAAAGTAAACTTCAGGGACTTCCCTGGTGGCGCAGTGGTTAAGAATCCACCTGCCAATGTAGAGGACATGGGTTCGATTCCTGGTCCGGGAAGATCCCTACATGCCGCAGAGCAACTAAGCCCGTGCGCCACGACTACTGAGCCTGCACTCTAGAGCCCGTGAGCCACAACTATTGAGCCCATGTGCCACAACTACTTAAGCCTGTGTGCCTAGAGCTTGTGCTTCACAAGAGAAGCCACCACAATGAGAAGCCCGTGCAACGCAACAAAGAGTAGCCCCCACTCACCGCAACTAGAGAAAGCCCGTGTGCAGCAACGAAGACCCAAGGAAGCCAACAGTTAAATAAATAAATAAATTTATTTTTAAAAAGTAAACTTCGGGACTTCCCGGGTGGTGCAGTGGTTAAGAATCCACCTGCCGATGCAGGGGACATGGGTTTGAGCCCTGGTCTGGGAAGAACCCACATGCTGCAGAGTAACTAAGCCTGCGAGCCACAACTACTGTGCCTGCATGCTGCAACTACTGAAGCCCGTGTACCTAGAGCCTGTGCTCTGCAACAAGAGAAGCCACCGCAATGAGAAGCCCGTGCACTACAACAAAGCGTAGCCCCTGCTCACCGCAACTAGAGAAAGCCCGCGTGCAGCAACGAAGACCCAACGCAGCCAAAAACAGATAAATAAATTAATTTTTTTAAAAAGTAAACTTCATATTACATCATAACTAGTAAACCAATATCACCTTTCATGAATGTAATGAACATAGAATACCAATAAATACTATCTGAATACTCTTGCCTGTCAATGCTCTGAGCCTGACACCTCATAGCCCCCCCCTGTAAAAAGGGCAATAGTGTTAAAGAATTGTTAAAAAACTTAATATTCTTTAAAATATCAAAATCAGGCTTTCTTCTTGATGTATTCCCAAAGGTTGAAAAGGGACTGAATCTTTCTCGTATGTGAGCAGATGTCACGGTAACCCCTACAATCATGTGGTGTCTTGCCATCAGTAAGAGGACCATACTTGGGAAACAAAGGATGAGAACTGAGTATAAGGCCAAGAATGGTGATAGTTCAGACCCTTCATACAGAAAAATGTGAATTTCATATCAAGCTCCGAGATGACTCAGCCTAGACCATTAGGCCTCCCAAGATTAGAGTGGAGTGTATTCAGTACTTACTGCATGAGGCACAACAGATCTGATTCTCCAAAGACTCTGTGCTCTGCACCTGTCCTTATCATTCCTTTTTCCTGATATACTGTTGTCTCACCATGTTCGCTCCAAGTCAATTGGCTGTTAATGTACAGAAGCTATTATATAAGACTCAGAGCAACTTACGGATATAAGTTAAACACAATAAGATTTGGCAAAAATGTGCAGTTTGGAATTTCCTGTTGTTTCCAAGTTTACTAAAATCTAACAGTAATAGCCTGAAGTCAGAGCCGTGTTTAGTTTGCTTGTTTTATCTTCAGTTTTATCAATCATTGAGTGTTCAAGATCCATTTTTTGTTTGCCTCCAAAGTCTACCGCTGATCAATATATAATTCCATTTCCAGAAACAAATGATAAAACTTGATAAAGTAAGTTATGCCCAAAATCTTTGGTCAATTAACACCACTTGGCTGAACGTAATCCATTTCATTTTCCAAGGCTCAATTCAAAATTGTATCCTCTTCCTTTAATTCTCCAATAAGAACTTTACTTACTTATTTGCAGTGACAATTTCATCCTCCTTTTCCTTAGTAGTAGTTCACCCAGTTTTCATTTCTGTATTCCTCTCTGGTGCCATCACAGGGTTTTGTACTTAAAAACTAAATAAATACTTCCTGAATCAGTTCATGGAATGAGAAAATATGAAGTGATTATATTCAAACAAGTCTATATTACAGTCTTCACAAATAATATGTCGATTTTTTTTTTTTTTTTTGCGGTACGCGGGCCTCTCACTGTTGTGGCCTCTCCCGTTGTGGAGCACAGGCTCTGGACACTTAGGCCCAGCGGCCATGGCTCACGGGCCCAACCACTCCGCGGTGTGTGGGATCTTCCCGGACCGGGGCACGAACCCGTGTCCCCTGCATCGGCAGGCGGACTCTCAACCACTGCGCCACCAGGGAAGCCCAACATGTCGATTTTTATGAGGAGAATATCCATTGTTTTTTGCATAACAATATACTAAATCTGTAATAAAAATGAGCTCTGAAAATATGATATTTAGGAGGTTAACTTTGTATTTTAAAATCTAATGTACAGAATTTTTATATAGGTACAGAGTTGTGTATACAAAGGTTCTCCCCCTACTGTTAAGAATGGAAAAAGTCATAATTTTATCCTTATTTCATTTAATAGAGTATATATCTGCCCTCAGATAATTTATTTCACCAAATATTTTATTTTTTATAAATTGAAACTGCCATAACTATGTCATATAATTGCAGCTTGTATTCAGATGTAGAGTCTAAAACTTTTAGAGTTGTTTCATAAAAGCAGAATTAACAAACTTTTAAAAAAATATTTATTTATTTGGGCCTAGCTATAACTTATTACTGAATAAAATATAAATCAAAGTTAATCATTCTCCATATCTTTATCATTTTAAAAACATGTCTGAAATGGTGGATTATTTCATCATTGGAATTTTAATCAATTACAGATGTTCTATCTTATAATTTATTTATTTACTCAGCAAATATTTAATCTGCTCTTATGTGTCAGGCACTTCAAGTATATAATAATTAATTAAATTTTGTTCATTCTTTTTTTTTGAACCATTGAATTGTACTCTTTCTTTCTTTCATTCTTTCTTTTTGGCCATGCTGAAACAGGAGGGAAGGAGGCAGGGCACAACCTTTGAAAGAATGACATAGCCCAAGGACATGACATAAACTGATTGGAACCAAATGGGTCCAAGATGGCGAACAAGTCGACTTCCACTAGACCTTGAGCCTCAGTATACGCTTACTGTAACACATCATCAAGCTAAATGACACACCCACAGGCGCCATGACAGTTCCAAGACGGACCATAAGCATCAAAAAGTAGGTGGTGGGGTTTCCCTGGTGGCTCAGTGGTTAAGAGGCCGCCTGCCGATGCAGGGGACACAGGTTCGTGCCCCGGTCGGGGAAGATCCCACATGCCGCGGAGCGGCTGGGCCCGTGAGCCATGGCCACTGAGCCTGCGCGTCCAGAGCCTGTGCTCCGCAACGGGAGAGGCCACAACAGTGAGAGGCCCGTGTACCGCAAAAACAAAAACAAAAACAAAAACGCACCTATTTGGGCTTCCCTGGTGGCGCAGTGGTTGAGAGTCCGCCTGCTGATGCAGGGGACACGGGTTCGTGCTCTGGTCCGGGAGGATCCCACGTGCCGCGGAGCGGCTGGGCCCGTGAGCCATAGCCGCTGAGCTTGCGCGTCCGGAGCCTGTGCTCCGCAACGGGAGAGGCCACAACACTGAGAGGCCCGCATACCGGGGGGCGGGGAGGGGGCGGGGAGGGGGCGGGGGGGGGGAAGTAGGCAGTGGCCCAATTCTTGGAAATCCCCGCCCCTTCCCAAAATAACTGGAATACTCCCCCCACTCATTAGCCTGTGAAATTACCCACTCCTATATAAACTGACAATCCCATACCCTGGTGCTTTCTCACTTTCTGAGATGGCCCACACTCTGTGGAGTGTGTTTCTCTCTAAATAAATCCACTTCTTGCCTATCACTTTGTGTCTCACTGAATTCTTTCTGCAATGAGACATCAAGAACCTGAGCTTCATTAAGTCCTGAAAGCAGGTGTGTGATCTCAGTTGGAAGATTGTGGGTTTTGGCCCGGTTTGAGTCCCGGCATGTGGGTTCAAGTCCCAATCTGAGGTGCACGTGGCTTGCAGGATCTTACTTCCCCTACCAGGGATCGAACCCGTGCCCCTGCAGTGGAAGCGTGGAGTCCTAACCACTGGACCACCAGGAATTCCCTAATTCTTATACATTCTGTTTAGTTGGGGCTCCTTTGGTTTAAAGTAAAAGAAACACACTCAAGCCTGCTAAATAATAGAGCAGTAAGTGGAGAAGAAATGGGGGAGAGAAAGTACAAAGAATGTCTCATAGAAAGCCAAGGGCAAGAAATGTACAGAGCAAGAAATCATGGAAATATGAAGGTAACAGCAACCGGGGACACAGTCTCTCTCTCCCAGAGAGGGGTCCTCTTCTTGTTCTGGACTGATTTAAAATTGAATAAATAACACAGCAACGGCCTTAACTTCATAGAAAATCTTGATATATGTGTTGGCTTCTGCTCTTGAGGCTGCCTCATTTTCTGACTGTTGTGCTTACTTTTGAAACCAGGCCATTTAAACCAAAGGTCAAACCACGAACAGCTGCTCCTTAACGAAACTTCAGAATAAGGACTTACTTGCTCAGCAGGGCCTGGAGGTGAGCAGAATTTCTTAAGTGTGTGAGTGGGCTTTTTCACACATTGCCCTCCAAAAGTTGACAATTTTGTTGAGGTAGATAGCACATTATCCAAAGCCTTCTTTGCATGTTCAGAGGTAGAACCTAATTTTACTTACTACTTTTTTTCTTTTTTTCAGATAATATGTTGACTTAATATATTTTTTCCTAAGTCACTTTCCAAGTGAAATTTTTAACAGGTTATAAACTAAATTCTATTTTCTAAGATATTTTTCAGTACTTTATTATTTTTTAATTTCAAACTGTTCCCTAAGATTTAATTTCAGCTCTATCTATCTTCATAATACACTAGTGCTAATATTTTCCTTTCAGTTTTGCTCTTGTCAAAGCTGGGAAGAAAAACCATATTTTTAAGTTCTTGATATAAGAAACAAGACAATAAACCATGCTTTTTATATTTGAAGAAATATCAGTAGCATAAAAATTATTCATCACTAGAAAATTTTGAAAAATTCCATGTAGCTTAGTTTTGAAGTTATTTCCTTTTTTCCTCATTAATTCCTCTTTTATTGTTCCTATCATAGTCTCTATTTGATATTATCAAAGAGATATTTTATATTATCATTTTTGCCATTTTGTATTTTTAAGTATAAAAGTTTTGTATTTCCAATTGGAAATTTTAAAAATTTGTATTATTGAAATATAATATATTATTTCAGCTGAGAATGTATAAGCAACCCTTCTCTATTAATGACAAATCATATCTTGTCTTTCATTAATTAGGCTATACCTTGTCTATTTGAAAATTCAAATAACTTGATTTCCTTTGCTTTCAATTTTGTCTAGTTTTGCTCTTTTAATATACTTCCTCTTTCTGGGTTTCTTTAGTGGGAGACTGAGTGGTAGTAGTTACATTGTATATGCTTTACAAATATAGACATTTAGGTCAATACATTACCCCTTAAGGAAGAGCTGGAGACAAGGCATACCTTCTGTGAAATGGTATGTTTTTATTTTTAGCTTTTTGTCCTTTCTTTTACAACGTTTAATGTAAAAATTTTCACATGTACAGAAAAGGTGAAAAACTTTTATAGTGAATAATTATATACCTACCCCCTAGATTTGACAATAAATATCTCATTACATCTGCTTCATTATCTCCCTATTCATCTATCCATTCTCTATCAACTCCATCAATCCAATTTTTTTTAATGCATGTGAAAGTTGCAGACGTTAGTACATTCCACCCCTAAACATTTTAGCATACATTTCACTAACCAGAGTACAGTAGTTATTTTTGTTTTTGCTTTCTTTGAGATATATATATATATATATATATATAAAATGAAATGCACAAATCTTAAACATATCATCCACTGAGTCCTGACAAATGTGTATATCTAGACAAATCTTATGCTAACAGGATAGAGAGCATTGCTAGCACCCCTCAGAAAGTTTCCTTATGCTCCTTCTTCAGTGATTCCTAGCCCATAGCCACAGACGTAAACTTCGTTATGATTTTTTTTCCACAGTAGACTTGTACTTGTGGTTATAAGAAATCTTCTAACATGCTTTACTTTTATCAATCAAAACATTATTTGATAAGATGCTAAAAAATTTCAGGTATGGGCTTCCCTGGTGGCGCAGTGGTTGGGAGTCCTCCCGCCGATGCAGGGGACACAGGTTCATGCCCCAGTCCGGGAGGATCCCGCATGCCGCGGAGCGGCTGGGCCTGTGGGCCATGGCTGCTGGGCCTGCGCGTCCGGAGCCCGTGCTCTGCAGCGGGAGAGGCCACAGCAGTGAGAGGCCCGCGTAACACACACACACACACACACACAAAAAAAAAAAAAAAATTCAGTTACAAGAAGAATGTTATAGTATCTTATTGTCTAAAAGTATTTCAACTATACTATGACATCTGATTTGACACTCTAGCAACCTTATTTTACAGATTAAGAATCTTAGGCTGTTAGAGGTGAAAAACCCACTTTAGTGCAGTAAAGACTCAGTCCCAGATTTACAAAGTCCAGAGCCAATGCTTTTTCCCATCATAATGTGTGGTTGTTCTGATTTCATTGTACTGTGGAATGAGAATACACAGATTGGCCATAAAGTCTGGAAACATAGATAATGTTTAATTGTTTTAAACAGAATGAAACTACTTACTTTGTCTCTGGAATATGCTAAAAATGAAGTTTTATTCGGTGAAAATGGGAGACACATCATATGAGGTAGCACATCACAGATGCACCTGTATGGTTTAGGGAAATGCTTTGTGTTCACTATAATTTTGCAGAGCACCTTGAACTCTGTATTGCTAATAATAACAACACATTGAATGTACCATGTGATGTCACTGAACACTGCAATGCGATATCAATAATTTTTAATGTATCTTTGCATTTGTTTCCAAATTTCATAGAAGCTCTGTAGCATTTAGAATTCTGCCTATTAAGAGTATACAAAAGGAAACGTTTCTTGCTAGAATATGAATAATGTTTAGTAATGATTTTAATGAATGAAAAGAAAATGATTGTGCTTTACTAGCATCAAGCTGTTTTCCTGTGTCGGTCCATTCAATTTATTAACTGATCAGAGTAATATTTTGATCTATTGTTTACATGACCTTCAGTATTCTGGAAGTGGAATGCTAAACAAACTATTATATTTCTATTTTCCTGTCTTTTAGTTATCTCATTGTATACTTGATTTCTATGGTGTTTAAACAAAACTATAGTATCAAGTCGTAAAGTTATAATTTTACCATTTTCACCATTTTTATGTTGGGGGGGTTTGGGCTGCACCCCACAGGCCTGCAAGCCCTGTACTTAGCCAGCCCTGAGATGGAAGAAAGAGCCTGGAGTCAGTGGCAGAGGCATCAATGGTTTAGTAGATAGTGGGATCTTACATGTCTGAAGCAAGGTCCATGGAGTGACACCCTGCTTTGTGTGGCAGGTGGACAGGTGGGCAGGATGTGGCAGCAGTCTTCACTACGGGGGCAAGGGGAGGGGAGGTTACTGGTTCTAGGGGGAATTGACGTCAGGTTGGCTCATCGGCTACCAGGGAAGCCAGCAGAGGAGCACAACCATCACTGCCCCTTTGATAAGCTATCATGGTGGAGATGTTCTGAGCTAAGGATTAGAACAATTACTAGTTGGGGCTGGAAGCAAGTATGTAGGTATGCAGGCGTTGACTGGTTAGACTCCATGATGAAGAGGGAAGGTCAGTCAGGCTGAGTAGGGTGTAGGTGAAGCAGGGACTGATCGAGCAAGGCGATGTACTGAGAGCAAGCGAACAGCAATCGTGAGTGGCCTGATCATACCGGGAGAAAAGAAATTTTCCTCTACACTTATTGGTTCTTCTGGCTGGTCTATGAATTAAATTGACACGAGACGGATTAACAGGTGAAAATCAAACAAAAGTTTAATAACACGTATTCATGGGAGAGACCCAGAAACACTGAGTCATTAGCCCAACTGTCCAAAGCCCTCACCTTAAATATTATCCTCAGCTACAGACAAAAGAGGATGTTGAGGGTGGAGAGCGTCAGTTATGGGCGGTTACCAAGAAAAGCACAGTAAACGGGGGATTCTCATGCAGGTTGACGTCCTTGCCTTCTCCGTTGATAAGAATTTCTAGACTTTGTCATCTTTCTCTTCCAGATACAGAGAGGGAGACACCCTTACAAATGGAGATTTCCTTTACAAATGTAAATTTTTCTTACAAAATAGCAACTCCCATTTGGTTTTTCAGAGTCATTCCCTTGTCTGCTGTTTCTCAGAAAAGAAAGTAGAAAAAACAACTTAAAACAATTAATATGCCAGAGAGGCATATTTTAGCATGGGAAATTTGGCTCCTGTGTATCATAAACCCCACTGTATCATTCAGTCTATTCCTTATCAGTTCTCATAAATTAAATTACTATACTGAGTTTTTCTGTAACCACAGACATTTAAGCTTATTAAATGATATGTGTGTATCCTTTGGTTTCTGGTGTGTATCTTTAAGAGTTTTTAAATGAACTTTATTCAAATATTTTATAAGTAATCAATTCACAATTTGTATTATTCTTTATTTTTCTGAAAGTTTGGCTTTGAGGTAGGCTTTATGATCTTTAATGTTACCTTTCTGAAACTGAATGATTCCTTCTTCAGATTATAGACCAAATATGGTATTAAAGAGAAATTCTAAATGCAGTGAATGAGAATATAATTTCAATTTAAAATTTTTTATTTATTTAGGTCCAGAAAACTAAAAATTAGAGTGAAAATAAATGCTAAATTTATCCTAAAAGTAAATTTAGTAAACTGATTTTCATTCAATACAGGATTTGGATGAGGTGACAAACTTTCCCTAAGAATCTGTGTTGTTTCTCCTTAAACAGAGTATTGAACAAATACAATTCCTCTGCCTGCTCATGAAACACCACTAAAATGAGAAGAGGGAATTGCATCATGTAAATTCATAAGAAAAAGATCAATGAAATGGAGAAAACAGAGCTCTATAAATTTTTGGAAGATAAAAAGAGTTGAAAAAGCTGAAGTAGGGAATTCCCTGGCAGCCCAGGGGTTAGGACTCTGGTCTTTCACTGCTGAGGGCACGGGTTTGATCCCTGGTTGGGAAACTAGGATCCTGCAGGCTGCACAGTGCAGCCAAAAAGAAAAGAAAAAGCTAAAGTAGTGATGCCAAAAACTTGACCTCTGTACACTGGTGCCAAATTGAATCTCGGAGACAGGGTTTTGGGTAAAGTAGAAAAGAATAGCTTTATTGCTTTGCCAGGCAAAGGGGGACACAGTGAGCTAATGGCCTCAAAACTATGTGTCCCAACCCAGGGGGATTTGGTGAGAAGTTTTATAGCAATGGTTCAAGGGTGGGATTGCTGATAAGGATCAGGGTGTATGCAAGGCCTGTACTCCTTTAATCTGGCCTCAGGTGGTTCTCGAAGTTATCAAACTGTGACTGTCTCTGGGATGAAGAACGCTTTATCAAGTAGTTAACACCTTCCTTTTGGTGGGGCTTTTTACTTCTGTAGAAGTGCTCAGAGATACTGTTATGTGTATACCTTGAGGTGGAACCAGAACCCTGCCCCAAGGCTGTCCTATTGTTTCTTGAAGGCTCCTGCCTTGTCTCTGCATCCCCTCCCTTCCCTGATTAACAGCTGTTTGAACCTGCCCTTTGGAGCTCAGGGAAAGTCATAGACGCTGAAGCCTAAATAAGAAATGGGGGACACAGAAAGGCTTCCACGCCTAGGAGCCCCACAGGGTCCTGCTGGGTTTCAGTAGCAGATCTCACGAGAAGCAAGCTGATTCTGGCCATAGAAAATGAGGTAAGCTTGGAGTTTGAGACACAAGGTGTTTTGAAAGTCAGTGGTTAGACGAGGGATTAAAACATAGAGAAATTCTCCAAAGTGTTAATGCTAGGCTCCAATTCCTCTCCATTTATCCTCTCTTATATCACTGCAATCTCTGTTTTACCTCATAAATCCACCAAAATACTCTTGGAAACAGCACCAATGACTCCACACTGCTAAATGTAATAGTTAATTCTCAATCAACCATATTTTCTCATCTTATCAACATATGTCCCTTGGAACTCCTAATGAATATATCCAAGAGTTTAATACTAAAACTTAGAGAAAAAAGGAAAATACTTTAATAAATATGAAACAGCAAAAGAAGCATGATTCAATCAGTTTAATAGAGCTTCCTTTTATTTCAGGTGATATTTATTGACGATAGAGAGAGCATACAATTATGTTCTCTGAGAGGTCTCTAGAACTCCAACAATGGAAATAATAAAGTAACTTTATACAGCAAAATGTGTTGTATGCCCTAACAAAGTTATTAAAAAATGATAAGGGAAAGCTGAGTTTTCAATTGGCTAGAGGGAAGGAAGTTAAAAGCACAGTACAAAATAGTGGTCAGCAAGGCAAAGTACATTTTCTCTAGAAAATAAATAACAGATCATAAATCAAGGTCCTGTAATGTTGAAGGGAAAACATTTTGTATATACAATCCCAACTGTCTCTGTAAATATATTGCTGTAAAATCAATCAGAAAGCGGAACATTATAAAATGGCTTATAGATTTCCGTATGACTCTAAGAATTAACACCAAGTAAATCATAGCTTTGGCTATCAATGTCATAGGAACAAATATGCAACAATTAGATGCTTATTATTCAAGTGAAGTTAGCAGGAACCCTACTCTAGTTACACAATTTACACTCTTTGCCACCACACACTCAATTACACGAACATGCATGAAGACTTGGGGCACACAATTATCATAAACAATTATTTGTAAAGAATTAAGACTGTTCTATTCTAAATATTTAGGCAAAGATGGCAATGTTTAATCAAATCTGAAATAGGGACCAAGTTGGATAAAGAAAAAAACCAAACTGAAATAATAAAAGTAATATTATAGAAATAATAATATAATAGATTCAATTCCCTGCCCCAATCTGAAATTTCTTTAAACGATGGGAAAGAGTAATAAACGGTGCCTTTCTCTTCGTATTTTATTTTTAGGCAGAAGTACTCATGAGTTTGCTTAAGTAAGATTAGATCGTATTTAAAGTTGTCCTTTCAACACTTCACAAAGTGCAGATCCAAGCACTGAACCGAGCCAGGCATTCCGGGTACCAGGATGGTAAGGAATTCTGGCCGGAAAAAGAAATGGAGGCAGGAAATGATACAGACATGAGCACCAAGTAGTCATAATTTTGTCACTGAACATCTGGTTTCCTCGCAGTTGATTAAGGTAGGAATTAATCAGTAACTTGCCCAATATAAGGTTAACATTAGAAGTAAAATAATTGCAACAAGTTCAAGTTTTCCTGACTCTCCTGTTTACAAGTACTCCAGTCTCCTGTCAGGCTAGGCAAGGGACTACTTACTGCAGCGATATTTCTAGAGTCAGAGTGCTAGGATTAAAAACTCCGTTCTGCCTGTTGCTATGCAGGTCACTTTGAGTAAGTTAGTTAATTGCTCTAAGTATTTGTTTCCTCACCTATAAAATATGGGTACTGTTTTAAATTTGTACTTTTTTTTTTGAAATTGAAATGAAATAGTATATATAAAGTTCCAGTAAGTGAATGGCATTAATGTCATAAAATCAGTGAATCATCAGCCTTCAAGAGCTGATTGGATATGTGGGGATAAGGAAGAAAAATCAATCGTGTCTTCCATCCTTTTTGACTGGATAACTAGATTGGATAACTAGATGAACCATTCATGAAGATAGGGATACAAAGAAGATGAGTATGGTGTGGATATAGCTTAGGAAGGATGTGGAGAAGACAAAGATGATTCTAGTTTCAGGCATGTTATGATTAAGATGCCTGTTTATAAGAGGTGCTTTTCACCACTTACTCTATCCATATCCCTTTCTAAAGAAAACTACATTCAACATGTACCACTTGACCCCATGCCTTGCCTATTCCTTACTCATGACCCATAGACCCAGCTGAAGAAGGTGAACTTAGAAAGTTAGAATTGGGAATGAGGTCATTAGGTTAAGGAAGTTCTGCTGAAGGAATATGCAGCCTTAGTGGCTAAGATGACCGTTTGAAGCCATACAGAAAGAGAAGATGATGGGGTAAATAATGAGAGACAATAGGTGATAGTGGTGATAGATAGATAGATGATAGATAGACAGACATATGGACAGGTAGATATAGGTAAATAGAGAGAAGAGCAGATAGACAGATTAGCTTCCATTTATTCATTGCTGACTTCTAAATTTCCAGGTTCTTAACGAGGCCTAACTGTACTTATGTTTGTATTCTTATTTGTGAATAAGAATACTTAAAATAAGCCTTTTTTTGTGAATAAGAATACTTAAAATAAGCCTACTTAAAATAAGCCTCCTTTGCAACCAGATATGCACTGACTAGGATACTGTGGGTGAAACCATATACCTAGTTAGTGTTTTCTGTTTTCTGTAATCCCCAAAGGACTCTAAAACAGTCATTAAACTACGGACATGGTCAGTAAAAAATCACAGACATCCTATATTAGCAAGTTTAGCGTGATGATATTGCAGAAAAGTTCATATCACAATCATGCACTATGAACTCAAATGTATATGCTCCTCATTTCAGAGTTGGCCTGACATGAAGGGCCATGATTATTTCATGGGTTATGGAATTATATGTCATTTAGTCTAATCCTCCTTCCAGAAACGAAGAAAATGCATCACTAAGCAGCCATTTTTGCTTCTCTGCTGCAAGCCCTTCTAACATAATGTCATATAAGATTTAATAAAGATATATATATATATAATATATCAAGGGATATAAAATGTAGTATACTAAGAAACCAAGAGTCACATAATAATTTTACATTTTTCAACATTCCATATTTAGTATTCCACATGTCAATTAGTCTTTGAGGAAAGGTGGAAGACGTGAAGCTTCCTATTAAGAGTCCTGGGTTAGGACTCTGCGCTTCCACTGCAGGGGGGCACGGGTTTGAGCCCATACCTCTGTGGTTCCTGGGTGGTAACTGATAGTTTCAAATACATTATTAAGTAAGTTTTTAAGGCAGGGGTTTTATTTTATTATCTATCTCTACCTCAGGACAAATGGCAGAGTACTTAGCCATAACAGGGATAATTTAAACATCATTAATTTATTTATTACCAAATATATATATGGAAAGTGGCATCTTTCTATTCATGGAAGGTTGTGGATAATATGCTGTAATTTATTATAGAAAAGTTAATTTGTTTTTTAAATCATACTTGCCAATCAAAATCCAAGTATCCTACAATATACATCATTGGTTCACTGATTCAAACAAGCCATTCCATTACGTGCTATTCCATTCCATTCCATGGAATTCAGATTCAAGAGGGTAATGGGAGCCCCAGAGTTCATGACCATGGAAAGAGAATATCATTGAGTTGTGACTTATGGGAATTTAAAGATACAAGAGGTCAGGGAACCAGCTCTCATAGGTCATGAGGACATAGCAACTATGAAACACAAGAAAGTAAACTTTGTGGAAGAAAAAAATATAGAGAACATAAAAAGACAAGTAACTAAAAGATATTTGAAACAATCATGCAAAATTTCAACTATTGACGAGTAATATTACTATGTGAATGCTAGTATTAAGAAAATAGATGTTCTGCCAGTAACAATAAAATGTTGCCCATTCAAAATTATAGTCCTCAATGGGTCTTTATCATGCATTTTCAAGAGCTGCAAGTTTTAGCCTGTAAATATCATATCTCAGGGATTTTTAAATCTCAGAGGAAAATACAGGTCCAAAAAGAAACGTTGTAATTAAGTCCATTCTGTTTCGTATAATTACCTCTAATCCAGAATTTGGAAAGCTCTATGCCCATGGGGCTCCTTTCTCAAGACTTGACCTCTAGTACATGGGAACTATGCAACAACATCTGTGCATGGATGAGTAGATATTGTTTTAGAGAAATATTAGTTAGCTATTTTGAAATATCTTGTTGACTTATTATTTGTATGCAAGTTCTTCAGTTATGCAACTAAATATGACCTAATGTCATTTTTGTAAGGGAAAAGGCCATTGGGAGGTGGAGTGGGAATGTGATTCGTGTTCTTAACATCTGTCACCACAGGACCAGCCTGAGCCATCTTGGGGGTAGGAAGAGTCATTCGTTGGGATTAGAAAATTCCAAGCATTTATCCCCTTTACTTATCAAAGAATGTCTGCAACAGAGGATGTAGGAAGGTGGAATTGCTCTAGTCTAGGAACATTTTTGGAATTAAGCATGGACTTAATTTCTCCTTTCTAGACAAAGAGTACCAATTCCTCAACACAGAACACTCATATCTCTTGGCGCTGATAAGGTCCCCATCATTCTGACTCCCTGAGATCGTACCAGGTTAGGTTCCTAGATATACAGGGACAAAAAGGATTTTTATGGGACATTTCTTTCTCAGGTGGTCAATTTTGTAAGAACAGCAGTGTAACATCCTTTTTCTAGTTTATTTTGGTCAGTCCTACGTGGAAGTTATAAAGCATTTATTGCCAAAGTTAAGACAACTCATTTCATATTTCATTTCTTTCTCTTTATGAAACTTGCACAGTCTGAAATGAGATATATTAAACTGGCAGAAATTTAAGAACACAACCATATAAATGATAGTCAATACAATAAGCACTATCAAGAGAATATTTTATTTGCTATTATGATTGCATCTAGCAGCAATGTGTAACTTTAAACTGAACTAAGACAGGTGCAAATCTAGATGTACAAACTTCTCCCTCTGAGGATTATGCAGCAATTATTTATTTGATGACATGAATAACAGGCTTAAATTTCATGATTCAAACAGGCTCCACAATTTCAAGTCATTTATCATTTAGCTCCTTAAAGACAATAATAATACATTTGAAACAGAATCATTATTAGTTCAAACTTAATGATCCTAATCATGAGTCATGTTTTTTTATTGTACAGATATTTTATTATTCTATATTTAACTGATAAGTGCCTGAAGAAAATGAGGAATACAATAAATCGGCACCCAACATTTATTTCCTATAGCTTTTCTCTCCCTTCAGGCCTACACAACCAGTTTAAATCTTTTCATATTAAGAAATTTAAAAATGAATTGATTGTAGTCGGGAGTGAGAGGAAGGCTGTCTTCTTATTTAATGAGCTGAATGAGGTAAACACCATGATTTCCTTCTCTCTCAAAAGTGAAACCATGAGAAAAATAGAACTACCGTATGACCCAGCAATCCCACTACTGGGCATATACCCTGAGAAAACCATAATTCAAAAAGTGTCATGTACCACAATGTTCACGACAGCCCTATTTACAATAGCCAGGACATGGAAGCAACCTAAGTGTCCATCGACAGATGGATGGATAAAGAAGATGTGGCACGTATAACAGTGGAATATTACTCAGCCATAAAAAGAAATGAAATTGAGTTATTTGCAGTGAGGTGGATGGACCTAGAGCCTGTCATACAGAGTGAAGCAAGTCAGAAAGAGAAAAATAATTACCGTATGCCAACACATATATATGGAATCTAAAAAAACAAAAAAAAGGTTCAGAAGAACCTAGGGGCTGAACAGGAATAAAGACGCAGACGTAGAGAATGGACTTGAGGACACGGGGAGGGGGAAGGGCAAGCTGGACAAAGTGAGAGAGTGGCACGAACATATATACGCTACCAAATGTAAAACAGATAGCTAGTGGGAAGCAGCCGCATAGCACAGGGAGATCAGCTCTGTGCTTTGTGACCACCTAGAGGGGTGGGATAGGGAGGGTGGGAGGGAGATGCAAGAGGGAGGTGATATGGGGATATATGTATAGGTATAGCTGATTTACTTTGTTATACAGCAGAAACTAACACAGCAATGTAAAGCAATTATACTCCAATAAAGATGTTAAAAAAAAAAAAAAAGTGAAGCCATGAAGAAAGATTGGGAGTGCTGAGCTGGCATACTAGAGGGAAGAGAAAGAAGCAGAGTTCAGATCCCTGAATCCTTAGGGTGATTCTTCTTGATCTCCACAGCCTAATCACACAAGTCCACCTGCCCACCTGCTGCATTCAAGCAGGAGAGATTCGTTATCCTTTGCTGGAGGGTGGATACCTGCAAGAAAGGGAGGATTCCTACACATTTTTGGAACATACCATGTAGTGCTTTATATCACTACTACTTGTTTGTAACTTCCTGCGGGGAGAAAACCTGCATGTGCTCACCAAAAGAACTAAGGGATTTTCAAGCAGTCATTTCTGTAAATATTTGTTTCCATGAAATATTTCCATGAAATATTTCCATGAAATATTTATTTCATGACTCCAAGGAGAAAATGAGGCAAAGGTGAGGGAGAAAATGTCACAATGTTGTTTTCATTTTTGTTTCAAATTAGGTACTCTAATGAAAAAAAGGCAGGGAACTCCTTTTACTCACTCTTGTGTTCCCTAATACACCTAGCATGGGTTCTGCCAAAGGGCAGTGTTAAGACACACACTGGTGGGAAAAGTAATCTTGGACTGTAGATGTGTGTGTGTATGTGTGTGTGTATAAACTATATATACTGATATATAATTAAAAAGTATTTCTATAGCAAATGTATATATACTTGCCATATACATATTTGCTATACAATTTGCCATATACATTTATTAAATATATATATTTAATATATACACTTATTCAATATACGTATGTAAGTGACAGTAATGATGACAAATACAAGGGTTTATGGAGTGGTGTGTTTGTAAATGTTTAACAACCATCTCTCTGTGAAAAGTAAGAGTTGGGGGGAAGATGGTGCTGATTTAAAGGATTTGCCGATTTCCAGGGTGTAAATATTCTCACTATGGCAAAGTTCAAACTATTTCCTTGACCTCAACTAGCTTGAAAAATTCCTGAAAATTTAACAATAGGTTCTTATGAGCTGGTATGAGTGAGATCCAGCACACCATTGGCTATATATGTATGCACTTGCTTATACATGTAAGTAGGTAGAATATAAGGTATCTGCTTATGTGAAAATGTTTTCTGAATATCAGAGGAAATTGCTTCTTTGTTTCACATGACTCTAGACATGACTATTCTAAATAGCCAGTGGCTTTCTGTGACCTGTGTCACAATATAATAAATCAGATTATAATTGTATCAACAATGAGCAGTTTATCAGTGTTCTTTAGAAGTTGGATACAACTTGCTGGGCAAAGTTAATCTTCAGACAACAATGCATAAATTACTTTTATTTATTTATTTTTTAAATTTATCACCTTAACCATTTTTAAAATTAATTAATTAATTAATTAATTTAGGCCACACTCTGTGGCATGTGGGATCTTACTTCCCTGACCAGGGATGGAACCCGAGTTCCCTGCATTGGAAGCATGGAGTCTTAACCACTGGACCACCAGGGAAGTCCCCATAAATTATTTTTAAAAATTTAACTGGTGTACATTTACAGCATGCATACATATTTGGTTCTGAAAATCCTGTGATACATGGACAATGAAAGAAATTTAATGTCATTTCATTCTATGAAAGAAATTATTGTTTTACTGACACAAGAAGTTTTGCTACTTAAACTACAACTATTATTCTCATTTTTTCTTAGCATTATCTTCAAAAACTCACCTTCGAATTCTATTTTTCCTTCAAATGACTTTTGTCAAGGATATACTTTGTAATTAAACATAAAAAAAACCCCTCAGTTTAATATGCTTGAACTTTCTCATCTCCAGAATAATTCTCTGATTATACTTGGTACATCTTTGAAACTTTTAAAAGTACTTTCTAGACAGATTTAAAACACAATGTGGGGACAAAGATAATGTCAAGCTAAAAATTAATCTAAGCATTGAAGCTCCTCCCAGTAATTTCACTCATTTCTAATATAACTTACCTTCCTGCTAATCTTTGAGCAAAAACAAGGCAATACTCTTTTATTTCTAATTTTGAAGGAGCCACTACACATAACTAGGATATGGAAATATAAGAACATATGCATTAACAGTGTGATTTATTTCTCTTATTTTAAAGAAACAATTATTAATTTATAATGTTTGATTTAAATTCCTGTGTTGGGAGACCCCTGCTTCTGGGAAGATGAAACAGATATAGTTTTTCCTATTCTTTCTGTTAAGTGCAACTAAAAACATGAGAAGATTCTGAAAGTGGGAGAGAAGGCAGACCAGCCAAGACTTTTGTACCCAAGGAATGACACAGTGGTGATATCCCTTGGTTGTTTTTTTGTTAATTTGTTGTTATTTGCTTCAGGTAGACCAGACTTGGAGCTAAAGAAGCACAACCTAGAAATGGCAACAGGCATAGACAGAAAAAAAAAAAAAAAAAAAAAAGAGCCACAATAAAAGCCCGTTCTTTCTAGCCCAAGGGACAGGAAAGAGACAGTCTAGCAAGATACAAACCTTTTAAAACCACTCTAATTGAATCAAACACTAGAGCAGAAAAAACTAGACCACTCCCACCATACCAGAAAAGGCTGAGTGAGGATCCCAGACTCCCACCCTTTCCAGGCTGTAAAGACACCTCAAACGCTCCTTTAGGGAGCCAGAACTCTCATCCCCGCGGGACAGTATCAAGGCACTTCCCCTACCCCCACTGCTTGCTGGGATGGGGTCAGAGGAGGCCCAGTGGGCAGTATTCTTATTACTTGCTTCAGTGTCCTGACTGAGCTGGAATCTCTTTTATTGATTCACATTAACCTTCTCTCTTCACACATACTATTTTCCTGCTGCCTCTTTCATGCCACACAATTAAATCTTTGTTCTTTTCCCTTTACTGCTCAGTTTAATAGTAGCTGTTACATTACTGACTTTCTGCCTAGAAAGTATAATTTTATTATTTTTTAATTTACCTAAAATTAAAAATAATAAAATTTTATCTGTAAATTTAGAACTTTGTCTAGTAGAATACCTATAAATAAACTTTAAAAATTATGACCTGCAAATATTTCCAATTTTGTAAAGATAGAGTATGCAAACTAAAATTAACAAAAACATCATTTCTGGCAAAATCTTCCCATCTGTGTATACTAAACATTTATAAGGTTAATAGAGGCAGAAGATTGTCTTAATTAAAATAAATATGCAACAGACCTAATTAAGAGAAAGGTAAGACAGATTTCTTGAATTTTGTTAATTTTTACCATCAGCAGTGAATTTATTGCTTGCTATTAGTGAAGTACTTGGTCTTCTCATTAATTCTTGTTCTTTGACCTGGACATGCATGTATCTGTGTTTCCAAACATTCCCCAAGTCAGTACCACTCTTTGATGTCTTGAATTCTAAGAGGATTTTCTCCCCATTTCTATGATTTATTTTCTTCTTCATTCTCTTCTTGAGTTCACAAAGCATGGTACTATGGGATAGAATTTTTTTTGCATCCCCCCCCACAGATTTTCTAAGAGGCTGGGTTTTCATTTCTCTAGGGAATAATATGTGGAAACTTGTTCTTGCCCTTTGTCCTGTATGCACAATTCTTCCTGCTATTTAAAAGGAGACTTGACTAGTAACCAAAGATGGACAAGACCCTTGCGTTAGTCACAAATCTACATATTACAAAAACAAATTGTGAAAATTTCAAGCACTACATGTTGGATTCTAAATCAGTCAGCATGCTAATACTCTGAATTAATTTAAGTTGAAATTGATACCCTATGAGTCTTGAATAAGATTATAAAGACCATACAAACCACTGAAACATTAATTCACTTACTATTTAGAAGCTCACATTTTGCAGACAGTATTTGAAGCAGTTTATAATAATTTCCAGATATAATAAAACCATTAAAACTAGAGTAAAAAGTCTAGCTAATATATAAACAATAGTCAAACTCACAACCAGGAATTTTCTAGGAGCCCAGGACAATGTAGAAATATGAAATGGCAGAAAAAAAATTTTTTAAATTCTCAGTTGGTACCACATTTTAAGAGGACATTATCATATGATAGAATCAGATAATTATATTTAAATAAGAGCTACTATATTCAAGACAAGACACAGCAAGAGTGATTTTTTTTTTTTTTTTCGCGGTACGCGGGCCTCTCACTGTTGTGGCCTCTCCCGTTGCGGGGCACAGGCTCCGGATGCGCAGGCTCAGCGGCCATGGCTCACGGGCCCAGCCGCTCCGCGGCATGTGGGATCTTCCCAGACCGGGGCACGAACCCGTGTCCCCTGCATCGGCAAGCGGACTCTCAACCACTGCGCCACCAGGGAAGCCCAAGAGTGATATCTTTAATTGGTAGGGATGTCCTGGAGCACTCCATTAAGAAATATTCTGAGGTTAAGTTTGGGCACAGCAGAAACAACAGAGTGACTGATGTCTACCGTGGACTCAAGCATGGGGACAGGTAGCCCTTATTATTTGCCATTCATAACTCAGTCCACCAATTTGCTTCATTTTTTTGAGAAAATCAAGGCTCAGATAATGATGTAAAATTTTCAAGGTCACATATTAAATATTTAACTTTGCACACCAACAAAAGAGGAGATTATGGAAAATCTAGATATTTAACAGAGTATTATAGAAATTCTCTTGTTTAAGAATTCAAACAATAACAAGTATCACATTGTAGACTAGCTGAAGACAAAAAAGGAAAGCTTCATATGGGATGAGACTTTGTTGAAAATTTTAACCGGATTTGTGTGTAAAAAAGTCACAATTTCCTTATACTTATTTATCCCTTATTTCCCATATGGCCCTGAACATAGTAGGTGATCAATACATGTTTGTTGAATTAATTATTGAAGTAATGAAATACTAGTGTATAAGTTACGAGGACAGAAAAAAAATCAGGAGAGAAGAGAAATAGCAGGTACTGTTTTGTGAAGAGCTTTTCTAATCTCTGCTAATTTTCCTCCTGTCACGATGCTTGGTATTTAACATTCAAGAATCTAGTGTCATTGGAAATATTTATTTCATTTTCATATTCTAATCTCGGCTACAAATTAACATTTCACCATTTCCAGTTCCTGATAGATATATATGGAGGCCTTTAAAAGATGTTGAGTGAAGGAGAAAGAATGGCAGGATACAGGAAATGGGCCATTTTTATTCAAAACATTTGCTTGGACTTTGGGGATTAAGGTCCTATCAGTGGCAAAACAAATTGATGCAGCTGGTGCATTTCATTATGGTCACAGTGTACAGACACGCAGAATTTTGTTTAGAGTGAATGGTCTTTTGGCATAAGCTTTTGTGTTTTGCAGTCCTTTGGCAGGTGAGAAGTTTCTGGCCAGCTCACATTTGTCATATCCCTCCCCTGACCGTGGAGACATCATGGAGGGTCAAATGGCTGGACCCTCTTTCTCAAGATTGTTGTTATTTTTCTTTCCTTCTTTTTTGTTAATTAAAATAAATAATGTTAGGCGCCAGTCCAGGGATGGATCAAATAGTGGTTTTATCCTCTTCCAGCAGGAAACAATGTGCATATATGGCTCTCAGGGAGGATTCCCTAGTACTCTCTCCTCCCCAGCATGGAGCCTGGCATCTCCACTGTGCACAGAACATCCCTCATTGTCCCTGAAGTCAGCCTTCCAATCCATGTGCATCCCTCTTAACCACTCTGAGCCTTTTGTCCTTGTGCTTAGGATGAGGGAGCTCTATGCGATGACTTCTAAGCATTTCTCCAGATCTGACAGCCTATGCTAGGAGTTTTGACCAGCAACAATTCTTTTAAATAATACACGTGATGTTGGGTTTTAAAGTTAGGTTGGGAATTTCCCTGGCAGTCCAGTGGTTAGGACTCAGCACTTTCACTGCTGGGGCCAGGTTTGATCCCTGGTCGGGGAACTAAGATCCTGCAAGCCACACGCAGTGGCCAAAAAAAAAAAAATTTAGGTTAACGTGAAAAAAAAAAATGCTACTTATAGACACATAAATGATACATACAGGGTAGAAGGATATTTTAAAAGGCAATATTTGTAATGTAAAAGGTTTCTTAACCTTTTACATTATATAATTGTAATTGTCAAAATTGCTATAATCTGAAAGTTTTTCATTTACTATGTTACAAATATTGACCTAGTAGTGAAGTCAAATTTTATTAGTTTTGCAGTGTAATAAGCCAGCATAAAACACACTTTAAAATTAATAATTGCATCAGTGAGTATGTCGTAGAGACAAAGAAACTAATACAAGAGAATCATATCACTAAATGTTTTATTAGTGGAGACAGGTAATTTTAAAAATTTAATTCATAACACAATCAGAGCACTTAGCTCTCTTAATGAACATACTTCTCATACTCCAGGGAATTTTAAAAATCTCTCAATTCAATTACAAAATGCTCAGTGAGATTCAACCATACTGATTTCTTGTTCTATATTCCAAGGGTAAATAATATATTAGAACAAGCAAGAGGTGCAAGATGGGGAGTGGTTAATTAGCATCCAATTCAAAGTGCTTATAGGTACATCAAAACAATGAACTAGCTGTTTTTTGTTTTGTTTTGTTTTCATAAATAATGCAAAATATTCCAAGAATCAAGCAAATTTGTACAAAATACAATAAATGTGACTGGAAAAGACTGAGTAGTTGTATAGCCAATTAGATGAATAAATTATTTCAATATTTCAGGCAAACTCTCCTTTTTTAATCAAAAAGGCTGTGCCTTGGTCAGTGATAGTTAAGAATGAAAATTGTCTCCAGGATTTTACATAAATGTTTGAATTTCATATCAGGAAAACAAGACAACATTATTTATGTAGGGAGACACTGGTGATTAATGCTTACCATATATCAAAAAAAATTGACTGTTGAAATTTGAGTATAAACTGAAAAATAAAAAGTGAGTTTCTTGTGTTTCTAGACTATTACTAGTTCAAAACACTTAGAATCTTTTCAGCTATAGCCAGATATTTTAACAAGTAACATATTTAATTCAGCAGAAAACAATTCTTTTGATTTATGCTCAGAAATAAACACAACACATTTTATTCAGTGGGATAAAAAACAAAGAAGCAGCAATGTTGTACAAAATCACATTATTCATGTGACTCTTACATGACAAGGATTTTTATATTAAGTGGAAACAAATTGCTTTGCCTCAGCTGGAATGCCCATCCTGGATGGACTACTTTCCATCGTAAAGTAAATTTGGTCAATAGAAGGTTTGTCTGAATTTTAGAATCTGCAAGAGTTTAGAGACAATCTACATATACCCTCTATTATGTTTTCTGTTTTTCTGTTCTCTTAATTTCTCTTTTCCTATCCAAACCCATTCTTTGACTGTTGTACACCTGAAACTGACACAACATTGTAAATCAACTATACTCCAATAAAAATTAAAACAGAACAACAACAAAAAAAATCCCATTGTATGAATAGAGAAATAGCCTTTGGTAAATCCATCTAGCACAGCAACACCAAAATAATATCTTCCTCAATAATCTTCTTGATTCATTTCAACCCCTTTGGGGTCATAATGTTATTATTATTACCTATAAAGGTTTGGTAGAAAAATTGAGTTGAATTAATTGTCCTCCTCTTTCCCTGCTTGTGATTTCTTGATGATCAGTGTGACCCTTAGACAAGCTTGTTTTCCACTCAGATTTGTTCACACTGTTAAAAGAAATGTCTTATAAACATGACTAGGGCTATTGCTAGTAGAATCGTCCCATAAACACCTTACTTATTTTTTAAATTTTTATTAATACATTTATTTATTTATTTTAATTTATTTTTGGCTGCACTGGATCTTATTTGCTGCCCGTGGACAGCGAGTGGGGGCTACTATTCGTTGCGGTGCACGGGCTTCTCATTGCGGTGGCTTCTCTTGTTGAGCAGCACGGGCTCTAGGTACGCGGGCTCAGCAGTTGTGGCACGCGGGCTCCAGAGCTCAGCCCCAGTAGTTGTGGCGCATGGGCTTAGTTACTCCACGGCATGTGGGATTTTCCCAGACCAGGGCTCAAACCCATGTCCCCTGCATTGGCAGGCGGATTCTTAACCACTGCGCCACCAGGGAAGCCCAACACCTTATTTATTTTAAATGTGTCTAGTTGTCTGATTTCTTATGTAAAATGTCCTATTCTCTTTAGTTGTCAGATTTAAAAACTTAAATTTGATAACCAATAAATCTGAAAATTAGTAATTAAACAGTGTTAGTTTTAAACTTATTTTTATTAGGTTAAACACATGAAATTGCCATATATAAAGTAAAAATTACCCAATGTCAGTCACTTTATGTTTTGACCTGATATTTTCTCCTTTACCATGAGAGGGACAGAATAAGAGTCAAAGGCTTGGGTTCAGGAATCAGACAAGCCTTCAAATTATAATCCAGTCATTTACTAGCTGTGTGATTGTGGACAATTATTTAACCTTTATTTGGCCTCAGTCTCTTCATCAGAAAATTAGGAATATAATCATATGCACTGCATTAAATTCTTGTTTTTCTTTGAAGTTTTGAAATTTATTTTATTTATTTTTTATACAGCAGGTTTTTATTAGTTACCTATTTTATATATATTAGTGTATATATGTCAATCCCAATCACCCAATTCATCACACCACCACCACCCCTGTCACTTTCCCCCCTTGATGTCCATACGTTAGTTCTCTATCGGTGTCTCTATTTCTGCCTTGCAAACCAGTTCATCTGTACCATTTTCCTGGGTTCCACATATATGTGTTAATAAACAATATTTGTTTTTCTCTTTCTGACGTACTCGACCCTGTACGACAGTCTCTAGATCCATCCACGTCTCTACAAATGACCCAATTTCATTTCTTTTTATGGCTGAGTAATATTCCATTGTATATATGTACCACATCTTCTTTATCCATTCATCTGTCGATGGGCATTTAGGTTGCTTCCATGTCCTGGCTATTGTAAATAGTGCTGCAATGAACATTGGGGTGCATGCGTCTTTTTGAATTATGGTTTTCTCTGGGTATATACCCAGTAGTGGGGTTGCTGGGTCATATGGTAATTCTATTTTTGGTTTTTTAAGGAACCTCCACACTGTTCTGCATAGTGGCTGTATCGATTTACATTCCCACCAACAATGCAAGAGGATTCCCTTTTCTCCACACCCTCTCCAGCATTTGTTTGTAGATTTTCTGATGATGCCCATTCTAACTGGTGTGAGGTGATACCGCATTGTAGTTTTGATTTGCATTTCTCTAATGATTAGTGATGTTGAGCAGCTTTACATGTGCATCTTGGGCATCTGTATGTCTTCTTTGGAGAAATGTCTGTTTACGTCTTCTGCCCATTCTCTGATTGGGCTGTTTTTTTTTTTAATATTGATCTGCATGAGCTGTTTATATATTTTGGAGATAAATCCTTTGTCCATTGGTTGGTTTGCAAATATTTTCTGCCATTCTGAGGGTTGTCTTGTCGTCTTGTTTGTAGTTTCCTTTGTTTTGCAAAAGCTTTTAAGTTTCATTAGGTCCTATTTGTTTATTTTTGCTTTTATTTCCATTACTCTAGGAGGTGGATCAAAAAAGATCTTGCTGTGATTTATGTCAAAGAGTGTCCTTCCTATGTTTTCCTCTAAGAGTTTTATAGTGCCTGGTCTTACATTTAGGGCTCTAATCCATTTTGAGTTTATTTTTGTGTATGGTGTTAGGGAGTGTTCTAATTTCATTCTTTTACATGTAGCTGTCCAGTTTTCCTAGCACCACTTATTGAAGAGGCTGTCTTTTCTCCATTGTATATTCTTGCCTCCTTTATCAAAAATAAGGTGACCATATGTGCGTGGGTTTATCTCTGGGCTTTCTATACTGTTCCATTGATTTATATTTGTTTTTGTGCCAGTACCATATTGTCTTGATTACTGTAGCTTTGTAGTATAGTATGAAGTCAGGGAGTCTGATTCCTCCATCTCCATTTTTTTCCCTCAAGACTGCTTTTGCTATTTGGGGTCTTTTTTGTCTCCATACACATTTTAAGATTTTTGGTCTAGTTCTCTAAAAAATGCCACTGGTGATTTGATAGGGATTGCACTGAATCTGTAGATTGCTTTGGGTAGTATAGTCATTTTCATAATATTGATTCTTCCAATCCAAGAACATTGTATATCTCTCCATCTGTTTGTGTCACCTCTGATTTCTTTCATCAGTGTCTTATAGTTTTGTGCATAAAGGTCTTTTACCTCCTTAAGTAGGTTTATCCCTAGGTATTTTATTCTTTTTGTTGCAATGGTGCATGGGATTGTTTCCTTAAATTCTCTTTCTGATCTTTTGTTGTTAGTGTATAGGAATGCAAGAGATTTCTGTGCATTAATTTTGTATCCTGCAACTTTATCAAATTCATTGATTAGCTCTAGTAGTTTTCTGGTGGCATCTTTAGGACTCTATGTATAGTATCATATCATCTGTAAACAGTGACAGTTTTACTTCTTCTTTTCCAATTTGTATTCCCTTTATTCCTTTTTCTTCTCTGATTGCTGTGGCTAGGACTTCCAAAACTATGTTGAATAATATTGGTGAGAGTGTACATCCTTGTCTTGTTCCTCATCTTAGGGGAAATGCTTTCAGTTTTTCACCATTGAGAATGATCTTTGCTGTTGGTTTGCTGTATATAACCTTTATTATGTTGAGGTAGGTTTCCTCTATGCCCACTTTCTGGAGAGTTTTTCTCATAAATGGGAGTTGAATTTTGACAAAAGCTTTTTCTGCATCTATTTCTGCATCTATACTGTTTTTATACTTCAATTTGTTAATATGGTGTATCACATTGACTGATTTGCATATACTGAAGAATCCTTGCATCCCTGGGATAAATCTCACTTGATCATGGTATATGATCCTTTCAATGTGTTGTTGGATTTGGTTTGCTAGTATTTTGTTGAGGATTTTTGTATCTATATTCATCAGTGATATTGGTCTGTAATTTTCTTTTTTTGTAGTATCTTTGTCTGGTTTGCTATCAGGGTGATTGTAGCCTCATAGAATGAGTTTGGGAGTGTTCCTTCCTCTGCAATTTCTTGGAAGAGTTTGAGAAGGATGTGTGTTAGCTCTTCCCTAAATGTTTGCTAGAATTCACCTGTGAAGCCATCTGGTCCTGGACTTTTGGTTGTCAGAAGATTTTTAATCACAGTTTCAATTTCAGTGCTTGTGATTGGTCTGTTCATATTTTCTATTTCTACTTGGTTCAGCCTTGGAAGGTTATGCCTTTCTAAGAATTTGTGCATTTCTTCCAGGTTGTCCATTTTATTGGCATAGAGTTGCTTGTAGTAGTCGCTTATGATGCTTTGTATTTCTGCAGTGTCTGTTGTAACTTCTCCTTTTTCATCTCTAATTTTATTGATTTGAGTCCTCTCCCTCTTTTTCTTGATGAGTCTGACTAAAGGTTTATCAATTTTGTTTATCTTCTCAAAGAAACAGCTTTTAGTTTTATTAATCATTGCTATTGTTTCCTTCATTTCTTTTTCATTTATTTCTGATCTGATCTTTAGGATTTCTTTTCTTCTGCGCACTTTGTTTTTGTTTTTGTTGTTGTTGTTTTTTGCTGTTTTCTTCTTTCTCTAATTGCTTTAGGTGTAAGTTTAGGTTGCTTATTTGAGATGTTTCTTGTTTCTTGAGGTAGGATTGTATTGCTATAAACTTCCCTCTTAGAACTGCTTTTCCTGCATCCCATAGGTTTTGGGTTGTCTTGTTTTCATTGCCATATGTCTCTAGGTATTTTTTTATTTCCCCTTTGATTTCTTCAGTTATCTCTTGGTTATTTAGTAACGTATTGTTTAGACTCCATGTGTTTGTGTTTTTTACATTATTTTCCCTGTAATTGATTTCTAATCTCATAGCATTGTGCTTGGAAAAGATGCTTGCTATGATTTTAATTTTCTTAGATTTACCAAGGCTTGATTTGTGACCCAAGATATAATCTATCCTGGAGAATGTTCCATGCACACTTGAGAAGAAAGTTTAATCTGCTGTTTTTGGATGGAATGTCCTATAAATACCAATTAAATGTATCTGATCTATTGTGTCATTTAAAGCTTGTGTTTCCTTATTAATTCTCTGTCTGGATGATCTGTCCATCGGTTTTAAGTGAGATGTTAAAGTCCCCCACTATTATTGTGTTATTGTTGATTTCCTCTTTTATAGCTGTGAGCATTTGCCTTATGTATTGAGGTGCTCCTATGTTGGGTGCATATATATTTATAATTGTTATATCTTCTTCTTGGACTGATCCCTTGTTCATTATATAGTGTCCTTCCTTGTCTCTTGTAACATTCTTTATTTAAAAGTATATTTTATGTGATATGAGTATTGCTACTCCAGCTTTCTTTTGATTTCCATTTGCATGGAATATCTTTTTGCATCCCCTCACTTTCAGTCTGTATGTGTCCCTAGGTCTGAAGTGGGTCTCTTGTAGACAGCATATATACGGGTCTTGTTTTTGTATCCATTCAACAAGCCTGTGCCTTTTGGTTGGAGCATTTAATCCATTCACGTTGAAGGTCATTATTGATATGTATGTTTCTATTACCATTTTCTTAATTGTTATGGGTTTGTTTTTCTAGGTCCTTTTCTTCTATTGTGTGTCCCACTTAGAGAAGTTCCTTTAGCATTTGTTGTAGAGCTGGTTTGGTGATGCTGAATTCTCTTAGCTTTTGCTTCTCTGTAAAGTTTTTGATTTCTCCATTGAATCTGAATGAGATCCTTGCAGGGTAGTGTAATCTTGGTTGTAGGTTCTTCCCTTTCATCACTCTAAATATATTGTGCCACTCCCTTCTGGCTTGTAGAGTTTCTTCTGAGAAATCAGCTGTTAACTTTATGGGAATTCCCTTGTATGTTATTTGTCATTTTTCCCTTGCTGCTTTCAATAATTTTTCTTTGTCTTTTTTTGTCAGTTTGATTACTGTGTGTCTTGGCATGTTTCTCCTTGGGTTTATCCTGCCTAGGGCTCTATGCTCTTCCTGGACTTGGGTGGCTATTTCCTTTCCCATGTTAAGGAAGTTTTCGACTATAATCTCTTCAAATATTTTCTCGGGTCCTTTTTCTCTCTCTTTTCCTTCTGGAACCCCTATAACGAGAACTTTCTTGCATTTAATGTTGTCCCAGAGGTCTCTTAAGCTATCTTCATTTCTTTTCATTCTTTTTCTTTATTCTGTTCCATGGCATTGAATTCCACCATTCTGTCTTCCAGGTCTCTTATCCATTCTTCTGACTCAGTTATTCTGCTACTGATTCCTTCTAGTGTATTTTTCATTTCAGTTATTGTATTGTTCATCTCTGTTTGTTTGTTGTTTAAATCTTCTAGGTGTTTTTTCTTTAATTCTTCTAGGTCTTTGTTAAACGTTTCTTGCATCTTCTGGATCTTTGCCTCCATTCTTTTTCCGAGGTCCTGGATTATCTTCAGTATCATTATTCTGAATTCTTTTTCTGGAAGGTTGCCTATCTCCACTTCATTTTGTTGTTTTTCTGGGGTTTTATCTTGTTCCTTCATCTGGTACAAAGTCTTTTGCCTTTTCATTTTGTCTATCTTTCTGTGAATGTGGTTTTCCTTCCACAGGCTGCAGGACTGTAGTTCTTTTTGCTTCTATTCTCTGCCCTCTGGGGGATGAGTCTATCTAAGAGGTTTGTGCAAGCTTCCTGAAGGGAGGGACTGCAGGTGGGTAGAACTGAGTTTTGCTCTGGTGGGCAGAGATCAGTAAAAGTCTAATCTGCTTGTCTGCTGCTGCGTGGGGCTGGGTTCCCTCCCTGTTGGTTGTTTGGCCTGAGACAACCCAGCACTGGAGCCTACCTGGCTCTTTGGTGGGGCTAATGACACACTCTGGGAGGGCTCACACCAAGGACTACTTCCCAGAACTTCTGCTACCAGTGTCCTTGTCCCCATGGTGAGCCACAGCCACCCCTGCCTCTGCAGGAGACCCTCCAACACTAGCAGGTAGGTCTGGTTCAGTCTCGTATGGGGTTACTGCTCCTTCCCCTGGGTCCTGAGGTGGACACTACTTTGTGTGTGCCCTCCAAGAGTGGAGTCTCTGTTTCCCCCAGTCCTGTCGAAGTCCTGCAACCTAATCCTGCTAGACTTCAAAGTCCTATTCTCTAGGAATTCCTCCTCCCGTTGCTGGACCCCCAGCTTGGGAAGCCTGACATGGGGCTCAGAACCTTCACTGCAGTGGGTGGACTTCTGTGGTTTAATTGTTCTCCAGTTTGTGAGTCACCCACCCAGTCGTTATGGGATTTGATTTTATTGTGATTCCACCCCTCCTACCGTCTCATTGCGGCTTCTCCTTTGTCTTTGGTTATGGGGTATCTTTTTTGGTGAGTTCCAGTGTCTTCCTGTTGATGATTGTTCATCAGTTAGTTGTGATTCTGGTGCTCTCTCAAGAGGGAGTGAGCACACGTCCTTCTACTCTGCCATCTTGATCCAATCCCCCCTGCATTAAATTCTTTTGTATATTAAAGGAATTAATAAGCACAGTGTTGTTACAGAGTGAGTGCTCAAAAAACGTTAGTGAAAGTTATTAACATTGGATTTAATTAATATTTTGATTGTCTTTCCCACTGTTTTCTTTTTTTATTGAATTTCCTGATTGGTGTCCCTGGTTTATATTATATTTATATGCTCTTGCATTCATAGCTCATTGCATTTTCATATATTATCTCATTTGATATTATGGACATTATGAGTTTTATGGGGTAGGAATTATTATCCCCCTTTTCGAAACAAGGAAATCAAGTTTTGTTATCTTTTCACAGAGTGCACAGTGAGTAAAAGGCAAAACCATGTGAGAATTCACTAACGTTTTTTCACCAAGCTTCCTTTTATAAGGTCATTTGGAATGGATATTCCTGGGCAGCAAATATTCTAACATTGATGGCATTGGATTGACATGGTCATTCTGAGGAAGTCTTCTCATTTATTACAAACATCTGTAATAGCCAGAATTTATTTAGCACTTGGTATATACCCCATACTACATATGTATAAACTATGTGCTTCTACTATCTACATAACAACTCCATGAGACTGGCACTCTTATAGTCCCTGATTTACAGATAAGAAAACTGAGAGCTAGTAAGTGGTAAAGCCAAGGTCTGAAAGGAAACAGTTTGTCTCTAGAGCTGGTGTTCTTAACCAGTACACTGTATTACCTCTTAGTAAATTATACTGCAAACTTACTGCTTTCAAAGTTTCATTTCTCCTCAACCAGTAAATTTCAACATGTCACATTGTTTCTAAAACAAAACAAAATAAGACCAAAACCAAAAAAAAAAAAGAAAATCCCAAAACACTGTCCCCATTGAAATTTTGAGTGCTGAATAGAAATATTTCCTAGGAGGTTTGTACTCTCACAGGCAAGACTGCTACATAATTTGCAGAGTCCAGTGCAAAATAAAATTAGAGGACCCTATTTTAAAATGTTATTAAGAATTCCAATTAGAATGTGACAGTAGAGCATTAAATCAAGTATGTTGTCCTGTGGAGCATGAGACCCTGTGTGACTAAAAGGTAGTACATCCATGATATGGGCCCAAGCAGGGCCCATAACCCTGTACCTGGCCTTGGCCCAGCACATCTATCCTATTGTAGGCTCCAATAAGGCCTTGTAATGGAACAGAAGCACTGGAGACCTCTTATTGAGTCTGTCTCAGAATTACTCTAGTTTTTCCAGTGAGAGCCCCCTGAAGCAATGGGAACATTGGTGAAGTAAGACTTGGGAGGGAAGCAAGGCTACCAGATCTGCTGTGAGAAAGGAGAAGCAGAGACCAGATTTCATCTTAGCAGTCCAGAACTGAGATAGTGGTCCGGATGTGGGGAGAAGAAAGAGGAAGTTCTGGGGAACTCCCACTATCCCACAAAGAGGGAATCACCCTTGCCTCCCATCAGAATGGTGGCAGAAACCTGTAAACTATATCCATTTATTTTGGTCATTTGGATGGGGGTCCATGTTAATTTGTTTCAAATTGGTAAGGCTGGCACTGGTCATTCAAATGCTTTGCTTTTTGCACTTTTAAAATTGTAGACAAAGAATAGGTTTTAGTCTTCCTTCTAAAGGTAGAAAAGAGTTGCATTTCTGAAAAATAGTTGTCATTAATTTTTTTAAAAATAAATTTATTTATTTATTTTTGGCTGCATCGGGACTTCGTTTCTGTGTGTGGGCTTTTTCTAGTTGTGGCGAGCAGGGGCTACCCTTTGTTGTGGTGCACAAGCTTCTCATTGTGGTGGCTTCTCTTGTTGCAGAGCATGGGTTCTAGGTGCGCAGGCTTCAGTAGTTGTGGCACGCGGGCTCAGTAGTTGTGGCTCAAGGGCTCTAGAGCTCAGGCTCAGTAGTTGTGGTGCACGGGCTTAATTGCTCCACGGGCATGTGGGATCTTCCAGGACCAGGGCCCGAACCTGTGTCCCCTGCATTGGCAGGTGGATTCTGAACCACTGTGCCACCAGGGAAGTCCCAGTTGTCATTAATTTTTGATCTTTGATTCAATCTGTGGTGTACATCAAAAGTATTGTCATTCTGTATTGGAGGCAATCAAGAATTAGAGCAGGTTTGAATCAAAATACCTAGGTTTAGCTCAGGTCCCTCTCCTTACTGATTCTGTGATCTTGAGAAAGTTAATTAACCTCTCTGAGCCTCAGTGTTTTTTAATCTGTAAAGTGAGAAAATTTTAGAAATAGTAAACAACCTCAGAGGATCTTTATAAGTATTCAATACATAAAGGTGCTTAGTGCAATACCTGGCACATCACAAGAATTCAACAAATTATAGAGACATTATTTCATATAAATATGCATATATGAGTACACTTGTATTTCATGTATATATATACTTTTAAGTATATAACATAGGTAAATAAATACATATGTGTGTATACTTATAAAATATATTTTTTAGGTTTCTGAGTTTTGAGTTCTTGTATATCAGAGAAAGGGAAATACTTGGCTAGGAGGACTGGCTGCAATAATTTCTTTTGGGGCTTCTGTCTGTCACTGCCAATTGAACATTCAACTTTTATGGCATTCATATTAAATTACTACTGCCTGCACAATTAGGAACTTTTTCAGCATCATCCCTATGCTTCAAATCAAGCAGACTGAGTGTTTACTTGAGTATAAATCTAATATAATCCTCAGAAAAAGCCAGGTGTGTTTCCTGTTTGAAATGATGGTTATGTGTTTCCAGGTGTTATGCAGAGCATTGATTGGGATGCATAAATTGCCTTCTATTGAGGTTATCTTACTTAACTGCCACCTCTCTCCCTAATCCCTGGCTACCTGATGTATTTTTTATATGTCTCTTGTTTTTAATCACTGAAAATAAAATGGGAAATACCTGAAGCTCTAGTACCCCTTTTGATAGTACACTGACAGCATATATCCAGCTTTGCCTCCAAAATTTCAGTTTTATAGTTCCCTCAAATTTGTTGAAAACAGCTGTTTAGTTATTACATGCCCAATACAGAATTTGCCAAAATTTGCGAATTTGAAAAATGAAGAAAAAACAGAAGCAATTGTAAACCCAACACAAACAGTGCTTTACCTTTTCTTATTATTTAAATATGCAAATGAACATGGAAATAATGAGTGCTTCTCTGTTGTTTTGCTAGTGAATGGAATAATTTCAACAGCAGTCGTTTTAAAACCTATATGTGAAATGTGTTTCCTATGAAATGAGTCATTTGTTTTGTGTCTGAACTTCTCAGGAAGTTCGCTTACATGAACATCTGACTTGGAGGCTTGACTGAAGAAATTTCTCCTGGACTTTTGAATTATTAATGTTGGCTGCATGATATGCAAATCAGTCTGCACTAACTACGGCCAGCAGCACAGCACTGGGTCAGAAGCTGTGTCAAGTGGCTGGTAAAGAATTTCTGTCAAGGGATCAGGGCCTTCTGACACAATGGTAAGCTCTAATGCAACTCATGTTGTCAGGTATATAAAGTAATGCTAGACCTCCCAATAGTTAAGGGTTTCTTTTAAAAGTGGCCTGTGAACAATTAAGGTTTTAAGTAATGTTTAAATGAACTGTCTGAACTGTCATTTGTAAGTACATGTAGAACAGCAAAAGAAAGGAAGTCATAGTTGTTTCCTCATTTATTTTTTACCAAATTTTGTCTTGTTTTAACTGCCAAATACTAAATTTATTTTATTATTATTTTAATAAAATAATTTATTTTATTAATTTTATTTTATTAATAAATATTAAATTTATTGTATTAAATTTAATACTAAATTTATTTTATTACCAAATACTAAATTTATTTTATTAAGTACTAAATTTATTTTATAATTTATTTTATAAATTTTATTAAATTTATTTTATTAAATTTATTTTATTTACTAATGTCTTGGTAACTGATATTTCAACAAAAAGAGTAATTGGATTTACTTAAATACATATAACTACTTATAGAATGTAATTTAAAGTTTCTAAATCAGATGAAAAAATCTAGTCTATAATATTTGCAAGTTCAGAAAATAATGTGTTAGAGGAAATTTTAAGGCATTCCAGAAATGAAATTTAGCATTTATGTTTGTAAAAATTACATTATTCAAGAATATATATAGTTCACCAAGGAAAAAAAGAAAATTGCAGAAACTATTGCTATTACACCTTTCAGAACTTTTAATAATTGGTGAAGTACTTTTAAAGAACTTCATTAACACACAAGTTGATACCATACTATCACTTTTTAATATCTTGATTTCTGGTGTAATTTTTGGAATATATAAAAATATATTAAAAATGAAGTCATCAATATTAAATGATTGTATATTTTTAGTGTAAATATTTTCACTCAGTTTATCAATGAAAAATTAATTTGTTTATAAATTACTCGTTGCTATATAAACTTGTAGTTAAGAATTAAAATTTTATAAATGTTCTTTGTTTAATTGTGATGATTGTAAGAAAAAGCAGTTTAAAAGCTAACAGACTATCAAACATATTTTTAAATTTAAGTTTTAAAAATGTTCAGTTTTAAAAGGCTGAATACAATTAAAGTGAAAGAAACATTATTCCCAAATTAAAAATGAGAACTACTGATCTGCTTATGTAAGTAAGTTGAATATTATTTATAGTTTAATACCTCTAACAGGTTTGGATATATTTTTATAAATATAATTAAAGAATTCACTTTAATTGCCAATATCTAAAGGAAAAAAAACTGTTAAAAATAATTAATCCAAATCAGCTATAACCTATTTATTATGATTTCTATTTCCTAAAAATTAAAAATATAACCACTACAAAGCAGGAGAGAAATATTAATTTTTCACGAAAGAAGTTCCTCTTCTACAGGAATTTTGTTTAAAGGACTAGCTTACTTCATCAATTTGTAGAATTGTGATGGCCACACTAAAAACACATGCAGCTACAAATATCATCCAATTTGAAATCTAAAAACTGTGGGTCCTGGTGAGGTTAAATTGGTTTGCAAATATTAGACAACCTTACCTTTATAAAACCACAAATTACTAATATTGGACTTAGAAAAATTATTTTAAGAATGAAATAAATATATCAAAAAAGCAGATTATAAAACATCATAAAGAGTATAATATCATTTTTGTAAAGATAAATTCAAGTATATATCAAAGTGTAGGAGGGTATCCAAATATTAGGAATGGTTGGTTATAGAAATTTTTGATTTTTTTTTTTTTTTTTTTGCCTATCTGCCTTTTCTGAGTGAGTGTTACATAATAACAGGTGTTTTTAACAGTTATTCTTTAAAAAATGAACGAAGCAACCACTCTAAGCAGGACAATGGTTAGTCATTCACTTCCCTTATTCTAGTTGTGGTGTTCTTTATCCCTGCTACCTCCCTTAATCTCTCAATCTCAGTGGATGGCTCAAAAGCAGAAGAATTCTCTGTGGCATCAACATGGTCCCTACCTGCCCGAGTGGTAGCTATTGGTAATCTGGCTTCTAGTTATACAAGTCTTCATGGGTGTATTTTTCTTTTATGGCAGACAAAGCTTTAGGCTACACATAAGTTACTGACATAAGTCAGTACATTTAAGAACTGACTAGGCAGAAAGATAAGAATTATGACTAGAAAAGGAGGAAATACGAAAATAAAACAAGTAAGTTTCTTGTCATAATGAGACTTCCTATTGTCTTAATATTCATTTGAGTGTGTGCATCAGAGTTTTGAGTATTCCCAAGAGTTGCCTAGAGCTGAGCCTTGAGAAACTCCAATATTTACAACTTGGGCAAAGAAGGATTAGACCATAAAAGAGTCTACAGAGAGAGGAAGGAGGACAAGGAGATTGCCATGTCATAGAAGGCAAGGAAGGGAGAACTTCCAGAAATTGTGGAATGGGAAGTTGCTGGGAATAGAGTAAAAAATAATATTGAAAAATTACCAGTGAGCTAGAAACTAAAGCCTATTATTATTTTTTAAAAGACCATTGACCTTCAGCTGTATTCCTAAGAATTTTTAATATTATACATGCTGATCTGCAGAAAAAAATAGGAAGTCCAGATAAACCAAAAGGAGAAAGGACACAATAAAAATTATCTGGAATCTCATCACTAGGGATAAAAGTATTAATACTTTGGTACATGTCCTAAGCTTTCTAAGGTTTATTAATTTCAGATGTAAATTTCTAATTTTTTTGTTAATTTTAATTAAAAAATTGATCTTAGAAGATATGTATATCAAATTTTACCTTCTACAACAATATGTCTAAATCACAGCTATCACTACTCCAGTTGCCAGTTTTGAATATTTGTCATACTATATGCAGCATCATCTTTTATAGGGAAATAGAGCAAGGAGCTTAATTTGGTGGATTTACTACTTATCTGACCTTGGAGGAAATATTTATAAAGATGTTTTGTAAACAGTCAAGTGTTTATATTCCTCTTTCCACTGAGCAAGCATTTACAGACCATCTACTTACCTGGTAGTCACTGTACCAGGTGTAAAATGTAAACTGTGAGTAAGATAAAGTTGTGAGAAATGCTAAGAGCAAGATAAGTATACAGTGTGGCGGGCGAGGGGCTGCTAATTAGACTAGGGAGTCAGAGATCCTATCTTGGGAAACCCACACTTACACTGAGGTCTGAAAGAATTGTAGATGTAAGACAGAGTATGTGATGGAGCAAGGATCATAGGGGGAAAATGTCAGAGAAAATTTCAATGAACTGAACATTAGGAAAGTTGTCTGTGCATTCAAAGAGCAGGAAGAAAGATGAGAAAGGAGGAGAATAATACCAGGTGAGGCTGAAGTGGAGTCCAGGAGCCAGACCATGCAGGCCTTGAAGTCTCATTAAAAATTTTGGACTTTATTCCTTAGACAGTAAAAAATTATTGAAACGTTTTGGTTGAGTAGAGTAATATGATTGGAATTTTGATTGTAGTTTTTTTTTAAGATTGTTAGCTATCATGTTGAAGGTAGATTAAAAGGGGGCCAGAGAAGATGTGAGGAGACCATGGAAGGATATGGTATAGTCCAAGATGATAGTAGCCTGGATTAGAATGGTGATGAAGGAGATGGAGCAATAGTGGTGAATTGGAGAAATATCCAGACATTATAGTCAATGAGACATGGATAGTTTAGTTGTTATTGGAGGTGAGCAACAGATGACTTCAAGGATGTTGCTTGGATGTCTGAGGTGACCACCTGGGTAAATGGTGTGGCCATTCACTGAGTTAGGTTGAGGTACAGCAAGACTGAGAAGGAAGTTGGAGAGCTTGTATAGGATTTCTGGAGGTAGAGGTACCTCTGAGAGATCAATCCGTGGTAATAAGTATAAACCAGTAGAGCTTATAAGACAGATCTGTGCTGGGATAAACATTGAGAGGTTAATATGTGGATGGTCATTAAAGATAGAAAGTGGATGAGATCATCCGGGCAGAGCCTAGATAAAGAAGGAGTTCAATACTGATCCATTAGAGATACACATTAGAGATCACTTTTTGTGTTGTACATTCTCTGGGTTTGGATGATGCATAATGACAAGTATCCACCATTCCAGCATCATACAAAATAGCTTCACTGCCCTAAAAATCCTTTGTGCTCCACCTAATCATCCTTCCCTCCCTCCCCCTAAACCCCTGATCTTTTTATTATCCTTATAGTTTTGTGTTTTCCAGAATGTCAAAGAGTTGGAATCACAGAATGTAGCCTTTTCAGATTGGCTTCTTTCGCTTGGTAATATGCATTTAAGGTTCCTCCAGATCTTTTCATGGCTTGCTAGCTCATTTCTAGAAAGTCCCTGTGGCCACCACATGGCCTCTGACTGAGGTCTCTCCCCACTAATCCATTCTGCTATCAGACTAATCTTAAAGTACCGCTTTCATCACCACCTAGTGGTTCCCTGTTGCCTGTCTCAGCAAGTCTAAACAATTGGCTTCACTTTTTATGGTCTTCTTATTTATTTATATATTTATTTATTTATTAATATCTTTATTGGAGTATAATTGCTTTACAATGGTGTGTTAGTTTCTGCTATATAACAACGAGAATCAGCTATACATATACATATATCCCCATATCTCCTCCCTCTTGCGTCTCCCTCCCACCCTCCCTATCCCACCCGAGGTGGTCACAAAGCACTGAGCTGATCTCCCTGTGCTATGCAGCTGCTTCCCACTAGCTATCTATTTTACATTTGGTAGTATATAGAATTCTGTGCAACTCTCTCACTTCGTCCCAGCTTACCCTTTCTCCTCTCCGTGTCCTCAAGTCCATTCTCTACGTCTGAATCTTTATTCCTGTCCTGCAACCTTGTCTTGTTCCTGATCTTAGTGGAAATGGTATCAGTTTTTCCCATTGAGAATGATGTTGGCTGTGGGTTTGTCATATATGCCCTTTATTATGTTGAGGTAAGTTCCCTCTATGCCTACTTTCTGGAGGGTTTTTAATCATAAATGGTGTTGAAATTTGTTGGAAGATTTTTCTGCATCTATTGAGACGATCATATGGTTTTTCTCTTTCAATTTATTAATATGGTGTGTCACACTGATTGATTTGCCTATATTGAAGAATCCTTGCATTGCTGGGATATACCCCACTTGATCATGGTGTATGATCCTTTTAATGTGCTGCTGGATTCTGTTTGCTAGTATTTTATTGAGGATTCTTGCATCTATATTCATCAGTGATATTGGCCTGTAGTTTTCTTTCTTTGTGACATCTTTGTCTGGTTTTGGTATCAGGGTGATGGTGGTCTCGTAGAATGAGTTTGGGAGTGTCCCTCCCTCTACTATATTTTGGAAGAGTTTGAGAAGTATAGGTGTTAGCTCATCTCTAAATGTTTGATAGAATTTGCCTGTGAAGCCATCTGGTCCTGAGCTTTTTTTTGTTGGAAGATTTTTAGTCACTGTCGCAATTTCAGTGCTTGTGATTGGTCTGTTTATATTTTCTATTTCTTTCTGCTTCAGTCTCAAATGGTTGTGCTTTTCTAAGAATTTGTCCATTTATTCCAGGTTGTTGATTGTATTGGCATATAGTTGCTTGTAGTAATCTCTCATGATCCTTTGTATTTCTGCAGTGTCAGTTGTTACTTCTCCTTTTCATTTCTAATTTTATTGATTTGAGTCTTCTCCCTTTTTTTCTTGATGAGTCTCGCTAATGGTTTATCAATTTTGTTTATCTTCTCAAAAAACCAGCTTTTAGTTTTATTAATCATTGCTATTTTTTCCTTCATTTCTTTTTCATTTATTTCTGATGTGGTCTTTATGATTTCTTTCCTTCTGCTAACTTTGGGGTTTTTTGTTCTTCTTTCTCTAATTGCTTTAGGTGTAAAGTTAGTTTGTTTATTTGAGATGTTTCTTGTTTCTTGAGGTGGGATTGTACTGCTATAAACTTCCCCCTTAGAACTTCTTTTGCTGCATCCCATAGGTTTTAGGTTGTCCTGTTTTCACTGTCATTTGTTTCTAGGTATTTTTTGATTTCTCCAGTGATCTCTTGGTTATTAAATAGTGTATTGTTTAGCCTCCATGTGTTTGTATGTTTTACAGATTTTTTCCTGTAATTGAAATCTAGTCTCATAGTGTTGTGGTCGGAAAAGATACTTGATATGATTTCAATTTTATCAAATTTACCAAGGCTTGATTTGTGACCCAAGATATGATCTATCCTGGAAAATGGTCCATGAACACTTGAGAAGAAAGTGTATTCTGTTGTTTTGGATGGAATGTCCTATAAATATCAATTAACTCCACCTTGTTTAATGTATCATTTAAAGCTTGTGTTTCCATATTTATTTTCACTTTGGATGATCTGTCCACTGGTGAATGTGGGGTGTTAAAGTCACCTACTATGATTGTGTTACTGTCGATTTCCCCTTTTATGGCTGTTAGCATTTGCCTTATGTATTGAGGTGCTCCTATTGAGTGCCTAAATATTTACCATTGTTATATCTTCTTCTTGGATTGATTCCTTGATCATTATGTAGTGTCCTTCTCTGTCTCTTGTAATAGTCTTTATTTTAAAGTCTATTTAGCCTGATATGAGAATTGCTACTCCAGCTTTCTTTTGATGTCCATTTGCATGGAATATCTTTTAAAAGCCCTTCACTTTCAGTCTGTATGTGGCCCTAGGTCTGAAGTGGGTCTCTTGTAGACAGCATATATATGGGTCTAGGTTTTGTATCCATTCAGCCAGTCTATGTCTTTAGGTTGTAGAGCTTCATCCATTTACATTTAGGTAATTATCAGTATGTATGTTCCAATTACCATTTTCTTAATTGTTTTGGGTTTGTTATTGTAGGTCTTTTCCTTCTCTTGTGTTCCTTTAGCATTTGTTGTGAAGCTGGTTTGGTGGTTCTGAATTCTCTTAGCTTTTGTTTGTCTGTAAAAGTTTTAATTTCTCCATCAAATCTGAATGAGATCCTTGCTAGTTAGAGTAATTTTGGTTGTATGTTTTTCCCTCTCATCACTTTAAATATGTCCTGCCACTCCCTTCTGGCTTGCAGAGTTTCTGCTGAAAGATCAGCTGTTAACCTTATGGGGATTCCCTTGTGTGTTATTTGTTGTTTTTCCCTTGCTGCTTTTAATATGTTTTCTTTGTATTTAATTTTTGACAGTTTGATTAATATGTGTCTTGGCGTATTTCTCCTTGGATTTATCCTGTATGAGACTCTCGGTGCTTCCTGGACTTATTTCCTTTCCCATACTAGGGAAGTTTTCAACTACAATCTCTTCAAATATTTTCTCAGTCCCTTTCTTTTTCTCCTCTTCTTCTGGGACCCCTATAATTCGAATGTTGGTGCATTTAATGTTGTCCCAGAGGTCTCTGGGAGTGTCCTCAATTCTTGTCATTCTTTTTTCTTTATTCTGCTCTGTGGTAGTTATTCCCACTATTTTATCTTCCAGGTCACTTATCCATTCTTCTGCCGCAGTTTTTCTGCTGTTGGTTCCTTCTAGAGAATTTTTAATTTCATTTGTTGTGTTGTCCATTGTTGTTTGTTTGCTCTTTAGTTCTTCTAAGTCCTTGTTAAATGTTTCTTGTATTTTCTCCATTCTATTTCCAAGATTTTAGATAATCTTTTCTATCATTACTCTGAATTCTGTTTCATGTAGACTGCCTATTTCATCTTCCTTGTTTGGTCTGGTCGGTTTTTACCTTGTTCCTTCATCTGCTGTGTGTTTCTCTGTCTTCTCATTTTGCTTAATTTACTGCATTTGGGGTCTCCTTTTTGCAGTGTGCAAGTTCGTAGTTCCCATTGTTTTTGGTGTCTGCCCCCAGTGGCTAAGGTTGGTTCAGTGGGTTGTGTAGGCTCCCTGGTGGAGGGGACTGGTGCCTGTATTTTCGTAGGTGGGTCTGGACCTTTTCTTTCTGGTGGGCAGGACCACATCCAGTGGTGTGTTTTGGGGTGTCTGTGACCTTATTATGATTTTAGGCAGCCTCTCTGCTACTGGGTGGTGTTGTGTTCCTGTCTTGCTAATTGTTTGGCATAGGGTGTCCAGCCCTGTAGCTTGCTGGTTGTTGAGTTGAGCTGGGTCTCAGCATTGAGATGGAGATCTCTGGGAGAGCTTTCGCCGTTTGATATTATGTGGAGCCAGGAGGTGTCTGGTGGACCAATGTCTCAGCTCTCCCACCTCAGAGGCACATTCATCACAACTGGCTGGAGCACCAAGACCCTATCAGCCACATGGCTCAGAAGTAAAGGGAGAACAAAAGAAAGAAAGAAAGAATAAAATAAAGTTTTTAAAATAAAAAATAATTATTAAAAATTAAAAACAAAAAAACGAAAGACAGATATAAGAGAGCACCAAAGCAAAAAACAAATCCAGCAATGATAACAGGTGCTAAAAACTATACTAAAAAAACAAAAACAGACAGAGAGAACCCTGGGACAAATGGTAAAAGCAAAGCTATACAGACAAAATCACACAAAGAACCATAAAATACATACTCACAAAAGAGAAAAAGGAAAAAAAAATATATATCTTTGCTCCCAAATTCCACCACCTCAATTTGGGATGATTCGTTGTCTATTCAGGCATTCCACAGATGCAAGGTATATCAAGTTGATTGTGGAGATTTAATCTGCTGCTCCTGAAGCTGTTGGGAGAGATTTCCCTTTCTCTCCTTTGTTCTCACAGCTCCCAGGGTTCAGCTTTGGATTTGGCCCCGCCTCTATGTGTAGGTCGCCTGAAGGCGTCTGTTCTTCACTCACAGGGTTAAAGGAGCAGCTGATTCGGGGGCTCTGGCCCACTCAGGCCGTAGGGAGGGAGGGGTACGGAGTGCGGGGCGGGCCTGTGGCGGCAGAGGCCGTCGTGACGTTGCAGCAGCCTGAGGCTCACCTTGCGTTCTCCTGCGGAAGTTGTCCCTGGATCCCGGGACCCTGGCAGTGGCGGGCTGCACAGGCTCCCCGGAGGGAAGGTGTGGATAGTGGCCTGTGCTCGCGCACAGGCTTTTTGGTGGCGGCAGCAGCAGCCTTAGCATCTCATGCCCGTCTCTGGGGTCTGCGCTGATAGCCGCCGCTCGCATCTTTCTTTGGAACTTGTTTAGGCAGTGCTCTGAATCCCCTCTCCTTGCGCACCCCAAAACAATGGTCTCTTGCCTCTTCGGCAGCTCCAGACCTTTTCCCGGACTCCCTCCCAGCTAGCCGTGGTGCACTGGCCTCCTTCAGGCTGGGTTCACACAGCCAACCCCAGTCCTATCCCTGGGATCCGGCCTCCGAAGCCCGAGCCTCAGCTCCCAGGCCCCGCCCACCCTGGTGGGTGAGCAGACAAGGCTCTCCGGCTGGTGAGTGCTGGTTGGCACCGATCCTCTGTGTGGGAATCTCTCCGCTTTGCCCTCTGCACCACTGTTGCTGTGATCTCCTCCACGGCTCCGAAGCTTCCCGCCTCCGTCACCCGCAGTCTCTGCCCGTGAAGGGGCTTCCTAGTGTGTGGAAACCTTTCCTCCTTCACAGCTCCCTCCCACTGGTGCAGGTCCCGTCCCTATCCTTTTGTCTCTGTTTTTTCTTTTTTCTTTTGCCCTACCCAGGTACGTGGGGAGTTTCTTGCCTTTTGGGAGGTCTGAAGTCTTCTGCCAGCGTTCAGTAGGTGTTCTGTAGGAGGTGTTCCACGTGTAGATGTATTTCTGATGTATTTATGGGGAGGAACGTGATCACTACGTCTTACTCTTCCACCATCTTGAAGGTCTCCTATGTCTTGTTTTTAAGACTGACAAGATGAAAGTGTCTAAATGCTGATCAAAAGGATGCAGTTGAGGTGGAGAAGCTGAAGAGACAGTAAAGAGACAAGATGGTTAACGTGTAGGAATCTTGAGAATTTGGGAATGAGTTGGATCTGGAGTAAGTCCAGAGGAATAGATATTCTCTGCTGTCACAGGAAGGAAGGAGGAGAGGACAGTAACGGAGGAAGGAACCAGAGAGTGGACACCCAGTGGATGGGCTCTGTCTCAGGGATTTGTAGGCAAAACTCATCCATGATGAGTAGGACAGAGGTTTAAAAAAATTGGAAAGGTATGACAACGAAAAATGTAATAAGTCGCGGGCAATGTGAGAGAGCAGTAGAATCACATAACCTCAAACACAGAGTGAAACCAATTTGCATGGTTCTTCAGCATCGTTCAATGTGTCTGCTGCCTGAGGAAGTTCCAATCTAGCTTCTTCTAGTGTTGGACTTTGTGGCAGGTTGCCATGGAAAGCCTTGAGGAGAGGAATTTAGAGGAATCTCAGAGGAATTTAGGATGTTTTAAAGTAAGTAATTAAAAATAACTCATCAAAATATTGCATTTATCATATCTACAATTCCATGAATTATTTTTGTAAATAAAACACTCTCAAAGTAGCAGCGATCTTGGGAACTCCCTAGCAGTCCAGTGGTTAGGACTCTAGGACTCGGTGCTTTCACCTCAGGGGAGCTCGGATCAATCCCTGGTTGAGGAACTAAGATTCCGGAAGCCTCGTGGCACAGCCAAAAAAAAAAAAAAGTAGCAGTGATCTTCAACTGAAATAAAACATTTGAATTTGACAAAAATCAATAAAAGTTCTCCAGATGCCTTCATTACAGAAAATTCTGCTCAATGTTTGCATGCTTCCCAGAAGAGGCAGTTCTGATGCATTTGTTCTTATTTTGCTCTATTTACCAAAATACTTTACTAAGAGAATCATTTGATTGCAACTAACACTCCAAGGCCTATTTGATAGGAAATTTTATTTTCAACCTTGCTTTTTTCTTACTAGAAATAAGTAGGATTTAATATTTCAAAATGGCAATCCAGTACATTTTTAAGAAATCCAATTCTTTAAATAGTCTATCCGACCACAAATAATCTTGCCTCTTTAAAGAGAGAAAGTGGCAGGTGAGCAAGACTTTTGAAGTTTGAATGAATCAGATTGCTTATTTTCATGGCCCCTATTCAGAAGGGGCTATGACTGTGGTCTATTACTAAATGTATGACCTTTCAAGACTCAGTGACTTTGTGTATAAAGTGAAAGTAATAACAATCCCCAGTCCCTTATGTCACTGTATTAAATGAGATAATCCTCGGAAAGTGGTGAGCACAGTGCCTAGTACACTATAAGCTTTCAGTAAATAGTGGCCACTGGTATTATTATTACTAATATTTTCAGCTTCATATTTTAAATTTTTAAAATCATGTTTTAACACTGGAGTTGTACAGATTCTATTAAATGTTAAGAATACTATTTTGAGCACTATATTTGTTGCTAGGTCTGCCATAACAAAATGTTTTGGACTGGGTGGCTTAAACAACAGAAACTTATTTTCTCACAGTTCTAGAGGCTAGAAATCCGAGATCAAGGTGTCGGCAGGTTTGGTTTCTCTTGAGGCCTCTTTCTTTGGCTTGCAGATGGCTGTCTTCTGACTATGTCCTCACATGGCCTTTCCTCTATGTGCATGCATCCCTGCCGTCTCTTTCTCATCATATATGGACACAAATATCTATGATCTCATGTAACCTTAATTACTTCTTTTAAGGTCCAGCTCCAAATATGGTTAAATTCTGAGGTACTGGGCTTTGGGGCCTCACCATAGGAATTTGTGGGGAGCACAATCCATCCCATAACAAGCATGCTGAAGTATGTAGTGAAAGATCACTGCGTGTGGTGCAATAGGCTGAAGGTCAAATTCTGGCTCTGGCATTTTGTGACCTGTGATTAGTAATTTAATTCTTCAACCCAGGTTGTTCTCATGTCTAGTAGGATGGAAGTGGGATTGAGTTAAATGAATTCTTCTGAAAATTAGAGATAATATTTGTGATGTGCTGGGCATATAACATGTCAATAAATATGTTGTCTTGTTGCAAAAAATTTTTAAAGACTGGCGTTGTGTTTTATAAACTTAAAACAACAAGCATAATCCTTTGTCAATATGAAAACATAAAGCTATTAATATTGCAAGACTAGAGTTATAAGAATCCCTGTTTCCTCTTCTAGGTTATGGTTCAATTAAATTTAACTCAGAGGATTTGTTGAACAACTGTGATATGCTAGGGACCACAGTCAATCCTGAAGACACACATTGAATTCGACTCTTCACTTACTTCACTGCACTTTCTCTTGGCCTCCTTGTGTTTGTCAAGTCCTCTATGCATGTTTCCAGGTCTGGGCCTTTGCATGTGCTTTTCTTTATGTTTGATACTCTTTATCATTACCTGATATGCACTTATTTGATTAGTTCCTGATTTTTCCCGAGAGTATAAATTATTTGAGATGAGGAGCTTTGTTTTACTCATGGCTGTCATCCCGTGTCTAGCACATAGTTCAAAGGAACTCAATGAATATTTGTGGAAATAATATATTAGTGATATATATGTACATGATTACGTTTGTATGCATACGCGCTCCTTACTAACGTAACCAACTCTCTGCAGTTCAACCTTTAAGTGTTATTTGATGATGATGATGTTGATGCTGCTGAGGTTCTGCAGTTTTATCTTCAGTCGTAGCCTAGTGATTCATCCTTATATTTTCTCTCTCTCTTCTTTAGGCATGGAATGCAACTTGTGAAAACTGGCAGGCAGTGGAGGCTGCTCTGGAAAAGTACTACCTTTCCATTTTTTACGGGTTTGAGTTTATTGTGGGAATCCTTGGGAATACTGCTGTTGTTTTCGGCTACCTCTTCTGCCTGAAGAACTGGAACAGCAGTAACATCTATCTCTTTAATCTCTCTATCTGTGACTTGGCTTTTTTGTGTACCCTCCCCATGCTGATGAGACATTATGCCCAGGGAAAATGGACATATGGGGATGTGCTCTGCCTAAGCAACCGATATGTACTTCATGCTAACCTCTACACCAGCATTCTTTTCCTCACTTTTATCAGCATCGATCGATACATGCTCATGAAGTATCCGTTCCGGGAACACTTCCTACAAAAGAAAAAGTTTGCTGTTTTAATCTCTTCGGCCATTTGGGGATTAGTGACCTTAGAGCTCCTGCCCATACTTCCTCTTATAAATCCTGTTATAGCTTCCAAAGGCACCAACTGTACTGATTATGCAAGTTCTGGAGACCCCCGTAATGTGCTCATTTACAGCATGTGTCTAACCTTCTTGGGGTTCCTCATTCCTCTTTTTGTGATGTGCTTCTTTTATTTCAAGATTGGTGTCTTCCTGAAGCACAGGAGCCGGCAGCTCTCTACTGCTTTGCCCCTTGAGAAGCCTCTCACCTTAGTCATCATGGCAGTTGTGATCTTCTCCGTGCTTTTTACTCCCTATCACATCATGCGAAACGTGAGGATTGCTTCACGCTGGGGGATCTGGAAGCAGACCCCATGCACTAAGGCCACCATCAACTCCTTGTACATTGTGACTCGGCCGTTGGCCTTTCTGAACAGTGTCATCAACCCTGTCTTCTATTTCTTTATGGGAGATCATTTCAGGGAGATGCTGATGAACAAACTGAGATACCTCTTCAAGTTCCTTACATCCTTCAGAAGATGAGCTCACGGACTCACATTTTCATTCAGGGAAAACTGAGGTGCTTGTGTAACAGATTGTTTTACACAAGCAGCTGTAGGCCAGTTAGCGTTTGATTTAACTCACAGACGTAAATCAGAGAGGGTCACAGATTTGACCCTGTTTTAAAGGCATGTTGGACCCAGGGTGTGTGAAAAGGAGAAAATGGGAAGTATTTATTGGTTTCTTGACCTAAGCACTGAAAGGAGTCGGACTAGCACCGTCTAATGTTTGAGCACGTAAGTCCAAAATAAGACCTTCTCAATCAGTGTACAAGGAACAGAAGATGGATGAAGCAGCAAGTTGTCTGTGTTTAATCACTGGTCAGATTGTAAAAAGAACAATTTTGTTGGCACCATTCTGTATGTTATTCATACAATCCTATAACTTTGTGTGAGAACCAAATAATAGAAGATTGGTCATATGCTATTAAATATTGTTGCTAGAGGTGCTCGTGAGCATATTTAGAGCAAACAGTAACAATGAGCAGAAAGCAATATAACGAGTTCAAGGATGCCTATATTTCTTTATATTGATCATGAATTGGGGTCAAGTTGTAATTTTAAGCCCTTTTTTATTGTATGGTTTTTTAGTGAAAAGAATCCTATAAAATAGAAAGAGATGGTTTAATAAAGAGAGCAATATGAGATGGTTTAATAAAGAGGGAGACATATTTGAGCTTGGATCTCAGGAGACTTGGGTATAAATGATTTTATGCGAATGCTAGAGAGAGATACCAAGGATAACTGCAAAAATTCCAAAGTCATAGAACAAAGCACTTACCAGGAAACCCAAACCAAGACAAAACAAAACAAAACAAAAGTGAGTGCACTGTTTTTATAATGAGTGTGCCATCTGGCATTTTATGATCACAATTTGATTGTCAGTGCATGGAAAGATATTAAGTTCATTAGCCTTCCTGATCTTGATTAAGTAGTAAACTTTAAAATATATTAATAACATAAAACCAGCAAGTAAGAGGAAATGAAATGGTAAGACCAAAATTTGTTGGGTTATTTTCCCTTTCAGAAGAAAAAAAATCACGGTTTTTCCACCTCCCCACACACATTTTTTTTTTTTTTTTTTTGGTAAGCAATGGGATCATTTACAAGGACAACTTTATCTTGAGAAAGTGACTCACATCTTCAATGAGACATTTTCATAGAACATTACCTAAGACCATTGGAGGGAATGTTCTAAACAAAATGCAGTATATGAACTTGCAGAATATATGGAACATTTATGTATATATCAATATAGATTATCTCAGGAGGGCTACTTAGACACCATTCCATGCCACAAAACAAATTTAGGGGAAAAAAATGAGTGCTGCATTAGCTATCTGAAGTCAAAAAGTATCACATAATAACTCACTTATTGCATGTAATAAAATGTGTGCATGGCTACATGTGTATGCTCTTTTCCTTGAGGCCATTAGCTGTAATGTGAAGGATAAAATAAGCATTATGAGAGCAAAGACATAAAATTCCATTGTCCTTCCTGTTTTGAGATACTCTGGCAATATTATATTCTGACATTCCAAAAACCCAAAATATTCCCATTGAAATACTGTAAAAACACATTACCCACAAAGGATTTGTTTTCCTACCTAACATTAGGCTTTAAAATATTTTTTCATGCTTTGTCTTTATTATCAATATTTTTAAAATGTCAATGTAATTTTATAACTGCCTGATAGTTAATCTTCTGAATTTTTTCATCAGAAAAGGCTGCAGAAAGGGTCTTAGGAAAGAAATATTTGCTTACCTGAAAATATTAGCAGATAAGCTTAGCAACATATAATTTAATTGCAATTTGTATTTTATGCATTGGTTTTCATTTGTAAAGATGAAATTCAATTTGCCTCACACCTATGCCAAGAAGTGGCAGGGGTAGACTCTTTTTAATAGTACAGTGAAAAAGTTTGTGAAACTATAAGCTCTTACATGTATCTTTTAACCAAAATGTTAAGTAATTTTATAGCACATTTATCTTTTTCTTTTTTTGCTCAAATCTGTCATGTGGTAACTTAATCCTTAACAGACTAAAGAGACCTGCACTGAAATTATAAGAGCCACTCCGTTTGCCTTTTGTACTAGGTGATTACAATCACAAACAATAAATAATGGAAATCCTTTTGCATTTGTGGTTTTCAAAGGAAATAATGTTGGATTTTTGTATCTTGTCTTTTATTGGCTCCCTAGTATCTTCGGAATCATGTCTAAACTACTTGGTCCAGCATTTTTCAGTCTGGACCCACCTATTCTTTGCACATTCTCTCTCGTTGCTTTCGTCACAAATTATACCCTCCAGCCAAAGATAGCTACTTCATTTCATTATATTTAGAACTTTCTTTACTGGGTACACCTGGATGCTCACCCTTGTTTTTTCATGCCCACATATAAAAAAAAATCTAAGCCTTTATTAAGATCCATCTTATCTGTCACGTCATCTTAAAGCCTTACTTTTAGATCTTCTCCTCCCAAAATCTGGAAATAAATCTGCCTACTTCTAGGGCTTCACACTATTTTTGAGTACTGTTTTTATAAAACACATTATTTTGGGCCTTATATTATAGTTGTTCAGATTCAAGTCAACTCTTAGGTCTGCTAATGGAAAAACCATATGTAACTTTTTAATTTAATTTTTGTTGTCTTCATAGCACCCAACAAGGTACATTTTAAATGATCTTATAGAACAAATTTGAATTCAATGCTCCTTTTGAGGGTGCATATCAAGCTATTTTCTGTCATCACTACTTTTATAATGAATGCTATTTTATATGAAGGATAGAGTGTCTATACACAAATACATGTGCCAGCCGCCATTGCCCTGTCCCTTATATTTTCCTCTATAGTTTTTAGCATAGTTTTAATGAATGCTTAAGATCTGTGCCTGCTAGTTCCAAATCTGGGTCATGCTGAAGTTGGTCTCCATTGATTGCTTCTTCTCTTTAAGTTCTTTAATTATGGGTGACAATTTCCTGTTTCTTCCCATCTAATAAATTTAACTATACTCTGAGCACTATGAATAACACCTTGTGGAGACTCTGGATTCTGTTACGTTTCATTGAAAAGTACTGAGATTTTGTTTCATGGCTGAACTCAAACGCCAAACTCTGCAATCTCAGTTCAGTTATTTTAGCCAGCTTAGAAACTAAGCTGTTTAGAATCTACCCAGCACATCCATAATTCAGAGGTCAGCTAGAGACTTGAGCAGAGTTTATACACAGGATGTATATAAACTCATCTGTAGGATCTTCCCCCACTTACTTTCCAGATGCTGAGTTCATCCTGAACTTGTCCTTTGCTTTCTCATGCCAGATAGACACAACAGGTTTCTTTCTGGATTTTAACAACCCTGCGTTGCCTGACAAGGACCTGCACCCACGCCACAAGCTGTTTAAAAAGAAAGATCTTCACACACTTAACCTTGGAATATCATGCTATTTTGAAACTTGAGTGATATAATATCCATTGGTGACAGTGGCTGTTCCCAGATGCCAGATCTAAGTGGAAGTACTCATCAAGAGCACAGTGGTTAGTCAGATCTCTTGGGTTCAGCAATCCAAGCAGGATGCCATGAAAAAGGATCTGCAACAGAAGAGGAGAAGGAAACATGAGCATATTTATGAGTATAAATGAGACATATTCCAGGGACCTTACAAAAATACATACCCGGGCAGGATTTTAGACATACTGAGTAGGTAGAGTACAATCAAGAAAAAGCATTATTATTTTATGATTCTATTTGCACTCCCAAATTGGTGGACCTGGAGAAAGTCTTGGCACACATATACAAATTTTCTATATAGAGAGATAAATATATACATATTTAATACATGTAACAGGAAAGTAAACTCATGACATCAATCATGCAATCACTTAGTTCCTATGAGACATTTTCTCATTAAACTTTGTCTATACCAGGAGACTGATGAGACTTAAACTGAAATGTGCCTTGGATGCTAAACACATTTAAAATAAAAATAAAAATCATATTATGTATTATGTAAACAGGTAGAATCATGTGGCAGCTTGCCACTTGTATAAAAAAATACTTATTCAACAAATATTTCCAGTGTTTGCCAGAAATTTTGTCGTTGGTTAAGCTATGAATAACAAATATTTCTTGCCTTCAATTAGGTCCTGGTCTTATAAGGAAAACAGACACATAAACAGACAGGAGTAAGTACAGGGCAAAAATAGAGATGTGCCCAAAGTGCTAAAAGTGCATGGAATCATTCTGTCACAGTAGGTTGGGGAATGATTTGGAGGTGACACCAATTCTGCTGAGGGCTGCCATGTGGAGGGGGGTGGGTGTGGGGAGGGCAACAGAAGGGGTGAGGCATAAAGGCATATGCCTGGAAGGTAGACATTTGCAGGCAAACCCCATGAGGGATCAATTCTTGTCTAAGTGTGCATTTTTAGATGAGACGGTCAGTAGTGTCTTTCTGGAAGTAGAGAAACCATACATGTATGCAAAGCTGTTCAGCTTGCAATGCAGTGTACATGGAACCATTCAAGAGTTCTCCAACTAGGACTTTTCCTAAAAGGGTTATTTTAGGGAGGCTTAAACAAAGACAGAAAATAAAATTTACTAAACAGTTAAATTATTAATTTGACATACTTTTTCCTGCTCTCTTTCTTTCACTGCTCTGCCAGCTCTGTCACTCTTACCCCAGCCTCCTCTTTCTTCAATATTGGTCTTCTCAGCTCCCTCTTCTTTTTCACTCTTTCCCTCCAGAAAATTTCATTGATTTATGTCTTATCTCTGAGCTTAAATTGATTCCTGTGCCACCTCTACAGGGAAATTTGATTTTATCTTCAAATCTTATTTCAAGATTTTATAAATACCCTGTCAATAAAGAGACATATTTTAGAAATATTGGTATCATATTAATTATGGCATCAAATAATTAAATCAATGAGATAGAGTGTCACAATTTATCTGTTTATAGCAATGTTTCTCAAGATACATAAAAAGAGGATTGAGATCAACATTACCTGCAAATCTCTCAAAATATATTTTTTTTAATTTGTGAAAAATTTCATGCCCCTTCTGAGGTAAAGGAATCACTTTGAATGTCTGTTCATTCTCAGAGAACCTCCAGTGTGCAGCCTCAAAATGTTAATACAACAGTATAGAAATATCTACCCCAGTATCAATTATAGAAAGCAACCTCATTTTGTAACTATGGTTTCCTTTATAGAGATCACAGATAAAATATTCAGTATGCAGCACACATCATTTTTTGATTTATCAGTCTAGGTGCAATTATCAGTAAAATTTATATTGCTTAGAAATAGTTTCTAATCTTTTTACTAATTATTGTTTATAATTACTTACAAAAAGGAGGAATTTTGTTTTGGTCTTGTAACTAACTACCCAGAGCTTTAGTACCCATTACTCTATTTCTGAGTCACATAGTTCAAAACGGTTATTGGGAAACCCCATGATTTAATTTAGACAGCGTTTAAATGTTTTAAAATATTGTTAAATCAGTCTGACACAAATAAATCAATTAAATAAAATGAATTAATAAAAGACCATACCCAGTACCACGGTTTACTAATATTTTCAAGGTTGTGGGCAGGCAAGGGGCATAAGCAAAGCAGAGAATGCTCTGGAACATTGAGAGCACCTCCCCAGGCCCTTCCTTCTCCCAGTGGAAAAGCCCTCTGACCCAAAGTATTGGATGAGGTATCTAAGAAAGTTTGCAAGGCACTTTAGATTGTCATACATAGATGTTGTGTGTCCTAGATAGTTATAGCATATGTTACATTTCACAGGAAGCCATGCTTCATAAAGCCAGATTCTAGCTTTATTCATCAATATGTCAATCCTAAACCATGGGAATTCTGCTAAAAAATATTCCATAGATAAGCACTCTCTTATGAATAGCATTAGTCTATTTTCCAGGAGGCCCAATCACCATGTTTACAAAATTAGACCAGGTCGTCGCTAGCCTTTTTCTTTCCTAGGTGGCTCTCCACTTACCAGAACAGGAGAAAATGAATCATAGGCATCTGTTTGAAATCTTTTCTTCCCAATCCCTGCTAGGTGATTTGAAAAGGAGTTGTGGAGTGCCCTGACTGTTGTTTTCAAATTCGGTTCCAGTACATTCCTGTTTAGTCAGTTACAGTTTGTAAATATCACCAAACCTGTGTTCAGTTATCAATAGTATAAACTTTTCATACTCAAATCACATATGGAATCAAGTAAGAGTCAAAAATCTAATTTATTTTCAAATCAGCATTACTTAAATAATTTCTACTGCACAAAATACTTCTGAGTAAATATTTAAATTTGTTAGAACATTGCACTATTTTATGATTGCTTTTATTGTTGTTTAAGGACTTATAATACAGACTCAATGAGTTGGGAAGAAATATCAGTTCTAAATGTTTGCCTATTAATTAAGAAAAGCACTATTCAGTTCTAAATGTTTGCCTAGTAATTAGGAAAAGTGCTTAAAAATTTTTTTTCATCTGTTTTTTCACATGATTGGAAGGTATAGTGAGCTTTTGTAGAGTAATGAAGATGAAGCTGATAAAAGGATACCTAAAAGGCCTATGTAGCCTTCAAATATATTATAAGTAATAAATATCTTGAAATCTAGATAAATAAAGTGAAGAGCTAAATAACCTCAATAACATCATATCATTAAGCAAAAGTGTGAAGTGTTAGGACAATCTTGGAAACAGAATAAAAGTTTGTAAATTTGGCAGTAATTTGGTTATGTAGAGTATGGGTAAGAAAAGGGGATTAGAACTTTATTTTTTATTGCATCCAGTAACTGTGATATGTTGAAAAGACAAATGATCATTCATTTTGCTGAATCACTGAATAATCACTAAATAGGTGATTGTAGATATATCCTGTTTATAGAATTGAAATGATTTTCTTGGGAAACATCAGTCATTTATATTTTTAGCATGTATTACTCAAAAGTTTTTCAGAAAGAATAAACATACTTGGTTTGTTATCTGGCCTTTCACAATTCAGAATTACTTCATTTTTAAGAAATCCTACTTTCCTAAGATGGTACTTAAAACTATTTATATACCTAAGTATGCTTAGCAAATATATGTTCATGATTCTATGGTCTACAAATAATGACAAAAGACATCGAGGATTTGTTTTTTAATTATTCTGAAATTTTTAACTCTTTATGTTGGAACAAAAACAATAGTAAAATGAACTCCCAATGTTCCTGTCACGTAGCTACAATATTTATCAACTTATGGAAGACCCTGTTTTATAAGTACCCTCACCTTTATCATATTGAAGTAAATGCCAGGCATCATATCATTTAATCCATAAATGTTAATATTTATCTCTAAAAGATAAAAACTTATTTTTAAAAGTTATAAGTATATCGTAGAATGGGTTACTGATTTCATGTTTTCACTCCTACTTTATTATAGAATTACCCATTTATGACCTTTACCATGTGGCTTTACAGTTCCACCTCTGTGGAGAGTTTGTGTCCTCACCTGTAGATGTTGAACTTGGCCATGAAAATAGCTTGAAATGTTAGTGCTCATGACACCAGCAAAGACTGCATAGTGCTGTGTGATTAAGTCTGACCTCTGTGCTCCTGTCATCTGTCTCTAAAAAATCATGAGATCTAGGGAGACTGAGAAACTCATGGGACACATTTGAACACAAGCCCATAGGCTGAGGCAGAACTGTCCAGACAATGCACAAATATTGGGGAAAGAGAAAGAAATATGTGCTGAAATTTGAGATTTAGATGTAATTATTGCATCTAAAATTATTTAACAGTATTTTTTTTACTATCATTGAATATCAAATATCCAGTTTTAAAATTTCCAATTCTGTCAAAAAATGTGATATATATCATAAAGTGTATAATGTATACATATACACAATAAGTGTATAATGTGTATATGTGTGTGCATACACACATATATACACACGTATGTATATATATAATATAGTGTATGTGTGTAAAACAAATTCTTTTTTACTTTTAAAATTAAAATTACACATTGTAATTGATTAATGTCTCTAAAATCTGTAGGCATCTGTATCTTTTATTTTATTATAATTTATTTGTTGAATAAATTAGGTTGCTCATTCTGTAGATTTTCCCGTGGTCTGCATCTTGCTGACTACATCCTGTGACTGCCATTTAACGAGTTCCTCTGATTACTGAGTTTCTTATAAATTGGATTTCGAATCTGGAGCCTTAATCAGTTTGCTGCTCATTTTTACTTGGATGCTTTTGCAAGACTACTTCATAAATGCTGTTTTGTTCCTTCATCAAGAGGTCTGGTTCTCTCTATACTGTGATGATAGAGGCCACTGATCATGAATGAATACATTCACTAATCGTTTGGAGAATTGAAATATGGTGATATCTAAGTCTAATATTCTTTCTTTACTTATTAACTACAACACTTCTATAAAGAGGCACATTACACATCTACTATATGGTTACCCAGGAGTAGCCAAATACATATAGAAGAGAAAGGATAAATGCTTGTTCTTTTCCTTTATTTACCAGTTTTAAAAATAATAAGCTGGTTTCCTAGCATTCTCCAATATTGAGCTATAAGCTTTTTTTAAGCTATTTTTAGGAACTCATAGATTTAAATTATGTGATATGTTTAAATTTATTATAGTTATATCCTTGTTTATGGCTAAATTGTCCCTTATTTGACCACTGAGAAATTCCTCAAGTGGGCTCCTGAGTACTTTTGGTATGATTTTTTTTTTAAGCTTTTTTGTTTTTGATGTGGACCAGTTTTGGGAAGTCTTTATTGAATTTTTTACCACATTGCTTCTGTTTTAATTTTTTGGCCGTGAGGCATGTGGGATCTTAGCCCCTCAACCAGGGATCGAACCCGCACCCCCTGCATTTGAAGGTGAAGTCCTAACCACTGGACCACCAGGGAAGTCCTGGTATGATTTTTTTTATGTCTTTGATAGTTTCCTTGCTATTTGGTATGCCCATCTTGCACATTTCATACCACTAGAATCAGCCATTTTCCCAAGGAACTCTCATTATTTTTAGTGAGACATAATATTTCAACTGAGTGCTAATTGTGTATTTCTTCTAGGTTTTTTATTTTTTCAGAAATTTTCAGTGGACAATATTTTTAAGGTAAAATATTAAAAAAATGTTTAAGATAAAATACTTCATGAGTTTATACTGTCTTCTTTCTCCCATGCCACGAATCCTGATTCTTAATAACATGATAAACTTAAATATCATATAATTTTCTTTTTTTCCAGCTTATACACAAGTCCCAGATTGTCAATATCAACACTACCACAAATAGTATGATTTCTAAAATCATTTTAAGATATACATTTTACTTTGTTGTTATTTTTTGTCCTTAAAATATACCTACTAAAGATGTATAATCTATTACTACATTTTAATGTCAGTTTTGGAATAGTTTCTCTCAGCATAGTTATATCAACAACTGGATACACTTTTAGGTTCATTCTTTGCATTTTAGTATAAGCATATATGGTAAATAGTCTCCAAAGATGGCCTCCATCAGTTCTTTTCTTACTTGACAAATGTGGTACTCTCCTCTTGAGAGGTGGAATTTATTTCCCCACACCCTGAATCTGGGTTGGTCTTGTGATGCTTTGACCAGCAAAGGTGATTTCCTGGAAATTCTGAGCCCCAGACTTAAGAGAACTGACAGCTTCTGCTTTCTGCTTTCTTCTTGTAACTCAGCCATAAGGCTTGAGGAGGTTCAAGAAGTCTTGATGATAGACCCATCTGGAGAAGGTCAAGACCTCTGCTGAGAGTCTCAGCTAAGGCCCCTGCAAATGGCAAGCAATTATGTGAATGGAGCCATTTTGGACTCTCCAGCTCTTCCAGCACCCCAGCTCTAGAGCCTGTTCTTCCCTGTTTTTTTGTAAAGTAAATTTTAAAATTGTCATATACTTCCTGAGATCTCCTGGCTTTGCCCTCCGACCCACCCATTCCTTTTATAAGGAATCTTCTCTTTCCTTTATTCCCATTGACACTGTCCTCAATTTGGATTCGATGTCCAGAAGTTTCCCATCAGAGTAGGACTTTATCCTAGAAGACAGCTTCAGTTGATTAATTAAAAAAAAAAATTCATAGGACCATGAATTGTGCCAGCAACCCCACACCTGACTGTGGACCACTTGTGCTATATGTTATATCAGAGAGACTTGGATAATAATAGTTTTGCTACTTAACAGCTATGTGAATTTGCACAAGTTTCTTAGTATCACTAAATCTGTTTGCTTTTCTACAAAATGAGGAAAATAATGGTCTTTTGGGCACTTCCCTGATGACGCAATGGTTAAGAATCCACCTGACAATGCAGGGGACAGGGGTTTGATCCCTGGCCTGGGAAGATCCCACATGCTACGGAGCATCAAAACTCCCATGCCTAAAGCCTGTGCTCTGCAACAAGAGAAGCCACCGCAATGAGAAGCCTGCTCACTGCAATGAAGAGTAGCCCCTGATCACCACAGCTAAAGAAAGCCCGTGTGCAGCAACGAAGACTCAACGCAGCCAATAAATAAATAAATAAATGCCTTTTGCCCCATAGAATTATTGTAAAGGAGACAGTGCATGATGCACCTAATGGACTTGACACAGTGAATGACACATAATAAGCACTCTGCAACTTTCACAAAATTTATTAATTAGAAGTGATTTCAAATGTCTCTATGACATTTTAGTCTTAAAATCTAAGATTAAACCACACCTAGGAACAGTACGAAAAACGAAAGTAATTATTTTTCTTTCTTCACATGTTGACACATTGAACACTTTCATCAAAGAAGGCCAAGAATAACAGGAGAAACATTCTATGTAAAACAATAATTATCAATGTAGTTATTGTTATCATTGAGCACCTATGTTGTGTCTAGTATTATGCATACACTCACACATTTAATCCCTAATGCAATTTTTAAGTTAGGTATTACCACTTCCATCTCTATGAGGCATTAAAGAGGGATCTAATAAACTTCCCAGGTTAAGCACATGGAAATTTGATGTCCACCCAATATGACTCCAAAGGATTCCATGCTGTTCTTATACAAGCAACAGTGGAAGGAACTTAGCTTCAAGAAAAGGGAAACTCAGCCTAACACAGGGGAAAGGAATAGACATGGATGCTATTCACAAATATTTGAATAATTTTCATAAGGAAGAGAAACTATATTTAGTCTGTGATGCTTTCTAGGGCTGGACTTGTCCAGTGGTTAGAAGGGAATTGAGATTCAGTTCCAGAAAAGAACCAACTTTCTTTCCTATGACTGTCTGAAAATTGGCTGCCTTGAAAAGTAATATGTTCACCTTCACTGGCGATGCCCTGTGTTGTCGGAGGTACTATAAAGAGTGTGCATGTCTTACATCGGCCAGAAAAACCACTGGGTTTCCTCCTACTTGGAGATTCTATGACTGGAGGTACTGCTCCAAGCATAACAGAGTCCTAGAAAAAAAAATTAATCCTAACCTTCAGGCACCTGAGGTTAGTTTGGACAGTCATACAAAAAAAAAATCACTCTCCTAAAAAGCTGAAAAGTATCCTATTTTATGTTCAAATTGCCACTGATCTCCTATTCAGAGTTCCTCTACACCATTTAAAATTATACAGATGGACTATAAACTAACAGAGTGCTTACTATTTACAGGATCTAGTGGTTCAATTGTCCACATGTATTAAATCATTGATTCCTCTTAACAAACTCATAAGATAGGTATTATTATCTTCATTATACAGATGAGGACACTAAGGCACATCAAGGGTAAATATCCTGCCAAGGGTTACTGAGTTAGTAACTGATGAAGAAAGGATTTGAACCTTAATAGTCTGACTCCAGAATCCATACTCCTGCCATGCACTGGAGGTGATGATGATAATAAAAGAATTAATATTAGCTACCAAGAGCCAAATATTTTCTGTTTATGGAGCTAAATCCTATACTATGCTCATGATACTCATTTTCTTCTTTAATCTTATCCACAACCCTAGCAGATACAGCTGAGAAGTCTATTTCACAGCATAGTTATGTATCTTGTCTCCACAAATGGTTGGCGGATGAAGGATTTGAGCCCAGGCATGCATAATTCCAAAACCTTAAATACTGTGCTCTCCATATAATTTTGGGCAGCTATGGTCTACCTGCCCCATGTCATTATTTTCTTTGGGTGTGGTCCAACTATGCTTTGTTTTCTCTCTCCTAGGAAAACCTGCTTCAGATGTTCATTCATGCTGGTGTAATGAACTGGCAACCCCCAAGAAAATCAGCACGTATGAGCTTGAGCAGTGACTCTGCCTCATGGGATCACTCACACCACCCTCCTCTGCTTCTCTTTTAAGCAACTTTGTACCAATTACTGGGTGACATTCATTATCTCTCAGGGAGAGTTATTCACATTAATTAGAGTTCAAAACTCTAACCTGAAAGGAAAACAAAGATGGTGTGAGATTTTAGGCATGAGTTAATTTCTTATTATATTTTCCTAAAACCATAGAATTTATAGCAGGTTAGCATTTAGACAATTTATTATATATAAATCTGGCTCTGACTACAGAATTCCTTTTCACTGCTATCTTAAGACGATGATATTTGTTAAATCTCTCTACTCATTTTTCCTTTCCATCAACCTTTAGCAGTCTGTTTTTAATAGCCAATGGTTAGTCAAGTAAATTTAAAGGTCCACTATCCTGATGTTGCAATTCAGGAAAAACAGTAAAAGAAAATAGGGTTCTCATTTCTTTCCTAGGGTAATTCCAGAGACTCAGGTACTGATGAGTCCTTACAGAGACTGGTGGCCAACAAAACCATCACCCCTGTGTCAGCCCTGCTAAGCACATTAGCAAGGAATAGGGCTGATAAGGCTTTTCTGTTTTAGCTTTTAATATTTTTGTCTTTTACCAAAAACTGATGTTGAGTAATAATCGGTTGTCGACAAAATCTTTCTTCCTGATTTTCTTTGCTACATTAACTCTTCAAGGTCGTGACTAATGATTTCCTCATGACGCTGAGTTTCCTGGACTTGTATTCAGAGCAATTAAACAGGTAGTTCTACACATATCTCAGAATCTCAGTGAATAAAACTGTGTCAGTTGACAGTGCCAAAGATTATGAATGAAATTTATAAGGAATATAAAAAATGTGAATATATAAACATATTTCTGCCATCTGTGTTCCTAGATGAAGTAACGCCACAGGCAATTCTATTCAAAGTGGAATACAAATGAAATCTGAATTATGTGATGTTTTAACAACAGATTTTCCTTCCTTTAAAATGCCTTACTCCAATATTAAAATTAATTTGCATTCTTTAAAAACAAACAGACTGGTGTAGGCAGCAGTATATTATACTAGATGGGGATAAAAAATTGCCCCAGAATTTGTAATTTATCTTAAATAGTACACACACACACACACACACACACACACACCCTCTTGTGAAAATCAAGAGTTGCTGTATTTCTTTTTCTTAGTTTTTATATCATATGTCTTAATTTCTACATCATTACATAAGTCCAAACCAAATCAGTTTTTTACATACATTAAAAACTCTACCTTTGGGCTTCCCTGGTGGTGCAGTGGTTGAGAGTCCGCCTGCCAATGCAGGGGACACGGGTTCATGCCCCGGTCCGGGAAGATCCCACATGCCGCGGAGCGGCTGGGCCCGTGAGCCATGGCTGCTGAGCCTGCGTGTCCGGAGCCTGTGCTCTGCAATGGGAGAGGCCACAACAGTGAGAGGGCCGCGTACCGCAAAAAAACAAAATAAAAAAACAAAAAAACAAAAACTCTACCTTTAGGCACCCCACCAGGAGGATACCTAACAGTGAATCATAGACATGGGGCTCAGATTCAAGACAGAAGAAGCTAAGTCACAATACTGAAGGAAAGCTGAGGGTCAGAGGAATCTAGAAAAGGTCAGAAACCAAAGGCAGGCACTTGACTATGAGTCAGGGAGCACTGTCACCTCTGTAAGTGCCCCAGCAACGAGAGAGCAGGAATAGGTCTGGGGCTTCCTATGCAGGGTCAGAAGGTATTTATTTCAAATTCTGACTCAGTCAGGTATACCTACATAGCTAGGGGCAAGTGATTAAGTCTTTCTCAGGCTAATATTCCTCAAATTAAATAGGGATAATAACACACCTTTGCAGGTCATTGTGAAAATTAAGTGAGTAAATGAGTTCTAAGTGCCAGACATCGTGGAAACACATAATGGTTGTTTTCTCTTACTAAGATCAAAACAGAAGAAGCAAACAGTCCAAAGTGGGATAGTAACTTACACTTTAGCAACTTAGTGTGGGAATTTCACAATCTAGGTTATTCACAACCACTTTTGAGGGACTCAAAAGACTGAGTTGCCCAAAGTAGCTTGTGTTCCCCAGGAGAAGGATTCTGATAGTAAGGCCAGGTGGAGGGTGATGCCTATGAAGGGAATGGATATTACGGAGTATGGCTTGTCTATTCTGTATGTTGTTTTTACTAGCTGATGGACCGCTCACGATCCTACGAGGCAAGGTTGTTATGTCAAAAGTGAGGTTCTAAGAGTAATCGACACGTTCAAAGTCAAGATAAAGGCAGAGTTGGAATTGAAAGAGTTATTCTCAAGGCATGCTGTATCATCTCCAACATGGGTAACTATAATCCATAATCCATTTGTATAAAATCATAGATCCACAGAAGTTTAGAAATGAAAGTTACAGTAATATTTATAATAATAATTCCAAAACCAATATAAATAACAACCAAAGGTAACATGTTTGATTAAAATATAAATAATTACTTTAAAACATAAAATATGAAATGAAAACATAAAATTTTAAAAATGAAAATTGTTTGACATTTAAAAGAGCTAAAAAACGTAAATGTGCTCTAACTGCAAACTAATTGTTAAGACTCTGTCATAACTAAAGCAATATTTTCACTTTTGCTCTGCTCTTGATGAACTCTTATTTGAAATCAGATACCAGGATTTCTGGATTTAAAGGAAAGTCTGCGTGAGAAAGGGGTTAATGGCTTTGCTGGTAGGAAATTCTTGGTCACTGACAGTTTAGTGACCTTATCAGAGCACGTCTAGATACGACTCCTGATATCTACTAACTTAATTAAGAGCAAAGCCTCTGCAGCTCTGCAGCAGCCCTGACTTCCTCTTATAGACAGAAACTTATCTTCAGCGCCAGCCCAGCTCAAGGCCCAGACCCATCTCCAACTTAAATCTATGCCCAGATCTAGTGCAGAACGAGGCACATTCCCACACCCAGACCCAGGGTTAGGCCTTGTTCCAGCCCCATCACTGCTCCCAGTCCCAGTTCCAGCCTCTATCAGCACCAAGTCCAGCCTAAGAACCAGTTCCAGACCCAGGCTTAGGGACCTAGACACAGACCCAAACTCATACCCAGACCCAGGCTCAGAACCAGATCCAGTCCAGGACCCTGACCCAGGCCCGGACCTGGACCCAGACCCAGACCTGGTCCCAGACCCAGACCCAGACACAGGCCCAGACCCTGACCCAGGCCCAGACCCAGACCCAGACCCAGACCAGGCCCAGACCCTGACCCAGGCCAAGACCCAGACCCAGGCCCAGGCCCAGATCCACACCCAGTTCCAGACCCAGACCCAGTCCCAGACCCAGGCCCAGACCCGGACCCAGACCCTGACCCAGGCCCAGACCCAGACCCAGTCCCAGGCCCAGACCCAGACCCAAGCCCGGACCCTGACCCAGACCTGGACCCAGACCCAGGACCAGGCCCAGGCCCACACCCAGACCCAGACCAAGACCCAGGCCAAAACCCTGACCCAGGCCCAGACCCGGATCCAGTCCCAGGCCCAGACCCAGACCGAGGCCCAGACCCTGAGGCAGGCCCAGACCCAGGCTCAGGCCCAGACCCAGACCCAGTCCCGGACCCAGACCCAGACCCAGGCCCAGGCCCAGACCCAGACCCAGGGCCAGACCCTGACCCAGACTCAGACCCAGGCCCAGACCCTGACCCAGGCCCAGACCCAGACCCAGGACCAGACCCAGGCCCAGACCCTGACCCAGGCCCAGACCCGGACCCAGACCCAGACCCAGGCCCAGACCCTGACCCAGACCCAGACCCTTCTACACTTCTATTGTAAGACGATGATGACTTTGGTTGGGAACAGGTACACTAACAGGACTTATCTTCGAGGCTTGCACTCCCTCAGGCTTCATGGAAAACTCTCCTCCTCTGATCCAAGATTCCTACCAAATCTCTCTGTGGTCTGCATTTACGCCGTCCAGAGCTTGGTTAGGCCGAGAGTAGGGCACAACATGCTGTCTCAGGCACCCTCGGATTCCAAACTCTAGCTCCTTCCCCTCAGATAACACTCTTCCCACTCACTTGTTAAACTTCATCTCCTTTCCTCTGGGAAAATACTCTTCTCTTAGCAAGCTCCCCTCCCTCACCCCCAACTTTATCCTCAAGACTCCATGTTTAACATTCTCCAGAGGCTTAGCCTTTTGTAGCTCAGAAATCCTTTGTGATCTCAAAAAGCTTGGCTCGTAAAAGGCTTGGATTTCAAAATGCCTGGCTCAGAGGAGTTTTAACATATCTCTTTCCCCTTCTCAGCTACACATATCCTCCCCTGAGAGGGTGAAAGCTGCTCATTTGACAGGTAGAAATCAGAGCAGCAACCAGAACATGTAGGAGGAAAAAAACAATGATCATTTTCCCTAAATCATATCCCACAACAAGAGGACTAAAGCAGAGTATCAGGCAGTTGGTAGCTAAAAAGTGTTAGTTTTAATCTTTAGTTCTATCTACTCCCCACCTTTTCCTCAAATTACTAAATAAGACATTTGCATTATTCCGAAGATCGCTAATGTTTACAATAAGAGTTAAATATCCATCTCCTTCTTATAGAACATTGTTCCAGGAAACTGGGAAGTTTTTTTCTACTAGATGGCTGTATATCCTAATAACACCTCTAAAGCTTATAAACAAAGAAATTAAAAGCAATATCAATGCAGGGGGGAAAAAACCAATGCATATTCTAAATTCTTCAACTTAAAAATCACGGTAACCTCAACTCCTACCACATTTCACAGTTTGTATGATCCATGGGTTAGCTGACTGCTACAAAGACCACTGCATGCAAATAATATGGTCTCTTTTGAGATGTAGTCTATTTCCTTCTGTCTGCCAACATCATGTATTAATCAGTTTTAACCGGTCCTGTCTACAGCATTCTAAACCTGTGCGTGTGGCTGTCTATCTCCTATAGTGCTACTCACTCCCAGCCATCATCCAGACACTAAAAACTGCATCTGGTTTGTATTAGGTAGGACAAAAACTAAGTTGCTATTACAAAGGGTTCACACAACGCTGTTTGAAGCAAAAAGTAGTTTGCTTTCTTCTTATGTGACTGGCCAGCAGGACAAATTAGGTAGGTGACTTTGCTCCACGAGACCAGGTTTCTTTTATCCCATCACTCTGCATCACTCTGCATTCCATGTAAGGTTCTTTTTGTTTGTTTGTTTGTTTGGCCACACCAGCAGGGCTTGTGGGATCTTAGTTCCCCGACCAGGGATTGAACCTGGGCCATGGGCCGTGTCACTGATAGCGCCAAGTCCTAACCACTGGACCATCAAGGAATTCCTTTCCTGTAATTTTATCTGTATCCACATGGACAAATATCCTTCATACCCTCTACTTCCATGTTATAATTTACAGGAAGGAAAGAATGAAGAGTGCAAAAATCTTCCTTTTTGAGGACACAAAGCACACATCATTTCCACTCCTTTTCATTGGCAAGAATTTACTCCCATCCTCAAGCTTGCCTACAAGAGAGGATGAGAGCTGTAGTCTCTAGTTGGTAGTCAAGGGTCCAGCTAAAACTCAAGATGTTCTATTATCAAAAGAAATAAGGGGAGAATTGCTATAGTGGGGCAAAAAGTACCTCTGGCACCAGATGTTGGTATTAGTAACTGAAGCCCAAAGGTGTTGTTTCTGCTCCAGTCATCAAGAAAAACTCTTTGATCAGAGGAAACTCTAGTTTAGTATTTTTCAACTTTGGTACTATTGACATGTTGGAGCAGGTAATTCCTTATTGTGGAGGGTGGAGAATGGAGCCGTTCTAGGCATTGTAGGATGTTTAACAGCATCCCTGGCCTCTGACCACTAGATATTAGTAGCATACCTTACTCCCAGTTGTAACAAACAAAAATGTCTCCAGGCATCACCAAACATCCCCTGGGGGACAAACTAGTCCTGCTTGAGAACCACTACTCTACCTATAAGGTAACATCTCAGAGTGTCTCTTCTTTTAGGGTATATTCCCTTTGTTTTCATCAAATAGGCTATCCCTGAGATAGGGATATCTATCCATTAGTTCCAATGAGACTAATCCCAGTTCCCCATCATTTTCACTCTTGACAAATACCTATTAAGCACATACTATATACTAAATAACAGACCCCATGCTGGTTGATGGGAAAATATGAAGATGAATTAGGAACTTATGTCCTCAGAGCTTCATAGTCTCATAAGGAAGGTAATACGTGTAAAATGACATATGGTCTATAAGGTATATAATAGCAATAATACATGATAGGAATTGTTACCAACCCTTCCGAGTCGTCCCCAACAAGGGTCCTCCTGCGTCAATAGAACGAAGGTAAATTCGGCTCAGAAGCAAAGGAAAGCTTTTATTCTTTGATCAAAGAACGGAGAGGCGCGAGCTGGAGCTACAGAGTCCACGCTCTCCCGGCCCAGCTGTGCGCGGGGCTGCTTCACGGGAATCTCGTCAGCAGGGGGAAGGGGTGGGGCTCGCGCCAGGCGGGTGCGCGCCTGCGCAGCTCACGCTCCAGATTGCAGTGCCGGGCGCAGCGTCTCTGCCCACGGCGCGCTGCCACCCTCTTAAATTGAGCGTCCTGTGCGGCGCTTCTGCCTGCGGGTTGACGGCCTGAGGAGCTGAAGTGTCAGGTGCAGCCCTTTCGCACTAGGAACTCTGGCATGAAGTCCCGGGGGGCGAGGCCTCTGCGCAGCACCCTATGAGCAAGTGAAACCAAAGGAGGCACAAAGGAAAAGAAAAAAAAAAGGTTAGACTTTATTTTATTACCCATATTCTATTATTATCTCCTGGGAATTGTTAATGGGCTTTGCCAGGAACAAATGTGAGACATGCCCCTCATATTACCCACGTCTTTCAAGTGTGCCTGCTCCCCTGTGTAGCTGAGTTTACAGTTTTTATTTTATTTGCTGTCAGGATGACTGAGTTATCACCTGAACCTTCTGTTTTCCCCACATTTTTATTATTATTATTATTATTATTATTATTATTTGCGGTACGCGGCACCGCCGCGGCCCTTCCCGTTGCGTAGCACAGGCTCCAGACGCGCAGGCCCAGTGGCCACGGCTCACGGGCCCAGCCGCTCCGCGGCACGTGGGATCCTCCCGGACCCGGGCACGAACCCAAGCCCCCCACACCGGCAGGCGGACCCCCAACCACTGCGCCACCAGGGAAGTCCCCCCACACACACATTTTGACCTTAAGAAGCCCTTCCATAACTTGCAGAGGTTGGTCTCGTTACCCCAGGTGTTCCCTAGTTACTTCCATTAGGTATTGACTAGAAAAGGAAAATGGTGTGGTTGCCTGACGAGCTACTTAAGACCACAGTACTTCATATTTTAGTCTGGGGTCATTTGGTTGCAAGTAACAGAAATTCATATAAAGTACCTTAGGCAAAATTGAGAAACTTATTGAAAGGGTGTAGAGTTATTTCATGGACCCCAGAGGAAGAGCATTCAGACTCGATGAGAAACCAGTCCAGTGCTTTATCTGTAAAGACTGGGAGAAGACTCGTTTTGCCAGCTTTCACTGAGTTAGGCAGGAGTAAATCTAGTGTTGATCTTTAAATTGTGGAGATGATATGTATCTATTTACTTTAGCTTTGAGACTTGAGTTGTAATTATAAGACAACATGAAAATTGCCACAAAATATCATGGTTTACTTGTCTGTTTCATACTGATCTTTAAAATCTGAAATAAAATCTTTCACTTAGTCGCAGGCCAAGTTTTGTAACTGGCTATGCAAATGTTAACTACTGTAAGAAACTTCCATTTTTCCATTTTCTTTCCTGTCTCTTTAAAAACTCTAATCAGGGTGCTTCCACTAATTTTACTCATCTTGTCAGATGAGAGTGAGTGAGGCCAGTAAAGAATTTACAAAAACCAAAGTATAATTATTAAAGATCTACTCTCTTCTAGGTATCCCGATTTCTGAGTTCTTCTCTCCTATCCTTGATATTTATACCTTAGAGAATGATACTTTGGAGAAATAGTGGACATGAAATTATTTCTTTCCTCTGTACCCCACTCACCCTTAATAAATCTGCTCAAGCCCTGTGATTAGAGAGTCTGCTCCCAGAGAAACTTCTAAACAGGCAAGGCCCCCATAACCCCATATCCTTGGCCACAGCAGATAGAACTGGGGTTTAATATCTGACCCAATCAATTGCTTTCTCAAAGGAAGTTCTTGGAGTAAAGACCGAATAAGGACAATAATCGCATGACAAAATTTTTTATTATGTGATCAGCAAAAGAAGAGAGTGTCAGTCTACAGGACAGAGTGCAGTAAGAGAGTTCTTAGGAGACCAGACATGTGTCCCTGGAAGTTCAAATGCATATGTGAGTGTAATGACCTAAGCTGTTTCTTACCCAAAAGATGAAAAGCTTGCTAAATTAGTCCATGTTGGCAAAGATATTGAAAAAAGCAACAGCAGTGTAGCCTTTATTAGCCTGGCAAGGACATGCAAGTTTGCCATCAGTCAAGGGACATTAGGTTTGAGCCATTTACCAGTGCCCAATCCAGAGGCTATCATCTAGGTAAGAAGAACCCAGGAGCAAGCTGGATCTGTGCAATCATTGGAAAAAATCATCTAGAAAGCACGTGACCCACACCAGACAACTCTATAGGTCCTCTAAAGAATTTGTACTTGTGGCCATGCAGGATATCAAAGACAAGGGACTGAAGCAGAATGAGTTACACGAAAGATTATTGCTTCTTTCTTTTAATCCCATATCTCCACAATCTGATTTTAGAGGAATCTGAAGCAGAAGAGGGAAGAGTGTACAATCATAAGGCAGGAAAGGCTTTGAATTAGAATTTTTAGTGAAATGTTAACTTAGATTGGTCTAAACTTTTTAATATTAAAAAGTGATTATTATTGTGATAATATGTTCTAATAACAGAATATGGCCATAGCTACCCACATGATTTTTGAGACTGACAGATGTCAGAAGACCCAAAGAAGTAATTTCCGACATGTCCCAGCTAGTGTTTCTAAATGAGAGGAGCCTGAAACCTGAGTTCAGACAATTTTGACTTCAGTGACTCCTTAGAATGCATGCAGTAGAAGGAGAGAATAGGAAAGCTACCTGATAGGAATGCAATATTCTCTAAGAGTGAGATTGGGTTGTTTGCAAAGGGGTACAAAATAGAACATAATTATTATAAGACACATTACCATTTAAGGAAAATGGTTAAAAAGCCATCAGACCATGTTAAAGACCTTGTAACCATTACAGAACTGAGTTTTGGAATCCAAATGAGTCTTCAGAAATCTAGAAAGGTTAAAAATAGATATTGATGGTCATATACTAAGCCAATGGACAAAATCTGACCGATATACCTTGATGTTAATACACCCTAGGATTTCTGGTGGAGACAGTGGTTCTCACTGTTAGATTTAAAGAATGGCTATTGTTTATGAGGGTGAAGGAGATGAGAAAAATTTAGGATTTATTTGTCCAGAGGAAATTTTTTTACAGTCTGAAACAGTGCATCAAGATTTCTCCAGATATGATTTACCTACCAGTGACTGGTGTGGGATGGTATTTGAAGGGGTTGGAATATTTAGATAGTATAATTGTATTTGGAAAGACTTGGGGAGGAAAAATCTGAATCCTCAGAGTTTTGTACTATCTCAAGGAAGCTGAATAGAAAATGTTTCCTAAGAAGTATTAGTTCTGATGTGACCATGACTCTGTTAGTTATATAGCAGGCATAGTTTCTCATCAGCGGAAATGTTGTCCTTATCTACTACCCTCCTCCCAGTTGATGTAGAGAAGTGACAGTGCTTTGGAAGTTCAGCTGGTGTTTAAGACTGTCAGTCAGAGATTCCACCTGGATCCTGCATCTCTCACTGATTTGACTTGTGAGCATTTGGTTAGCACCAAGCTCCCTCCCATCTGTAAGCTAATGCCCATGGCAGCTGTGGGAGAGAAAGGGCTGACACTACCACCTCCAGGGAAACCTGGAGCAGGTATTCTAAACTCTAGACCAGTGATTCTGAACCATGTCTGATTATGAGAACCACCTGGGGAGATTTTTTAAAATTCAGCAATTCTGATTCAGGTAATCTGTTTCTCCTTTTAAAATCTCCCCTTGTGAATTTAATATTTTGGAAGGGTTGAGAACCACTGTTTGGTTTTATTAAGGTAACATTGGTTTATAACATTATGTGTTTCTTGTATACAACATTATATTTTGACTTCTATATACACTGCAGCATATCCATCACTATAAGTTTGGTTTCCACTCATTACCATATGGTTGACTCCCTTTACCCATTTCACCCTCCCCCCACCCCCTTCCCCTCTGATAACCACTAATCTGTTCTCTGTATCTATGTATTTTCTGTTTGGTTTGTTCATTTATTTTGTTTTCTTTTTTTACATTCCACGTATGAGTGAAATCATACAGGTACTTGACTTATTTTACTTAGCATATTAATGCCCTCAAGGTCCATCCATGTTGTTGCACATAGCAAGATTTCATCTTTTTATGGCTGAGTAGTAGTATTCCATTGTATGTATATATGCCACATCTTTATCCATTCATCCATTTATGGGCACTTAGATTGTTTCCATATCTTGAGTATTGTAAATAATGTTGCAATGAACATAGGGGTGCATATATCTTTCCAATTAGTGTTTTTGTATTGTTTGTATAAATATCCAGAAATGAAATAGCTGGATCATTTAGTACTTCTAGTCTTAATTTTTTGAGGAATCTCCATTGATATAAGTGGGGTGTTAAAAGTTCTAACAGTAGTTGTGTTGCTGTCAATTTCTCCCTTTGGGTCTGTTAATAATTGCTTTAAATATTTTGGTGCTGTTATATTAGCTCCAAATATATTAATAACTGTTATATCTTCTTGATGAATTGTTCTCTTTATCACTCTATAATGTCCATCTTTGTCTCTTGTTACCTTTTTTGACTGAAGTTTATTTTGTTGGATGGGTGTGGCTATACCCACTTTCTTTTGGCTGTCATTTGTTTGGAGTATCATCTTCCCTCCCTTCACTTGGAGCTTCAGTTTGTCTTTAGAGCTGGATGAGTCGCCTAGATATAGCATATAGTTGGGTCTTGTTTTTAATCCATCCACTCTATTCCTTTTGACTGGTGAATTCAACCCATTTACATTTAGGGGGATTACTGATAAATGAGGACTTAGTACTGCTCTTTTGTCTTTTGTTTTCCGGTTCTTTTATATCTCCATTGTTTCTTTTTCCTTGTGTTTATGTCTGCCATTTTAGTCTGGCAGTTTCTATGACGTTTTTCTCAGTTTCCTCTTTTTTTATATTTTGTGTCTCTGCTCTAGATTTATGTTTTGTGGTTACCGTGAGGTTTGTATAAAATGTGTCATAGGTAGAGAAACACCAGTGCGGCGTGAACACAGGGAAGCAAAAGAAAACACGGAAGTATGCAACCACGAAGCGAATGCCTAGTCTCAGAGATCAGAAGCTTAAAGAAAAGGATAGATTAAAACCGAAAAAGAAAGAAAAGAAAGATCCCAGTGCACTCAAGGAAAGAGAAGTCCCCCAACACCCTTACTGCTTATTCTTCCAATATAACACACAGCTGGGCCCACCTTACCACATCCTGGTCGATACCAACCTTATCAACTTTTCCATTAAAGCCAAACTGGACTTAGTGCAGTCAATGATGGACTGGCTGTATGCCAAGTGTATCCCTTGTATAACTGACTACGTAATGGCTGAAATTGAGAAATTGGGGCAGAAGTGTTGAGTGGCTCTAAGGATTGCCAAGGATCCAAGATGTGAACGATCACCATGCGCACACAACGGGACCTACGCAGCTGACTGCTTAGTACAGAGAGTAACTCAGCACAAGTGTTACATTGTGGCCACAGTTGACCAGGACCTTAAACAAAGAATCTGGAAGATCCCTGGAGTTCCTATCATGTGCATTTCTAGCCATAGGTACAACACTGAGTGGCTGCCAGATGATTATGGGGCCACTTGGTTCTAATTCTTTTTTTTTTCGTTGTTGTTTTTTGTTTTTGTTTTTTGCGGTACAGGGGCCTCTCACTGCTGTGACCTCTCCTGTTGCGGGGCACAGGAGATTCTTTTTTTTTTTTTTTCCTTTTTTTTGCAGATAGCATTTTTTAATTTACATAGGGGTTTGCCTACTTTCACTTTTGTAAAATAACATCTTTATTGGAGTATAATAGCTTTACAATGGTGTGTTAGTTTCTGCCTTATAACAAAGTAAATCAGCTATACATATACATATATCCCCATATCTCCTCCCTCTTGCGTCTCCCTCCCACCCTCCCTATCCCACCCCTCTGGGTGATCACAAAGCATTGAGCTGATCTCCCTGTGCTATGTGGCTGCTTCCCACTAGCTATGTATTTTATATTTGGTAGTGTATACATGTCCATGCCACTCTCTCACTTCGTCCTGTCCTGCCCCTAGGTTCTTCAGAACTTTTTTTTTTCTTTTTAGATTCCATATATGTGTGTTAGCATATGGCATTTCTTTTTCTCTTTCTGACTTACTTCACTCTCTATGAAAGACTCTAGGTCCATCCACCTCATTACAAATAACTGAATTTCGTTTCTTTTTATGGCTGAGTAATATTCCATTGTATATATGTGCCACATCTTCTTTATCCATTCCTCTGTTGATGGACACTTAGGTTGCTTCCATGTCCTGGCTATTGTAAATAGAGCTGCAATGAACATTGTGGTACATGACTTTTTTTGAATTATGGTTTTCTCAGGGTATATGCCCAGTAGTGGGATTGCTGGGTCATATAGTAGTTCTACTTTTAGTTTTTTAAGGAACCTCCATACTGTTCCCCATAGTGGCTGTATCAATTTACATTCCCACCAGCAGTGCAAGAGGGTTGGTTCCCTTTTTTCCACACCCTCTCCAGCATTTGTTGTTTGTAGATTTTTTGATGATGGCCATTCTGACTGGTGTGAGGTGATACCTCATTGTAGTTTTGATTTGCATTTCTCTCATCATTAGTGATGTTGAGCATCCTTTCATGTGTGACTGCCAACCCCAGTCCTCTCCCTGGGATCCGACCTCCGAAGCCGGAGCCTCAGCTCTCAGCCCCGCCTGCCCCGGCGGGTGAGCAGACAAGCCTCTCGGGCTGGTGAGTGCCGGTCGGTACCGATCCTCTGTGCAGAAATCTCTCTGCTTTGCCCTCCGCACCCCTGTGGCTGCGATCTCCTCCGTGGCTCCGAAGCTCCCCCTCTCTGCCACCCTCAGTCTCCGCCTGTGAAGGGTCTTCCTAGTGTGTGGAAACATTTCCTCCTTCACGGCTCCCTCCCACTGGTGCAGGTCCCATCCCTACTTTTTTTTTTTTTTTGCGGTACGCGGGCCCCTCACCGTTGTGGCCTCTCCCGTTGCGGAGCACAGGCTCCGGACGCGCAGGCTCAGCGGCCATGGCTCACGGGCCCAGCCGCTCCACGGCATGTTGGATCTTCCTGGACCGGGGCACGAACCCGTGTCCCCTGCATCGGCAGGCGGACTCTCAACCACCGCGCCACCAGGGAAGACCCCGTCCCTATTCTTTGGTCTCTGTTTTTTCTTTTTTTTCTTTTGCCCTACCCAGGTATGTGGGGAGTTTCTTGCCTTTTGGGAGGTCTGAGGTCTTCTGCCAGCGTTCAGTAGGTGTTCTGTGGGAGTTGTTCCACGTGTAGATGTATTTCTGATGTATCTGTAGGGAGGAAAGTGATCTCCACATTTTACTCCTCCACCATCTTGAAGGTCTCTCTCTTTGGTTCTTTATTAGAGTTTCAGTCTCTTTGGTAAAGCCTTCCTTCTGTTTGTTAACTTTATTCATGAACTCATTGGATTGCCTTTCTGAGTTTTCTTGTAGCTTATTGAGCTTCATGACAACTATGTTGAATTTTTCTCAGATCGTAATATTCCATGCCTTTAAATTTGGTTTCTGAAGAATTTTCATTTTCTCTCAGTGGCACAGTGCTACTCTGGTTCTTTATGGTGTCTGATAAGTTGTTCTGTTGCTGGTGCATTTTAAGTAGTGACTACCTTTCTTCTCTAGGTAAAGCTTTTTTTATTTGAGTCAAACAATCCTATAGATCGGTAATTAAAGGCCTTTCTTTTCTTTTTCACTAGGTGGCGCTATAGCACAAGTTTTTGGTTCTCTTACCTGCGCTGCCCCAGCTGTTATTTGAGAATGGGAACTTTCCCTTCTCCAACACTTCTGTCAGAGGTGTCACCTGGTGCTCTTATTGTCACAGCTTGTGCCTCCAGGGTTGCTGATGCCTCGATGCTGTCAGTGTCACTGCTGTCCCTGGTGTTGCTGCTGGGGACACCAGGATGGCAGGCACCTCCACTGTGTTCAGGATTGCCTGGGTTGAGAGTGCCACCATGATAGGGGAAGGGGGAAGGTATGCAGGGAGCTGGGGTCATGGGTGCCTTTCCCATGCTTGGGGTTGTTGGGTCATGGATGCCACCACTGTAGGTGGGCGAGCCAGAGTTTCAGGTGCCACCATAGCTGGGAGGATGGGGTCACAGGGCTCACGGCTGCTGCTGCCAGTTCCCTGTGGTAGTGTGTATTCCTGCAGCCAGGAGGCTGGAGTCCCTTGCACTACTTCTCTTGTTGCTACTGGGTTCTCTTGGGCTTCAGGCTTAGCTGCTGTAGCAGGGAGACCAGGATTTCGGGCACCACCTCTGCGGTTCCCCTGGTTCAGCCTCTTCTGTGTGTTCACCCACCTTTCCATATACAGATGTATGGAAATCTCCAACATCCTGGTGTGTTGGGCAGAGGAACTTTTTGTTGAGTTACAGATGTTTTACTGGTGGTGGATTGAAGAGGAGAGACAGAGAGTGTCTCGCATCACCATGATGCTGCTGTCACTCCCAGGAACCTCTCTCTTAAACAAAACATCTCCATTTGAGTTCTATGAATTTCAGTAAGCATTACATGTCATACATGGGTGCTGGCTCATAAGTCTTATGAGTGGTATTATATTTTTAAAAATTAAATATGTGGAGAAAGAAAATGCTGGCATTTGCTAGTCTATGGCTAAAAGCTCAATCCCCCATTCATAAACTAGACTTTTTAGCACTGAAGTAGGCTACATGGTTAAATTTAAGGTATATATTTGGAGGGTCTTTTCAAGAGTAGACTGGTAACAGCAGCCCTCACTTCCCAATATGTCCTTACTTGTCCTGAAGTGAATGGGATAATACTATAAAGTTAGCTAGCCACAAGAGTATGCTTAATCATTTGTTACTGGTCAGGGTTCAGCCAGAGAAGGCAAACGCTCTGTAAGACGGTTTCTACCCTCAAAGCAACGACACCCTCCGCTGGGGTATAAATTGGCGGGACCTCTCAAAGTTGGGGTGGGCAGAGACATGACCGATGATCTGGTGCTTCCATCAGAGGTTTTACCAATAGCAGCCGAGGATTACACAACTTTACATCTAGTGTCTCTCTAGGTAGAAGGAAGGACTGAAGAAAGCATCCTTTGGGAAGATTCGCAAGTGCAGATGAGAGTGGAGTGAGAAATGAGCATTCCTGGCATCTTTCCTAAAAGTGTGAGAACCGTATTCTGAGAATGGGAGAAAGGATCATTGAGTGGTATGTGATAGGACGTACTAATGCCTAGGGCACGGGCTATGGAAGCAACTCATGTTGCTTCAGAAACACTGCTCCTCCGTGCTGAGCGTGATACACGATGACTTCAGTGCTCGAGGGGAGAAACATGCCAGAGCTGATAAGAAAGAAGGCACAATTTGGCTCCATTATGGTAAAGGATATTTACACAAAATGTGACTCCCTGCCCCCAAGAAAAAGATCACCAGTAAGTCAGCCTATTTAGAAAAACTCTATAATCAGTATGCGTTGGCTTGCTTTCTTTAGTACCAGAAAGACAATATCTGGACAAACTTTTCCAAGTTGTGAATCACTTTATAATTGCTATGTCCAGGAAATTCCAAACTGAAATCCACCCCATCCCCTGTTTCCTTTCCAACCAAGTGGGGTATTTTTTTACTCAATTAACCTGGGAATTTTTTTCCTTGGTGGAGATATAAATGTCCCCTTTCATTGCCGAAGGGATCCATAACCTAAAAGATTTAATAAGATTTTATTAATCATACTAGGAACTCTCCGATGGGGGAAAATAAAAGGGGGGAACAAAATTCCGAGTTAAAACATCCAGTGTCACAAAGAATGCTGCTGTTGGCTTCCCTCTGTATCCATTAATGGACAAATCAGAGTCTGATGCCCATCCATTTCTCTTTGCGGACTGTTTCTCACACACTGAAGGAGAAGCTAAAAAAGGTTTTTGTCTATTGGCTCTAATATTGATTCCTCATAGCAATGAGATAGAAAAAAATTCAGGATGCCCTGTGCAAAGCTTTGCTATGGATTTTAGTTTTGAATGGGCATAACATAGGTTTACAGGTAAAATGGAACCCCTTGTCCAAAAGTATATAGGTTGGGATTCCATCCTGTGTGTATGGTGGAGCCAGAGACTCAGATATGAGGGGTAGTTCTATTAAACAGGTTCTTAAAAGCAATCTGTCAATCAGGAAGCTTCAGGAAAGAAGCTCCACAACCCCCGCTCTCACCCACAAGCTCAGGAAACTAACACAAAACCCATGACAGAACTTTATTTTAATCACCCATCTTACCTCAGAAAATTGACTGTGAGCTCCCCAAGACTGTGGGGCTGTCTTATTAATTTGCGTATCAGTAGGACTTAAGACTGGTTGCTACACAAAGGAGGTGCTCAAAATATTTGTTGAATGGAATTTCTCTCTCCTATTGATGAAGTTATTAATGTCTTTATAGAATTGGGACTACTTAAAATGTTTCTCAAATACTTTAATTTCAAAATCCCTACCTTTAAGTAAAATTTTGTTGTTATAAATGATGTGGCTGAGCACTGTACTGGGACTCTTTCTCTGTTTCTGCTGAGTTTCCTAAAGGCTGAGAACAAAATAGCACGGGGCAAGAACTTGCAGTTTTCAGAGTGAGGCTGAACCCCCTACACAGACCCTGCATAGCAGGGACCAAAAACTGAAGTTTTGACCCTCAGATCCTCACCCATCTTGAGGGTATAAAAGAACTGAGGTGAAGAAGTCAGGGAGCTAGAGGAAGGATTGATTTGTTGAGAGTATCTAGAGGAGGAGGGGCTTCAAGGAGCACATGGAGAGCTTCAGTGGGACCACCATTGCTTAGGAACAGAATAGAATCATCTGACTCCTGCCTGAGAAAAAAATCTCTGGGGAGAGGTTGGTTCCCCAGAGGACTTGTGGCACTACTAGCATAGAGCTTTCCAATAGCTGTACTCCCCAAAGTTCTTGCCTTTTTGGAGCAAAAGAACCTAAGTAAGGGTATTGGCTTGTGGTCTCAATGCACAGAATACTGCCCAAGGGGGTTTCTGCCAGAGATGTAATCTGACCAGAAAGAAGCTGAGGGGGAGATTATAAATCGACAGCTGAAGGAGAGGCACTGTCCTGCAACAGAGCTGAAGTTGGAGAGGCTCAGTCAGGACCTGCTTTGTAACATGGGGGACACAGTAAAAAAGGAAAACGTGGGGTTCTCTTTTTCAAAATTTATTAAAAATTTCAAGATGGCGATGACAGAGCATTTAGACCAAGCCTGAGGCCCCTCTAACCTTGTGGTCCTGAGCATCCACACGGGACTCACACCAGTGAATCTGGCCCTGGACACAGTAGTGAAATCACACAGCTCACAAAAGTTCGCAAAAGCTGACTCAACAGAAATTAAGCATAAACTTCTGCCACAGCCAGAGAAAATCAGTGGGGATTACAGAGATTCCAATGAAAGACGCCTCTTTACCTCTCTTCCTCTTCCGATCCTCCAGGAGTAAGAGGCAGCCTAGTAAGCAGGAAGATGAGTAGAAACTAGGCAGAGAAATCAGCCTGAACGTTTGTCATCACCTCACCACTTCTCCCCTCTGCAGAAGCAGACAAAATGGCGAAGGGGGAAGCTTAGCTTTACGTGAAGTTTAGAATTTTAAGTATTTTAGAAGATGGACATTTTAATTACTGAAATAAGATATTTTGAGAAGGAAACAAAAGTAACTTGACAACTTTTTTTTTTAACATCTGAGACTTGCCCAAGATTTATGCAAGGTGGTCATGAAAAAGAGGCCGACATATGACATAGTGGGTTTACAGGACAGTGATGGGAAAGAATAAAGGTACTTTATGAATGTGCCCCCAAAGAATTCTGCTGGTTCACTGTAATGGTTTCAGATGTTTTTTTAAATTTATTTACTCAAACTTTTCTGGGTAAACGCACACACACACACACACGGGTGCCCACATATATAGATGGACTTTAGGATGTACTTACATGAACATAACAGATTATTCGAGGTGAAGAAATTGAAGTAGTGACTTAATTGAGAAATGTTTCAGAATTACATCAGTTACAAGCTGCAGCAAAAATAGAGCTGATAATCAAAAAAAAAAAAGTGTGCATTTAAAATACTTTTTGTTGTTGTTTCACCTACATGAGAGAAATGCTCTAGGAATCTGAACTACGGAGGTGGGAGATAACTCTAGACCAAGGGAGAAATACAAAGAAGGGCATTTTGGTAAAGTGTTCAATTTTAAAGTTGTAATTAAGTCATCTGCAACAAACAGGCAAGAAATGTGCTTTTACTGCCCTCAAGTGGTTTTAGTTTATCATTGCAACATCTCTGTTTCAAGAGTGCTTCCATCACGTTCACATCTTAGAGACTATTTGTCAAAAGATATCTGGAATAAAGACTTTTACTGCTCAAATATTTTTCCAAATAATCAAATAGATTAAGTAGCTTTATGTAATTGTGTTGAAATATGTCCACTCTATACAGATTTTCAAAATTAGTTGGTTTTGTCTTTTTTTTAAAATTTGTCTATGATTGCTTCATGAGCTCTAAGTTAACTGGTTAGTGTTTTGGGTAGGGAAAGGGTTTGGGGATAACTTTATATTCTAAGTTAAACACGCAAGCAGTCTCATTTCATACAAATGTTCAGAGAGGTCATACCTCGACATCTAAGCACTGTTTGCTTGCTTCCCCTTCTACCTCACAGGAAGCTCCCTACTCCCTCCCTGGGTGCTGGGTCTGTGCAGAACTGGCTGGTCAGTCCACTATGTTGCTGGCTTGGATTCTCCTTGGCTCTTTCAGATACTGCCAGCCCCTTGCAAACCCAGGCTTGGAGGGGTTGCTTGCAGTTTCTGCTCCCAGGGCATCTAATTTTTTCCACCTTCTACAGCCCACCTGCATTCCTTGATGATAAACCCATTCCTCCATCTTGCAAACCATTAACACAGGGCAGAGTACTTTTCACATTGCCTCCCTCTTCTACTTTTAGGGCCCCTTGTGATTACTTTGGGCCCAATCTATAATCTATTTACCTATTAGTTGGTTAGCAGCCATAATTCCATCTGCAACCTTAATTTCCCTTTGCTGTGTAAAGTAGCATATCACAGATTCCAGGGCTTAGGATGTGAACTTCTTTGGGCAGCTATTGTTTAACCTACCACCACTTGTCTCCAGATTTCAGGGGTGTTTCCCCAACAACCTCAGTTCTCTAATGTGTCTAAAAATAGTTGCTGATTGTTCTTATTTGTTCAGCTTTCTCTTATTCTAAGGACAGGAGCAATGACTTCTAAGCTCTTTACATTATCAGGGCTAACACTGGAAGTAGTAATTTTTCATACTAGATCTAGACTTCTTACATAGCAATAACTGAATCTCTTACATCTTTTGTCTGTAGCCTTAGACACACAAGTTTTAAGAGAGAGGATGTGGAAGGAAGTTAATCTGTCCATTATAAAGACTTTGCTTTAAATTTGAGGAATTTAGAGGAAAAGACAATATAAAAGATTTACATTTCACAGAAGTCAGTAGTCTTTCACGTTGTCTTTTGAAAATAAGTAAGAGGACAGTTGAAGCAGACAAGGAGGAGACTTATCACAGAATTATAATCTGAAAGCCACGCCTTGTATCATCTTTTATATGCTTTGCATTTCAACAAAAATGTATATTCTATTCCAATTAATTGGGTTAATCTGGAAAACTTAAAAACCAGAGCACATTATTCTAGGAAAATTTAAAAATGTGTGTATATCACTTAAACTACTTTCTAATCATAGCCAAAGAGTACATTTAAATACAACTCCTAAAGCTAAGCATTTAATAGTGATCTGTTAGAAATAGGGGAAAAGGTTTGAAAGTTACCCATGTACTGCAATGTTGCTGAAATGTATATAATGGAGAAAACAATTGCAAAATGACATGCAGGTGTGCAGGGGTGCTAGCAGACTTAACATGATTTCATTGCAATATGAAGGGCATTAATGCATTATTATGTATGCATTATTAATCACCAGGATCCATAATTTGATGACAATTATGTTAACACTTTTTTGAAATGTTTAGACAAGTGTTGATATACATTTTCCATTTACTTCTGGCAGAAGGTCGCAAAGTCTTCCCTTTCTTGTCTTTCTAAAGTATAACCACATAGTTGGCTAGGGATTTAGGAAATGTGGTAAATTGTGAAGCATCCATCTCTTTACCAGAGTATATTTCACATCCTATATATTATGTCAGAGGGTGAAAACTGTTAGCCTCAGGTAAAGTTTGGTCTGCAGACACATTTCTTTGGGCTATTTCTTTTTTAAAAAAAATATTAAATTAGTTCCCAGTATTTAACAGACAGAAGACTGAAATTTAAAAATTTTGGATTTTTAGCTTTTACATTGGGAACATATTTCCATAATTAACAGAAGACTGATATGAGAAGAAAGTCCCTTCTTGAGGAGGGGCCTGGAAGGCACAGGAGGGAATGCCTCTTTGATTGGCAGTGTTCCTACCATTCTCTACTGTATTACATCCATTCTATGCATTAATGCCCCTGTAGGCATTGGAGTTTGCACCCCAGACACTTTCCTTTGCCATGTCAGTCGTTGGTGAGTTCACAGACATCTAGCAATCTCTAAATTTGTAGTGGACACGAGGATGAAATTACACAGAAGAGCCTAGCCATAGAAATTCTAATTCCCATAAGCAGCTGAATCTGTCCATCAGCGTTTGTAACCATTGGTATGCTCTAAAATTTGTAAACTGCAGTTGAAAGGAAGTCTTGTAGCCAGATAATATCTGACTCATTTTTTTGTAGTATGATTAATTATACTATAAAAAGTATTTTTAAAATCCAGTCAGGATTCTTTGGACTCGTAAACACTCAAACCCCAATGGGTTTAAAACTAAAAGCCAGGAGTGAAGGTTGGAGTGTAGGAGATATTTAAGAAAATAGTAATGAGAGTAGCAGACTGAGAACTGAGCACTCTGGGCTCTCTTTCTCTCAGTCTCCTGCAAAGTGTCCCTGCTTCTTTTATTTATTTATTTATTTGTTTGTTTTTTACTCTATTTTTGGCTGCATTGGGTCTTCGTTGCTGCGTGTGGGCTTTCTCCAGTGGCGAGCGGGGACTACTCTTCATTGCAGTGCACTGGCTTCTTATTGCGATGGCTTCTCTTGTTGCGGAACATGGGCTCTAGGTGCACGGGCTTCAGTAGTTGCAGCGTGCGGGCTCAGTAGTTGCAGCATGCAGGCTTTAGGGAGCGCAAGCTTCAGTAATTGTGGCACGTGGCCTCAGTAGTTGTGGCTCGCAGGCTCTAGAGCACAGGCTCAGTAGTTGTGGCGCATGGGCTGCGTTGCTCCACGGCACGTGGGATCTTCCTGGACAAGGGATTGAACCCGTGTCCCCTGCATTGGCAGGCAGATTCTTAACCACTGCGCCACCAGGGAAGTCCCAAAGTGTCCCTGCTTCTGAGTGCATTTCTTACGATTCCTCTTCTTCCCCCACTCACCCACCCTTATTTCAGTTAGTTTCCCCTCCCAACCTTAATCTTCACATTGCCAGACTGTGTCCACCCCAGCCCATGGCCTTTTGTCAGTCTCCATTGGTCTCTGAGAAAGGGCTCTGATTGGTCTAGCTCATCTTTTGAAACCAACCACAGAAATCATAAAGCAGTGTGCAGCTTCTGGATTGGTAGCTTTGGACCAATAACATGCCTTGTCCAATCAGTCACAGCCAATGATATGTTAACATCATCATAATCATCACTGTCATCTTGTATCATCACAGTCAATACCACTGCTAACGTTTAATGGATACTTACTATGTGCCAGACAACCTCCTAAACCCTCTAGACATGATTCATTTAATCCCAATAACAACTTGGGAGGCAGACGCTATTTTGACCGTATTTTATGGATGAGGCCAGTGAGCATGGTTGTCTGTGCTCAGCAGAGACTTGAAGGCAAGGGCAGCTTCCCTTCCAACCAGCTGAGGGGGGACAAGCAATAATAGACGTGTCTAGAACAAACCATTTTCCCTTTGGGCTTGCAAAATAGGAGGTTCACAGAGAATTACAAGGTAATCCCTTCATTGAGAAATTACTGAAACTGGTTTGCAATTTGCTTTGTTTGCACAGTTGTGCATCTCTCTAAACGTTTTATGGGCTGGTACAGTCAGCATTTGAGACAGGGCAAATCCCAGGCCAGATTTTAAAGTACATAGAGCTCTTGCATTCCCACCCCCTTTCTGTGCTCCCTGATCCCATGGAACTCCTTTCTTTCTTCTTTCTTCCCCTTTCCCCAGTCTCTGCTGTTGCTAGCTCCTCAGAGGTAAACCCTTTAGTTCCCTCCTCTGAAGACTCAATCTCACCCCTATGATTTAGACCACATTGCGAACATGGGACTTGACAAGGTTGGGCAGTGGCCAGACCGGTTTTAGATTGCTACTCAATCTAAAACACCTGGATAGTCACAGGTTCTGCATACTTTGTGTCTAGAAAGCCAGTCACAGACTCTGTGGTCAATTCCAAGAAAAAGTACGACCTCAGTTGAGGGCCAGCAGTCAAATACAAGTCAAAGGGCAGCATGATGGGTGATGCAGACACATCTAGGTGCTCCAAGAGGGAGGAGCTAAGTAGTGGGAGGTAAGTCAGAAGCCAGAGGGAACTCTGGGGAGAATGAACACAGTGGGACAAACTCAGCCAAGAGGCTGTTGTGTCAGCTGTCTTATAACCACATTTGCTTGGGGTTGTTGGGAATCTATTCGCACACATCATACACAAGACTTCTTACAGGTAGCTACACACTCATTGGACAACCGAAAAACACAGGCCCCAGATTTCCTGCCACGAGGTGGTCTCAGTGGGCCTCTGCTCCTTCCATTCTTTCTTCCTTCCTTCCTCCCTTCCTTCCCTCCTTCCTTTCCTTCTTTCTACCTATATCAAATATTTATTGAGTCCTTATCAGGTGTTGGAGATCTAATGGTGAATAAAACAGTAATACTCCTTACCCCAAGGATTTCACATACCAGAGGTGAAGATAGGCAAGAAATAAAAAGTTTTACTAAGATTCCTATTGCCAACATTTGCTTGATGTATTCTTTGGACATCAAGCCACACCTGACCAAGGAGCCCCCATTAAGACAGAACTTACCTAGCAACCTCTCAGTAAGCCTAGTGAGTAAGCATCAAAGCTAGCTCACAACTTCCTTCTAAATACCTGCTTGCCCAATGTTTCTTTGTGGATGAATTATGCTTCCTGTCCAATTTCCAAGATCTTTTTGTTTTTAAAGACTCTTACTGTCTTAATGTTCTTTTCTTCTTATCCTAACCAGCCTTCAGAAAATACTCTAATGTCAGCCATGTGTACTTTAATATGAATTTGAATCATTGTACAACCTCTCCTTAGGGACATGGCCATCTTCCTTCCTAGTTTGAAAAATTGAATGAAAGTGGCTTTCCCCTGCTAAAGAAATTTGAGAAGTTGGGTTTTCAGTGAAGCGATAGCAGGGAGAAAGCCTGTCCAAATACACACCTTCTTCATTACATGTAAAGCTGGCCTTCATTCAGTATTTCCTCTGGTTTTAATTAGAAGCAAACAGTACTTTGTGCCTTCTAAAAATGCTCAGGGGTAATGCAGAACTAATCTGCCTTTTCCTAAGACTCCCAAGTTTAAATTTCCTAATTACAGTTGTTTGCCAGCAGTTCTTTATTAGTGCAGTGTCAGCTTCCAATAAGGGGAGGACTCATGTGGCAGCGAAGCCAGTCTTTTAGGGAGGAGACAGACAGCTCGAAGTTCATGACCATTCTCACTAAGGGGACACTGAATATAGGAAAAGGGTCCAAAGTCAACTTAAATAAGCTGGAAAGAGCAGTGTCTGCCATTGCCTCATGTTGAAGTTAGGGCAGAGAACATACCTATTCATTCCTGACAATTTAAGGCCTCATGAACTAGGTACTGCTTAGGGCAAATTAATTGTGTTGAAAGAGAAAGCACCCGTGAATGCATTTAGCTGTGTCCCTATTATTGGAAACTTTACATTTTATATTCTGTGTAGGGTGGAGACAAGACTTTATAAATGATCAGGAAGATGTTTCTTGCGTGTTTAAGTCAGACTAAAAAGTGTCCAACTACATACTAATAGCAATTCAGTCTCTAAAAATAAACTTTGTGTCTGTTACTTACAATGCTGGCTTCATTGAGAGTCTATTTTACATGGTTTTTCCGTGCCCAGAAAAAAAGAGGTGTGGTTCTTACTGCAAACACTTTTGAAGATCTATTTGATGATTTTGTAGGACCCGTAAAGTGCCTAAGGATTACTCATATATTGCTGGCTTCAGTGTAACTGTAATGATCGTAGTGATTGTTTTTTTAACTCTCTACAGATGTTGGAAAATTTCAAGTCAAGTGCTTCATAAAAAATATCACTCTACCTATGCCTGGCTCCTTTATTTTAATGAATGGAATTGTTTAAAAGCTTGGAATTGTGCGTGTTTGGTTACTCTAGGCAATAATTAAGATTAATTATTGTACAGAGCTCCAGAAAATTGAAACTGACTTGCTATATTTCATGAGCTTCTATCAAAAGAAAACAAGGTGTGTTTTTTTTGTTTTTTTTTCTTTGCGGTACGCAGGCCTCTCACTGTTGTGGCCTCTCCCATTGCGGAGCACAGGCTCCGGATGCGCAGGCTCAGCGGCCATGGCTCACGGGCCCAGCCGTTCTGCGGCACGTGGGATCCTCCCGGACCGGGGCACGAACCCGTGTCCCCTGCATCGGCAGGCGGACTCTCAACCACTGCACCACCAGGGAAGCCCAACAAGGTGTTTTTTTTTCCCCTTTTTCTGCTTTTATTGCTCCTTGTAGTTTATTGAAGGATGGATAATGATACTTATTTGGAGGAGTTGGGGAGAAAGGAACAGGACAAATTTTCCCCTGTTCCCACATTTTCATGTAAAATCAGAGTCTGTGAAGCAAAAACTAATACAAGAAGTGATACAGCCCACCTTCCTCAGGTTTTCCTCTCCCACATTTTACACAGAGGAAATTTATGCCCAGAAAGATGAAGTCACTTACAAAGGTGAGAAATCAGTTGGGAAAAGGACAAGAACTGTGATCTACATTCTCCAGATTTCTGGTCCAGTGTTCTTACCACTTAGAAAGAGCAATAGTAGGAGGGAGACTTTTATGAATATAACACAAATTTAGTAAATTTCTTTAGATCTGTGCATGATGCATACAGTTTTTATAGCAAAGCCTTTGGAAAATTACATAAAGATGGAATAACTGAGCCCACCTGTGAAAAAAAAGAGAGAGAAACATACTTTACTTGAATATTCTGGAGAGGCTAGAATGGACAGCCACCACTTATTGACAGTTGAGAAATTAAGTTGGCCCTTGATACATCTCTCTGCTAGTCAAATCTATACCAAAGCAAGCATATTCTTTCGGTATTGCGAGATCGATCCAGAAAGCAAAACTTCTCTATTCAAGCCATGTAACTATCAGAATTCCTCTTGGAAGTAAACAAAACTAACTCCAGATGAGCTAAATCCAAAAAGAATTTCTCAAAAAGGTTATTGGAGGGCTTCTGTGGTGGCGCAGTGGTTGAGAGTCCGCCTGCCGATGCAGGGGACACGGGTTCGTGCCCTGGTCCGGGAAGATCCCACATGCCGCGGAGCGGCTAGGTCTGTGAGCCATGGCCGCTGAGCCTGCGTGTCCGGAGCCTGTGCTCCGCAACGGGAGAGGTCACAACAGTGAGAGGCCCGCGTACTGCAAATAAATAAATAAATAAATAAATAAAAAGGTTATTGGATACTCACAAAATTTCCAGAAAAGCTGGAATGTTAGGCACAGAAAACAGGCAGGAACCAAGAAAGCCTGAGCACCAGGAACACAGCTAAACATCAGGATGGACATGATGGCCATACCTGCAGGATGTCAGATGTTGCCCCTGCCAGTCTTGGACATTGTCTGCTACTGACATCATTGCCAATGCTCACCCTGGAACTGTTGTCTCTGCTACCTGCACCAGGACAAAATCTTTGTCCCTGTATCTTCACATCATTTGCCTTAGAGTGGATTTATTGGCTGAGAGTGTCTGACAATGTCAAGGTTATATGCCTTTATCCTAGGTGCTACAAAAGCTGTAAAAGCAAGCACCTGCCATTTCTTATTTTTGTGGACATCAAGAGTAACGGGTAATTCCTTACCTCACTCCTTACCCAAGAAGGAAAGGCGTACACATGACAGGCAACCAATACCACCAAAGACATCAGCTTCACAGATATCCAGAGCAAATCACGTGCATATTATTCAGTTAAGAGGGAAAAAATGGCCATTTTCAACAACATCTACACAATAAACAATTACAATTATAAAGAAAAGGAGGTGCATAACCCAGTGAATGTTTAACAAAGAATCCTCCCCCCACCTCCAAAATCTAAACCAAGTCTAACACTACTTAGCTGCATGACCTTGAATAGGTCCCTTCGCATCTCTGGTTCTGTTTCATCATCTTCTGAATGAGAGAGTTCAACAAAATAACCTTAAGGTCTCTTCTTGTGGTGACAGTCCCTAACTCAAACCTGGTAGTATCAGAAGAGAGTGGGTGGCTTAGTCTTGTGACCTGGTAAACCAGATCTCAAATGGAAGAAACAATCATGAAGTTGAAAGCAGGTGTGTGCAGACAGACAAGACAGAAGTCTAAAGTTAATTGTTTTTTAAAAAAAATTCATCACTCATGCTCTGATTCAGATAAAGAAATGATTTTAAAAATTTCTCAAGGGGTAAAATATTTCTGTCACCAGATAGGAGGCAGGAAATCATATGCTGGAAAGGCAATGGGAGTAGCTAATTCAGATTTGTTGGTGAGAATTTGTGCTGGTAAAGTGAAGAGGATACAAGAGCACTTGGTAGAGCAGGACGGTATTTATTTCTGCATCATCAGTATCACCATTTTCAGTGTTGTAGTTTTCAGTGATCATCATTGGCATCAACTGACAATCTTTGATTTCTAATGCCCAACGAAGCTTTAAGAAAAAAAATCTCAAGAAGCTCTGAAAATGAGGCAAAGTTAAAATGTCTTGAGAAAGTATTAAATATCCTGAATTTACTTTCAGAGTAATAAGGTATAACAGAAGCCTGGTTAGGACATAATATTGAAGGGGGTCTTTTTATCTTTCTCGAATCTTATCTCTATTCATGTTTCATCGTTTACAATAGGAATCCTGTGACTCACATGAGAACACAGGTATAAGAATCGTGTGACTGTATTTTTATAGAAAGAACGTGAATTGGAAGACTGGCCTCTAATTTCATCTCTGCCCAAATTCTGAAATCCTTAGTAGAGTTTGCTTTAAAAGGAAACTTCTGTGGGTAAAATAATGTGAGAACCTGTAGTGACAGTCCTTGCCACTCAGTTCTTATTTAGACCACCAACCTCGAAGTTACTTCAGGGTCCTTCATTATTAGGAAGCCAGAGGACTTCTGGAAAATTATGTGTTTTTAAACAATCCTTGGACAGTGTTCTACTTTTGATTTTCTGAGAAAAACTCTCATACTTATCATCAAAGCATATTTCACCATGAATCTATTTTCCCCAAATGTGAAATTTACAAATTGGAGCAGTCAATACATACTCTTATGATGTGCCCAAGATCATGCATTAGTGTATTAATAATCAATTCCATAATACTGCATATACAAATCAGCTTTCTAGAAGAAAATCCTGGAATATGGTGACAAATTAGAAAATGCATGCAGAGAATAACTAATAGACATATTTACATTAAAACATTTGAAAGGATAACATCAACTTGAAGTATGAACACTCTATGGACCACCTTATATTCCCTTTTACACCTTCTCATGGTAAATGATCTTAATGGAAGGCAATAAGTAAGAAATGTGATTGGTCAGCAATATTTATGCTAATATTTGAGGAAAAGAAGTTAAATAGCTTCAGATAATTTTTGAGCAAAAATGACTGATTTCTCAAGCATTAGTCATAGGGAAAGGGGAATAAGAGCATTAGGAGAATTATTTAAACAGCAGTTTATATTAAAACATTTTAATTACAAAAATCCATTAAATATTTAAAACCAAAGAAGTATTTGGCAGTCCAACTCTAGACAACAGAAACTTGGTTATAGTATTTCGTACACCTGTTAAACTATGAAGAAAGGCTTTAGTTTCTTTTAAGATTTTTTTCTATTCATCTTTGGCATTTAGAGTAGATTAGCTAATTATTGGGTGTGGATGTCTGCGGCTGGAGCTTTTCTCCTGAGGAATCAATATTTATTTAATGATTTTTTTAAGGCAAAATTATCATCTGTTTTTTCAGGGTGGTCGTGGTACTTTCCAGTTGTAAAATTAACTCGGCTGAGATTCAAGAAATTCACATGGGTTAAGGTTAAATGGAGAATTTTTATTCTTTTAGAATTGAAATTTGGGCTGGTCAGAGCCTCTCATCATTTTTTTCCCTCTAAACATAGGGCCATGTTATTCTGGAGAGTGATCACTGTTAAATCTAAGGTAAGTCTTAGTATGAGTCTTTATTCCTTCCTATTAAAGAAATTGCCCTTAGTTCTCCAATCTCTACCCCCCCACACACAATATTACATACTCTAAACTAAGATTAAGAAGGTGAATAAATTCAGCACTAACAAAATGAGTCCTTTGGCCTTTGCAAAATCAAGCCAGTTCATCCTGAGCCAAGAAGAAGAAGATAGTTTTGTTCTGATGTATTAAGTCAGTTTTTTTCAATTATTTTAAAAATACTCCTTTAATTAGAAAAGCATACAATTCAACTTTAAAACAGTTTGTTTTAAACAGCCAATTCATCTTTAGAAAAGCCTAGGAGAACATAAATAAGGATTATCATCCTTCATCTTATGGAGGAAAGTGATAATAATCATTCACTGATCTATTATCCATACAAAATAAAGCGCTGGAGAAATGTTAGAATTTAAACAATCTTGGCATCTGGGGTAAGTTTAGAAAAATAGGAAAGCCACATTAAAACAGAAAGAAAAGTTTTTAAAAGACTAAAAACAGACCAGATGTTGACTTCTGGATGTCAATGGCAACAAGAGAAAACAACACATGTGGATTCAATGTTCTTTCCACAGACAGAATCTCAGAAAAACATACTCTCTGAGAGAGCCGACCAATTATGTTTGACTGTAAACCACTGTCTAACACACCCTACCACATTCCTGTGCCTGGGAAAATAAGAGAGATGGAGATAAATAGGCTTAAAAGATAGGTCCAAACTTCAAGGAGAAAAGTCAGGAAATTACCAGTGATTGAAATAAATAAAAACTCACATTGCGTGGATATCTCACCATTAGCTTCAACATTTTCATTTGCCTGGAGGATAACCAGCTAGATATTTCATGACCTAGATATTATCGGGATGTAAATGAGAAAAGTGAATCTCACACATATAATTTGCAGAGAATCACCCAGCAGGAAGGTTAAAAATGGGTTTGATATTGACTGTGTTTGTTTTCAGACTCCACAAACCCGTTTCTGCTTATGCAATCTCTACCTTAATTAGGGGCGTTCCCAACCAACCAGATTCTAAAACTTGTGCAGAAGATATAAAAGAAAACGCCCAGAATGGACTTCTAAACTTGAGACCCTTCACTAGATTTTTTTTTTTTTTTTTTTTTTTTTTTGCGGTACGCGGGCTTCTCACTGTTGTGGCCTCTCCCGTTGTGGAGCACAGGCTCCGGACGCGCAGGCTAAGCGTCCATGGCTCACAGGCCCAGGCGCTCCGCGGCATGTGGGATCCTCGCGGACCGGGGCACGAACCCGTGTCCCCTGCATCAGCAGGCGGACTCTCAACCACTGCACCACCAGGGAAGCCCTCCCTTCACTAGATTTTTTATTTGCTGTCTCATATCTGTATGATGCTGAAATTAAATTCTCTGGGTCTTTTGTCTCAACAGTCTTCCAATAACATAGTTAGATCATGGGGTCATGGTGTGATCTAATAAACAAGAGTGGAGACACAGAGTCCCCTCTTAGGAGCATTTCACAGTCTAATGCAGGGAGGCAGCAAGGTAATTAGCTATGACAATACAGTGCAGCTATGAGCTGAGAGACAGGAATGCACAGAAAACCTTGAAAGTTCAAATAGGTACACTAACCCAGCGTGGTGGGGTGTGGGACACAGAAGTCTTCCTCAAAGAGGTGACCATTTTGCTGACTTTTGAAGAACCGGTGCAAGTAAACTAAGCAAGGATGTGAGGAAAAAGGCATTCCAGGCAGAATGAGTGCCCTGAGCTAGAACATGGAGCCTGAGAAAGCATAGGAATTCCAGAACCTATAAGTCGTGGCATGAGAAAAGGAACTTCGTTTTTGTTCACTGATTTATCCCCAGTGCCTAGAAGGGTACCAGCCTCAAAGTAGGTTCAAAGCTATGAATGATTAAATCAATCAATCCAGTCATTTATTATCAGCCATTTTTTAAACATCTTTATTGGAGTATAATTGCTTTACAATGGTGTGTTAGTTTCTGCTGTATAACAAAGTGAATCAGTTATACATATACATATGTTCCCATATCTCTTCCCTCTTGCGTCTCCCTCCCTCCCACCCTCCCTATCCCACCCCTCTAGGTGGTCACAAACCATGGATAACAGCCATTTTTGACTGTTGAATGGAGGGGCAGTTTTAAAGGGGCAAGGAGACTAGTCGGGAGACTTTGGCATTAGTCTGGTACAAGATGATGGAAGCTTAGACAAGGGCAGTGGCAGCAAAGATGAAGGAATGTGAGAGAATTTGAAGTGTATTTTGGAAGTAGAGTCAGGGAACTTGGTGTTTAGAAGAATGAAGGGACCAAGGAGGGCTACCGCATGGCTGAAGGCAGGCAGGAGTTGCGTTCTCTTCAAATCTAACAGTAGTAAATGGGGGTGGAGATAAACCAAGTAAGCAGTAGTTATGCAGCATTAGTATTTAAGTAATTGAGGTACTTAACTGATGTTAAGTGTTTCTTCTAACCTGACTCTAATTTTGTATAATAAGAAAAATATAAGTTAAAATTTTGCTTAACTATTTCAGCAGTTATACCTTTTTTTTAAAAGATCATAATTATGTTTCTTAGTGTTAGGCTTATGGATGATTTTTTGTTCTTTGTATGTTTTGATTGACTATTTCACAACAATTACATAATTATGGGGTGGTCATATTTTATGCAATGGATGTATCTCTGAAACTCCTGCATCACAAATACTTGAAAAATTCAAGACTTGTTTCAGCAAAGCACAGATGTTATTTCTGTTTAACACCTACAGTGGTGCCACTATTAGTACAAACACAATTTACCATTCACTACCATTTTCAAAATATTATTGGGGGTATAAAGATTAGTATTATTTTAAAATTGATGAATAAATACAAATTATTTTATAGTAATGAAAAGTGATACAAGTCAAACACACATAAAAGACACCACATTACACGTTCTTAGAAAAAAAATCTATTTCCTTTTTGAACAGTTGTATATTTGAATAGAAAATATCCTCTTATCTTTGAGTTAGGATTTTTATTTGCATGGTTTACCCTCTGTTTAGATAAGAATGCCTTAGTCAGGCACCATAGCCACCTATTGACATATCAAATTATAAGTGAATTACCTGAGAGAAAAATAAAACCCAAAATCTGCTTGGCAAATCAAAAATCAAACGGGTAGTCAATGTTACAGATATTTATCTAAATTTCTAGATATTAAGCAACACATGAATTATTACTTTTATATAATTTTCCTTAAACAAAAAATGGAATTTAAATGTTAACTGAGTTATTAGTTCTGATTATCTTTGTAGTTTATATCTCATCCAATCTCTGAGAAACCAAAGGAACTCATTGAGTCTGTAATTGAAAGAGGCCAGGGTCATCTCAGTGGCCATCGGCAGGCCAACTGTACTTTCTGTCTCCAAGAAAGGAACCCTGAGGGATCTTTATCCATCTGAGTTATGTATGTGTGTGGGGAGAGGGGTGAGCGTGGCAGGGAGATGTGGTGAGGGGTGGTTTGAACATTTCACTAAGTACAAACTGAAGGAATCAAAAAATTAGATGCTGAATGAAACAAGAGGCATAGACATCTGGAGGTCAGAAGTCTTACCCTACGGTAACACACCACACATCATACACACACAACTGGCTTCCACCTCTACTTCTTACTTTGTTCAAACATAGAAGTCTTCTTTCTCATGCTGGTTCACCATCATCAAAGTCTTTGACTCTATCCACTAGTGAGAAGCCTCTAGAATCTCTCTGATGAACTAAGAACACTTATTCTCTTCCATCTTCCGTAGAATGTTCCCAACATTCCAGTAGAATGTTCCAAACTGCTCTGCTTTCTAAAGTAGCCTGTGGTTGGTTTCAAGACAGAAACACTTGACTAGAATCCTTCTGTGAAGAGTCGCCCCTTTCCACACCCACATTCCTTCATGAAATGTGGGAAGTGGGAGTCAGGAGAGGGCTTCAGAAACCTTTTTGTGAGATGGTTTATGGAATGCAGCATAGGTACACATAAGCCTAGACAGACATACAAATATATACTTGTTTACCAAGGTTGAAATCCTGAATTTTCTGAAGTCTGCCATTCATGAGAAGGTTTCATTATTCATAGACTGGTTACAAAATACATACTTATTTTCCAGGAAATGTAAGTAGAAAAAGACATACTTGGTATTAAATAAAACCCTATCTGTGCAGAAGACATCTGTGGCTCCAAAAATCTGACTCCTGTTTAGGTGCCAAAGCTGGTCAAAGACTGGCTTACATGCTGCATAAGTACTTTCTTCTTGCACCATGCTTGAATACAGTCTGATAAATAATACTGGGTGTCCATGAGTCTTAGCTATATTATTTATTATTCATCATTTGGAAAATGTGCATTTTTGTATCTACTGCTTTTTGTATGGAATTTTATTTTCCTATTTATCTTCTGAATTTATCAAATGCTAAAATTTTAATATACCATGCAAAATGTACATAAAATGGTTTCATCAGAGCTCTTTGATGCATTCCTTCTGTTTACAATCAGTGGTTTATAAGAAGAACAAGTATTCATAAATACTCATTTTTGGCTTTTCTGGGAAATATCTGTCATCATTTTCATGACACAATGTAATTTTTAGTTTATCATCATTTTCATGACACAATGTAATTTTTGGTTTAAGTGAAGGAGGTCCATTAAAGTAGTCTAGACTGATCAGATGGAGGGGGTCTGAGCATGCAGAAGTTTTTTCAGCTTCACAAACACCATACAGTTGTTCTTTAAACCCCCAAACTCTTTGAATTTCCTGCTATAAAATATAATAAGAATGTAAACATTCGTTAACTGGGCCCTTAATTGTATAAAAATAGTGCTTCTCCAAGGAAGCAAAGCAGGATCATTAACATACATTTTTCTTATGATTCCTCAAGTTCTCTACTAAAATATTACTGACAGTAGAATTTGAGGACAGCTTTTCCGACTGCATTGTTTAAGCCAACTCAATACAGCCTATGGTCTCATCACAAACATAAGAAATATAAATTGTTAGTAAGATGTCTTGTTATACGAAAGACTCCAAATACTCATTGGGGTGTATATCCATCTTTATTTTGAGATATCAGATTTGCTTTCAGTCAAAAGAAAACTTAGCTTAAGTCCAATTTATTCTTACTTAGATGTTGCCATAGAAAGTCAGCAAGGGAGAGATAAAGTGTTGTTTGCTACAAATAAACATAAATAGGTACAAATAAAGGTTTCAGTTTTCAGTGGGAGGAGCAAAGGACTTTTATTTTTATTTTTTTAATTTAATTTTATTTTTTTTTTTGCAAAGGACTTTTAAATGCTCCTTCCCTAACAACTCTGTTCAATATTCCGTAACAACCTAATTGGGAAAAGAATTTGAAAAAGAGTAGATACGTGTATATGTATAACTGAATCACTTTGTTGTACACCCGAAACTAACACAGCATTGTTAATCAACTATACTCCAATATAAGATAAAAAGATTAAAAAAAAAGTCTGTGGGAAACTTAATTTAATGAGACAATAAACGATTTCAGAACTATGATTATAGTAGTCTACTTGTTTAAAGGAAGATGTAAAAAGATATTTTCTGTTACTGATGGGATAATAATCATGTTTACATCCACTGACCTCTGGGGATTTTAGCTAGGTGCTTAGCTAGCAGTCTACCACCAGAATTCCCCAGTGGACCAGGAAGAGTCAAAACAGTAAGATATTTGAATGTTTGCACAAGTTGTACTACAGTAGCAAGAAATTCACAATAATTGTTTTAAAAAAACAAAGCATCTGAAAACATTTCAGGTGTTTGATAACTAGGCATGGTTCATCTTTTGGATGAATGTGCAGTTTTATATTTTTAATCAGGATATTGTTGCTTTTCAAGAATAAATGTAAAATACACTATAATTACAAGCAACATTCTTCAATTCATGTTTCTATCTTGATTATCACTATAAATGGTGTATCAGATATACTTTTAACTGCACTAATTGAAACCTGAAATAACATGGGGTTAAATCATAAAGAAATTATTTATTTTACTGAACCATGAGTCTAAAAATTGGTTCAGCACCAATGGTATTATCAGAGTTTCTGATTTTCACATTTTGGCTTGATCACTTTAGTGTGTTACCATTTCATTTTCATGCTCATTATTTCATGATCTCGAAACGACTGCTGAAGCTCCAGGAATCATATTCAGAAGCAAGACAGGAAGATGAGGTAATAATGACATTGATCCCCTCTCCTCTTATGTTTATCTCTTTTTTTTTGGTTACATTTATTTTTTTAAAGACTTCATTTTTTTAGAGTAGTTTTAGGTTCACAACAAAACTGAGCAGATGGTAGAGATTTTCCCACATATACCCTGTCGCCACACGTGCATAGTCTCCCCCGTTATCAACATCACTCAGCAAAATGGTACATTTGTTACAATTGATGAACTACATTATATCATAACTCCTGGTGTTGTACATTCTATGGGTTTTAACAAACGTGTAATGATATATACCCATTGTCATGGTATCATACAAAGTATAAAATATATTTTCACTGCCTTAAAAACCCTCTCTGCTCTACCCATTCATCCCTTCCCCCAACTCCACCCCTAGTAATTACCCACCTTTGTACTGTCTCCATAGTTTTGTCTTTTCCAGAATAGTTAGAATCACAGTGTGTAGCCTTTGCAGAGTGGATTCTTTCACTCAGCAATATTCATTTAGAGTTTCCCCATGTCTTCTCATGGCTTCACAGTTCATTTCTTCTTAGCACCAAATAATACAGACATACCTCATTTATTGCACTTCCCAGATATTGCATTTTTTACAAATGGAAGGTTTGTGGCAACCCTGTGTCTAGCAAATCAACAGCATTAATTTTAAATAAACGTGTGTGCATTGTTTTTTCAGACATAGTGCTATTGCACACTTAATAGACCACAGTGTAGTGTAAAAATAGCTTTTGTGTGTTATAATTTGTGTGTCTCACTTTATTGCAATACTTGCTTTATTATTTTGATGGTGTGGAACCAAACCTGCAACTTCTCTGAGGTGTGCCTGTATTCCATTGTCTCAATGTACCACAGTTTATTTAGCCATTCACCTTCTGAAGGGCATCTTGGTTGCTTCTGAATTTTGGCAGTTATTCATAGAGCTGTTATAGACATCTGTGTGCAGGTGTTGGAGTGGACATAAGGTTTTAGCTCCTTTGGGTAAATACTAAGGGGTGAGTTTGTTGGGTCATATGGTAATACAATCTGTGAAACACAGGTAAAACCTATGAACACAGTCAGTCCTCCATATTCACAGGTTCCACATCTGTAGATTCAACCAACTGTGGATCGAAAATATTTGAAAAAAGAAATTCCAGAAAAGTTCCAAAAAGCAAAACTCGAATTTGCCCTGCGTCGGCAAGTATTTACATAGCATGTATGTTGTATTTACAACTAATTATATGGTATTTACATTGTATTAAGTATTATAAGTAATCTCGAGATGATTTAAAGTATATGGGAGGATGCACATAGGTTATATGTAAATGCTATGCCATTTTATATGAGGGACTTGAGCATCCATGGATTTTGGGGGGTGGTTCTGGAACTAATCCCCCATCAGATAGTGAGGGTGGCTGTATGTTGTTTTTTAAGAAACTACCAGACTGTCTTCTAAAGTGGCTATACCATTTTGCATTCCCACCAGCAATGTATGAGAGTTCCTATTGCTTCACATCCTTGTCAGCATTTATTGTCAGTGTTCCAGATTTTGGTTATTCTAATAGATGTGTAGTAGTATCTGACGATGTTTTAATTTGCTTATTTGCCAGCTGTATACAGGCATACCTCAGAGATATTGCAGCTTCAGTTCCAGACCACCACAATAGAGTGCATATGGCAATAAAGCATGTCACATGAATTTTTGGCCTCCCAATGCACATAAACTTTATATTTACAGCAGAATGCAATCTATTAAGTGTTCAGTTATGTCCATTTTGAGTAAGTGTTCGATATTAAGTCTATTATGTCTTTAAAAAAGTACATACTTTAATTAAAAAATACTTTATTGCTAAAAAGTGCTAGCCATTATCTGAGCCTTCAGCAAGTCATGGTAGTGACATCAAAGATCACTGACCACAGATCACCATAACATACAATAATAATAATAAAGTTTGAAATATTGCAAGAATTACCAAAGTGTGATCTAGAGACATGAAGTGAGGAAATGCTGTTGGAAAAATGGCATCAATAGACTTGCTTGACATGGCTTTGCCATAACCCTTCAATTTGTAAAAAAACACAGCATCTGCAAACTGCAGTAAAGTGAAGTGCAATAAAGTGAGGTATGCCTATATCTTCTTTGGTAAGGTGTCTCTTAAGATCTCTGTCCCACTTTTTAATTTGGTCACTTGTTTTTTATTGTTGAGTTTTATGAGTTTGTAAAAATATGTTATAAATTCAGTTTTTTATTAGAAGTGTCTTTTGCAAGTATTTTCTCCTAGTATATGGCTTGTCTTCTCATCCTCAAGCCACTGTCTTTTGCAGAGCAGAAGTTTTTAATTTTATGAAGTCCAGATTGTGAACTAATTCTTTTGATAGACTTTGGTGTTGTATCTAAACAGACATCACCATACCCAAGGTCATCTAGGTTTTCTCCTATGTTATCTTCTAGGATTTTTATAGATTTGTGTCTCACACTTAGATCTGTGATCCATTTTGTGTTAATTTTTGTGATGTGTGTAAGGTCTGTAGCTGGATTGATTGATTGATTGCTTGCTTGATTTGCATGTAGATGTCCAGTTGTTCCAGCACCATTTGTTGAAGAGACTGTTTTTGCCCCATTGTATTGCCCTTGCTCCTTTGTCAAAGATCCAGTTGACTATGTTTACAGGGATCTATTTCTGGATTCTCTATTTTGCTACATCTATTTGTCTGTTGTTTCACCAATACCACACTGTCTTGAGTACTGTAGCTTTTTAATAAATCTTAAAGTTGGATACTGTTAGTCTTCCAACTTTGTTCTTCTCCTTCAATATTGGCTTCAATATTGGCTATTCTGGGTTGTTTTCCTCTCCACACTTAGCTCTTTAACAAAAAAATCCAAGTTTTCCCAGAAATCTCCAAAAACTCCCTCAAATGTCATTGGCAGGACTGTATCACATGGTCATTCCTTAGTAGTATGAGGGATTGGGGAAAATGTATACCAGGCTCTTTCAGCCTCTATAGAGGAAAGAGAGGGAAGGACAATAGTTTTCATGGCTCTTGGATGAGCCAACCATCAGGGTCTGCTAAATTAGGAATAAGGTAAACTACAGTAGCCTGATAATAGGGGCTTGCTATATGAACTGAGGAGTAAGGTCAGCCTTTCCTATATAGGGTGGAAGAGTTTATAAGAGCTTCTGCTACTAACTTACCTCCAGCTCCTTTGATCCCAAATTCTATGCCGTGTTATACAGCTAGGTTAAGCCACTGACCCTCAAAGTAGTATTTTACTAAATATGATATCTTTAACACATTGTATACAGTCATACATGATGCCTTAAAATCATTATTTTATACTGAACAGCAATACGAATGAGCAAAATATAAATATATAAATCAACATGGATAAATTTTATAAACACAATGTTGAGTGCGAAAAAAAAGGACACAAATGAGTACCTGTCATGTGATTCCACTTACATAAAGTTCAAAGTTGGACAAATTTTATCTATGGTCTTAAAAGTCAGATAGTGACTTCCTTTGGGGACAGGGTAGTGACTGAAAGGGGGTCTGAGGGAAATTTCTGGGATATGGTAATATTCTGTCTCTGGATGTAAGTCCTGGTTGCACAGATGTGTTTATTTTGTGAAAATTTATTAAGCTATACACCAGTGATCTGCGTGTGTGTGTGTATCTTCAATTACTTCAGTACAGTTTGCTCAAAACAAACAAAATTGTAATAATAAAGTCATTTAATTTGAATTATCATGGCTTAGAGTTTGCCAATAATTTTTGGAGATTTTAATACTCAGGTTTTTCGGGGATCTACCTTCATGTATTACCTGTATCTAATGAAAGCTACATTTCTCTCAGAATCAGGCTGATTTCGTCTCAACTGATTGTTCAATGTGAATGATTTGGAAGAAAAATCAAATAAATAAATAAATAAACACACTCATATACTCATTATGTGGATAGGTGTCTATGTAAGAATTGTCAAAGTTCTGATCTAAATTTTTTTAATTCCCATAGAATATTGACATAAAGTTGATCCAATTTAGGTTGCATATTTTAAACTCTAACTACAAGAAGTCTGCAAGCGTATTTTCTATGTAAATTTCTATACACAGTATTAGTATCCTCCATAGAAGGAATGGTGGTTTCTGCCAAGTTGAGTTAAATGTACAGAGCATGACTTTTCAGGGAACACTGTATCTATTGTATTATTTGATGCAAATACTGCTACTTATATTCTCACTGCAAAATAGTCTTAAAATATATTCATGACTTGCACAGAAAGGGGCTAGAACTCACTAGCCCTAGCCAGTATCAGAGTAAAAGTTCATTTTCTACGATATTATGCAAAATAATGATTAATTTATATCTTAAGATAAAATGTGTCTATTTATAGGTACATATAAATTAGCAAGGAAAAATATTTTACAGGTTATAGCAAGAGAAACAAATCTTCTAAAGACTGTTTGATCTGTTATCTGCAGAGAAGCTTCTATGAATTTTATCTACTTATATAGAAAGGAAAACTTAACCCTATATTTCTAGTTTCAAAGGACAGGATAATCTTAAGGATCACAAGAAAGAAGGAAATACTGAGATATGAAAACAGTGGGTTAAAGAGTCTTCTGTAAAAGACATTGTGGTAGAAAATAAATGGGATTATAATTGATTCCTATGAACTTTCTCCACTTGCCCACTTAAGCTCCAGTTCTAATCGACTGGACAGGGTTTCCTTTCTTCTCAGCATAGCACCAAATATGTCCTTGACTTATGCCAAACTGCACAAAAAGAGCAATAATGCACTGGCAATTCTGGCTTCAAAAAGTGGCCCTTTTATGCCTGGGTAGTATTTCGTAGAATGTATTAGCGGTACTCTGCAAGCAGTCTCCTGACTTGTGCACCAAACAATAACTCACTTCTAATCTATAATTTGAGATAGAGAGTTTGGTGGCATGAAGGAGACCTTTCTAATATTATATAATCTATGAAATAGAGAGTCCTCAGTAGGAATATATACACAAAATGGAATTATGTTCTCCACCTCTAGCAGTTGGAAAACATTATGCACTGGTGTATACAATGCTGTCCTTTTAATTGCACATGCTTAAACAAAATACCATATTATAGTTATATTTTGGCATTAAGGAGAGTCAAGAACTGAAAACTGGAATATGTTAGACTGAGAAAAATTATAACAAAAAATTCTATATCAGGTTGCCATTTTTTGAACAAGCACAGTAATTCAGTATTGGGATCTCATAAAAATTTATTTACCACGCATTTTTCCATTTGTTTTATTAAAAGTTTATCATACAGAAGAGTGTGTAGATGTATATTTTGGCTTAAAAAGTTTTACTAAATTATGCATCCATGTGTTTGCTGCCAGTTCTTTCAAAAGTTCCCCTGTGTTCCTCTCCCCAGTTGCATCACCTTCTCACTCTCCACCCAGAGGTTTATCATTCTGACTTTTATAATAATCACCCTATTTTCTTTTCATTTTAAATAATTTTACTGCTTATGAATATATCTCTCCCATCTTTGAACTTAATGAATATAAACTATAACATCTCCTCTGTCAACTTTATTTCATTCAATTAATATGAGGTTTAGGGGAGATTCATTGGTGTGTGTAGCTGCCCTTCATTCAGTTTCCCTGCTGAATAGTATTCCATTTTAGGACTATTTTCCATTCTACTATTGATGGACATTTTGGTTTTCTTGTAATTTTTATTAATATTCTTATGTATTTACTCCAGAAGTGAAATTCGGGGATCATACATTTTGTGTACATTCACCTTTCCTGTGGAATGCCAGTCTGTTTTTGAAAGTGTTTGGGTCAATTTGTACCTCACACCACCAATGTACTGATTTATGTGAGAAATTTATATAATCTGGATACTAGTGTTTGGTTGTTATAGAGAGTAAAAACTATCTTCTTTAGTTTTTTGTTTGTTTGTTTTTTACTTCCTTCATGGTGTCTAGATGAAGGTAAGTTTTAAACTTTAATGTGGATGGATATATCACTTTCTCCTTTGGGACTTGACATTTTGTGTTGTGTTCAAAACATCTTTCAAATCTATTTAAAATAACTTTTAAACCCCAAATCTTTAAGATATATCCAAGAATTTTCTTCTAAAAGATATATAGTTTGGCCTTTCATGTTTAGTTCTTTAGTACATTTGAAGATGATTTTTAATGTATAAAGTGAGCTAGAAATTTGATTTTTTTCTTTTTCTGATAGTCATTCCAGCACCATTTATTAGAATGTCACTTCTTTCTGCACACAACTATATGTTATCCTTGTAATATATCAAGAGTTCATATATGCCAGGGTCTGTTTCTGGACTTTTTATTTGGTTGCATTGGTCTATTGGTTTATCCCATGCACATACCACACTGTCAGGATGTAATTCGTTTTAGTATCTGCTAGGAAAGTCTTCTCAATTCTATCTTTTTCTTCAAGATTTTCTTAGCTATTCTTGGCTCTTAGACTACCAAATAAAATTTTCTAACGTGCAGGTCAAGTACAATAGAGAAACATTTGGCAGTATGATTGGAATTGCTTGAATTTATTCATTAATTTGAGGAGCATTAACATTTTTGCCATATGTTATCTTCTAGTCCTTGAACATGGTATATATCTATTTAGATGTCCTTTAAGTTGTTTCACTAAGATTTAATAATATTGCACACAAAGGTCTTACACATCTTTTGTTAGGTTCATTCCTAGTTACTTCCTGTTTTGATGTCATTGTAAATGGTTTTTGTTTAGTTTTTTTGCTTGCTTGCTTGTTTTAGTAAGAATTTTAGAGCACTTTTAACTTCACAGCAAAATTGAGTGGAGGGCCAGAGATTTCTCATATGTCACCTTGTCCCCATGCATCCATAACCTTCCCTGTTATCAACACTGCTCACCAGAATGGTACATGTGTTACAACTGATGAATCTACATTGACACATCGTAAAGTCCATCGTTTACATTATGGTTCATTCTTAGTATTGTACATTCTGTGAGTTTGAAAAAATGTATAATGACATGTATCCATCATTATGGTATCATTCAGAGTAGTTTCACTGCCCTAAAAATCCTCTGTGCTCTATTCATATCTCTCCCCACCCAAACCCGGCTAACCACTGATTTTTTATTGTCTCCATAGTTTTACCTTTTACAGAATGTCACTATACAGAACATGATCTTTTCAGATTGACTTCTTTCACTTAGTAATATGCATTTAAGGTTTCCCTGTACCTTCTCATGTCTTGATAGTGCATCTCTGTTTAGCACTGAATAGCATTCCATTGTCTGGATGTACTTCAGTTTATTTATCCATTCACCTACAGAAGGACATCTTGCAAAACTTATTTGCAAGTTTTAGCAATTATGAATAAAGCTGCTACAGACATCCATGTGCAGGTTTTTGTGTGGACATAAGTTTCCTACTTCTTTGGGTAAATACCAAAGAATGCATTTGCTGGATCACATGGTAAGAGCATGTTTAGTTTTCTAAGAAACTGTCAAACTGTCTTCCAGAGTAGCTATACCACTTCACATTCCCACCAGCAATGTATGAGAATTCCTATTTTCACCTCCTCGCCAGCATTTGTTGCTGTAGCTGTTCCAGATAGTGGCCATTTTATTAGGTGTGTACTGGTATCTTGTTTTAATTTGCATTTTTCTGATGTCTTATGGTGTGAAACATCTTTTCATATGCTTATGTGCATCTGTATATCTTCTTTGGTGAGATGTCTTAAGGTCTTTGGCCCATTTTTTAATCAGGTTATTTTCTTCTTGTTTAGTTTTAAGAGTTTTTTGTATTATTTTATACAATCCTTTATCAAATGTGTCTTTTGCAGATGTTTTCTCCCAGTCTATGGTTTATCTTCTCACTTTCTTGCCATTATCTTTCAGAGTAGAAGTTTTAAATTTTGTCTTTTTTATCTTATAAACATTTACTGTTATAAATTCCCCTTTGTGCACTGCATTAACAGAATTCCATAGAGTTTGTTATGTTGCATTTCATTTTCATTCAGTTAAAATACTTTCTAATTTCCCTTAAGACAGTCTATTGAAGCATAGATTATTTTGAATCATGAACTTTAATTTTCAAGTGTTCGGGGACTTTCTTGTTTTCTTTCTGTCGTTTGTTTTTAGTATAATTCCATTATGGTCAAAGAACATACTTTGTATGATTTCCATTATTATATATTGGTCAGTGTGAATTATAATCCAGAATATCATCCATCTTGGTGAATATTCCCTGTGCTCCCAGAAAGAATGTGTATTTTGCTGATCTTGGGTGGAGTTCTATAAATGTCAAGTAAATCAAATTAGTTGATGGTATTAGTTTGTTCTATATTTGTGCTGACTTTCTTTCAACTACTTTTATTTATTACTGAGAAAGGACTGTTCAAGTCTCCAGCTATAATTTTGAATGTGTCTATTTTTCCTTTTAGCACTGTAGCTTCTTGCTTTGTGTATTTTGAATATCTGTTGTTAGGTTCCTATACATTGGGAATTATTATGGCTTTTGGTAAATTGAAACTGTTTTTCATTATGTAATATCCATCTTTATTCCTGGCAATGTTTTTTGCTCTGAAGTATGCTTTGTGATATTACCATAGTCAGTCCACCTTTCTTTTGATTAGTTTTTGCATAGTATATCATTTCTCATCATTATTTCAACTTGCCTATCACATTATATTTTAAGTGGCTATTTTTAGACAGTATATAGTTCATTTTTAAAATCTCTTCTGACCATTTTTGCTTTTTAATTGGTATCTTCAGATTGCTTACATTTAATATAATTATTGATATGTTTAGATTTAAAACTATCATTTTTTGTTTTCTGTTTTTCCCTTTGTTTTACATTATTCTGGTTCCCATTTCCAGTCTCCTTTGGGTTAAAGATGTCAAGACTGTCACATTTCCCCTTATATTTACTCTTTCTGTTGCTCTTCCTTCATTCCTGAAGTCCCAAGTTTTTTTCTGGAATCATTTCCCTTCTTTCTGAAAAGCTTCCTTAGCTTCCTTTAGAAATTATTTCACAGCAGATAGATACAGATTCTCTTAGTTTTCCTTCATCTGAGAATATCTTTAATTTACCTTCACTACTAAAAGGATATTTTATTTAGATATAAAATTCAGGGTTGACAGTTTTTTCTTTCAACAGTTTAAGAACTTCATGCCATTTCTTGCCTTCTGTGGTTTCTGATAAGAAATCCTCAGTTATATGAATCATTATTCCCCTTATAGTTATGTCATTTTTCTTGGAATGCTTTCAATATTTTTTCTTTATCTTGGGTTTTTAGCAGTTTGATTATGCTGTGTGTACCTGGACATAGATTTCTTTGAGTTTACTCTATTTGGGATTTGCTTAGCTTCTTGAACCTCTAGGTTTATGGGGTTGTTTTTTTCCCCAAACTTGGGAAGTTTTCAGCCATTACTTAATTTTTTTTCATCAATACCCTATTTCTCCTATTTTTCTGAGACTCTATTGGCATATTGCTAGGCCTTCTGGTATTTTCCCACTGATCCCTGAGATTCTATTTATTTTTCCCAGTGTTTTTCTCTCCATTGTTCAGATTAGATTATTTATATTGCTCAGTCTCCAAACTTACTGAATGACTGTTCTCTCTGTTATTTTCATTCAGCTACTGAGCCCATTCAATGAGATTGGGGGGGGGGTGGCTATTGTATTTACCCATGCTAAAATTTTAATTTGATTCTTCTTTATATCTTCTATTTCTTTGCTGAAACTTTTTATTTTAACACTTATTGCAAGAGTGTTCGGGATTGCTTCTTGAAGCATTTGTATAATAGCTGTTTCAAAGTCTTTGTCAGATATTTCCAACATTTATGTTATCATAACATCAGTGTCTGTTGATTGCCTTTTCTCGTGTGTTGAAATATTTGTGGTTCTTTCTATGCCAAGTTATTTTAGACATACTGTGAATTACTTTAAGAGACTTTAAGTATTGTTTAAATTCTATGTAGAATATTGATATTCTACCCCTTGTGAGCTATGGTTTTAGTGTTAATTCAGTTTTTAAAACCTTTGTTTTGCTCTTTATTCTCTCTTGGATATGTGCCCCACAGTGGTCAGTCTCAGCCCTACTCTATCTTGTTAGTTTAGTTCTCAAAATCTTTGGGATGCTTCTTAGGATCAGATCTATGCATATACAGATTAAGGGGAAACCCTGAAGTTCCTAAATGATGTTATTGTATCACTTTTATAAGCTCCTCTCTCTCCATGATCTCCCCAGTACTTTGATTCCCAGGGGCTTCATTTTTTGGTGGGGATCTCTAGTGAAACCACTCATCATCCTCTGTGATGTCATGCTCTGGGCTTACTGGAATGAGGACAGAGAGAAATAAAATGTAATATGGCTTGTCCTATTCTTTTGAAGTTATAGCTACAACCAAAGGAGAGGAAGGTGCCCTTCCCTCAGAGTTTTGGCTTTTGTAGTTTTCCATAGATCTCTCTCTTTCCCTGCAAAAGAATTCCCTGCAGACTGGGGCAAGAAAATAGAACCAAGCAAAGAGAACAAAAATTATGAATTTCTCTGCTTCCTCTCAGCATTAGGAATTTCTGTGTCTGGTCTTCAAGACAGAACTAGAGAGCTTATCCAAAAGCTCTCTCTTGCTCTGTGCCACAGGGTCCACTTGTGAGTTTACAGCTGCATTGCATTCAGGCAGGAGTACTGGAGGAAAAGAAATGGTAAACTCACTGCCTATTCAGTGTTATTTAGAAATTCTGGTGTTCTTCTCCAACCTGCCTACTGCAGAAAAATTTCAGAGACTTGCCACAGTTGATCCATGCATTCTGTCTGTGTTTCATAGTTGCATTCAATGGGAAAAGGTGAAATGTGCTTATTGCATTTCATACAGAAGCAGAACCCCATTTTATTCTTTATAATTTCATACTCCTTGAAAATATTATCTCACAGTTATATTTATTTTATAATTATCACAAACATTTTTATTTCATATTCTGTGTCTGGTAATTCCAATACATACAGTCTTTCCCTGTTTATTATTGTTACTATTGCTTCTCTGTTGTGACTTGTCAAGTTTTTCAATTCTGTGGAATTCTATTTGTTAGAAATTCTTTGAGAACTGGGTTAAAAGTAGATGCTTTCTCAGAGGATTTCTCTTAGTTTCTAGAAGTTGAGTGCATTACCAATTTGAGGTCACATAAAGTTAAAATTTTGACATGAATTTGTTCAAATCATATGAGTAATATGAATTCTAACTCCAAATTGATACAAGGTTAGGCTTGTGGTTATAATATTTTAGAGGCAGACCTATTTTTTTTTTCTTTTTTTCAGTGCTGAGATTCAAGATAATCCATTTGTCTTGAAGTTGAGGGAAGGAGGTTTGTTGGGTATGTCTCCTTTCAGACACCTCCACTCGATGAAGATGCCCAGAGATTAGTTTCCAGTCCCTGATGCCCTCGAGGCTATGGAAAGCAAAGTTCAGTTTTTCCACTTCTTCAAAAGTCGCCTGTGGTAATTAACTCTCAAGATTCCTGCCTTCAGATGGATTTTGGGTTGAGTATTTCTTACTTTCCTGTAAGTATATATCCATATTTTAAAATGTTTGTTTTAATTTATCTGGTATTCTGGTTGTTTTCATTGAGTCTATCTGAGGAACTAAGTCACCATATAATTGGAAATGGAACTTTCTACATGCTCTTTTTTTTTTTTTTGTGGTACGCGGGCCTCTCACTGCTGTGGCCTCTCCCGCTGCCATGGCTCAGCGGCCATGGCTCACGGGCCCAGCCGCTCTGCGGCATGTGGGATCCTCCCAGACCGGGGCACGAACCCGTGTCCCCTGCATCGGCAGGCGGACTCTCAACCACTGCGCCACCAGGGATGCCCTACTTGTTCGTTTTAATGGTGATCTCGTTTCATATTTCTGGAATAAATATTCAGTTGGTTATATTTGTGCATCTAAATGGTAAAGAACTTTTTTTACTTTTTAAAATTTTCTTGCCTAGTTACACTCAAGGAAAACAATTTTGACAGTATTGCTTTCCTTGTATTTATTTTTAATCCTAATACACAAATGTTATCCTAGTGTCTAACTTAGAATTCTATTATTTTAAAACTGCTATAACTTATAAAACTAAGCATACTCTTACCATATGATCCATCATTCGAACTCCTTGGTATTTACCCAAGGGAGGTGAAAATTTATATCTACACAAATGGCTGTTTATAGGAGCTTATTTCATAATTGTTAAAACTTGGAAACAGCCAAGATATCCTTCAGTAAATGAATGGATAAATAAACTGGTATATCTAGATAATGGGATATTATTTAGCATTACAAAGAAATGTGTTACCAAGTCATGAAAAGATATGGAGGAACCTTGATTGCATATTACTAAGTGAAAGAAGACAATCTGAAAAGGCTTCATATTGAATGATTCCAACTATATGAAATTCTGGAAAAGGCAAAATGATAGAGACAGTAAAAAATTTAATAGTTGCCAGGGGTTAGGTGAGAGGGAAGGATGAATAGGCAGAGCACAGAATATTTTTAAGGCAGTGAAACGACTCTGTATGATACTATAACGGTGGGTACATGTCATTATGCATTTATCCAAACCCATAGAATATAAAACGTGAAGAGTGAGACGTAATGTAAATTATGGACTTTAGGTGATAATGATGTGTCAGTTTAGGTTGACCAGTTGTAACAAACATACCACTCTGTAGGGGATGTCGATAAGGGGCAAGGCTATGAATGTGTGGGGGCAGGAGGTATATGGAAAAACTCTGTCTTCCGCTCAGTTTTGCTGTGAACCTAAAAGTGCTCTAAAAAATAAAGTCTATTAAAAATGAAAAAAAACACATACACAGAAAAATCTGTTACAACCACACTATGTCAGATGCTATCCTCACCCAATCGTTGAATAAGAAAGCACAAGTCATTTACCATATCAGTATCTTTAAACCTAATGTTAGATGTCAAGAACAAAGTTTGAAAGAAAAAATCTTGCTTATCTTATTGTATAATAATTCATTCCATCAAGAAGTATAGCCTATGCTCCAGTTAGTAGCTAGAGACTATATAGACTGAGTTATTGTTTCTCAGATTAAATTATAAGCTCATATTATTTGTAGAATTGCAGAAGAGTACAGAACAAACTTGTTTTCCATTTTATGCTAAGTACCTGATACTTCTTAATAGGAATTATTAATTTTTCATAGCTCTGTAAAGCTATTATTTCAGCTATAAAGCTGTTGTAAATAAAAGGATGTCTCTTTTAGACTCTATTTTCTTAGATTTATTTGTAACCTATTAGTTTTCATTATATGTTCTTTCCATTTTAAATTCCTTGGTTATTAATAGAAAATTATTTCTTAGTAATTAGGAAAGACTAAAGAGGGAGTTTCTGACTTAAAATATCCAGAAAACTCCAATCAGTTTTAATATACGACATGCTTATGAATAGCTTATTAGAATTTTCAACATATTGGCACTCTTCCTTTTCACTTATATTTTGTTTCTATTACTCATTAAAAATCTCCTAATTTTGATAACTTGAAGGCACCTAACTGTGGAAATGTCTGAAAAATCTAGAGGTGTAAGCTATCCTATAAAACATGATTTGTACTGATTGAACATATATGTATAATAAAATAAAATATAAAGTAGCAACATTTCTCAAATTATATATGTGTATTGTATATAATATATAATATATATATTATATTTTATATATCTCATAAATATACCATAATTTGATAGAAATTATTCAATTAAAATTATAATTAAATATAAATATTATGCCCTAACATATTATAAATGTAACAATATATTAACATTTAACTACCAGTAGATTTAAAAGCTAAAGGGATGTTGAAAGCTGATTAATTTATTGAAACTTTAGTTTGAAAAAGCTAATGAAGTTAAGATTTCAGTCCCATTTTTGTGATAGAAGGACTTACAATTTTAGTGACACATATTAGGTTATTACCATAAAAGTTATACCATATTAACAATTGCAAGTTATGAATTATGATTATAATGTTGAATAACTAGTAAGGTTATTCTGAGTTTATTAATGACAATTATTTGTAACATATTATTGTCTTTTCTTACTATATAATACTATCAGTCTTATTTCTGAACTACTTTAAGCTAAATATGGAAATTTGAGAGTAAGCTAATAAGACACAAGCCCTAGAAGTCTAACATTTTAAGCATATATAATTAAGAAAAGGTAGCACAACCTCAGAGTTTAGGGATTTAGTAATGTATGTCATTTTTTTGACCTTACTATGAAAAGTGACTTTAAACTCACAGAGGGTTTTGGTCAAAAGCACTAGAGTTTGACCTAATGAGTGTTAAAATGATTCCTTTACTTAACTGCACCACTTATTCCAAAAGTGATACAAGTATTAAAGAAAAAAGAAAGGACTTATGTTTTAGTTAATGACTGTGAATTCAGTCTTTGCCAAGAAAAATAAAATGCTTGTGAAAGATTGAGGAGAATGTATGGGAAGTGATAAACTTTTCCATAGTGTTGTCGTAATTAGCTTATATCTAATTGCCTAGACACTTTCTAAATTTCTTCTTTGTTAAAAGAATCAAATTTCATCTAGGATAATATGCCCTTGGTAATATGTTTAATTTTTATCGTAAAAATCAGAAAGTAGAGTTTATATACTCAAACTTAATTTGAGTGTAAAGCACAATGTATCTGCTTTGAGAGTACAGAACATTATACCAGATGTTTGAGAGATTTTTTTGGTAATAGAAAAAGTGTTATTCATTTACAGTATTTTCTCCATTTTCAGTAATTTGATCTCTGAAAAATGTCTTATGGGACAGTTGAAGCACAAATTGAACCAAGGACTCATCTAATAGGTTTTTAATCTTTTGATTTTCAAACAATAAAAAGAGAAAATGGGTTTGATAATCTTTGCAAGTGTCTCCCTTGTCATGGTGAAATACTGTAGTAGTAAATTAATCCCATCTGCCTATCTTAGAACATGTTTTGCAATTACTGTCTGAATCAGCTGCATATGTATAAGCAGCTTTTCTTATCCGAGGGAGGGGGCTTCTCTCTACCTAACATAAGCAGAAACATTTAAGTAAATGTGTATTTCATTCATACCATATATTGTGTACACTGCAGAGAGATTTTTAAAATTTCAAGCTATAGAGAATTGCTACATCTTAACTGTATACTATAATCTGAATATTATAAACTATAAATTATAAGGTAGTAACATTTATATTTATCACTTTTGATCTGCTTCATTTTCTATTTTTTTTCCATTTAAGTTATCATATACATTTGTAATATGGTGCCCAAATCACCAAACAGCTTTTTTTTTTAACCTGTTTTCATTTTTCTTCATTGAAAATTTTGCTCCATCAAGAGATTGTAAATGATCCCTTCATTGTTCAAGATGTTAATTCACTGCGTCAGTTTATAATCCAAAATCTTCTGAAGATTCAGACAGGTGGATCTTTATCAATTTTCTTCCAACAGAAATTGTTTTCAATATGACTAAGCATTTGCATCCTGAGAGTTAGTTTGCTGTTCAGCCTCATTTTTGTTTATTTTACATAAAATCATCCCTTTTATCTCCTTTAACTATTATCACCTCATCAAATATTATCCTCACAGATGCAGTAACGGAACTAAATGTCTTTTATCTCTACGTCTAGGAAGTTCCTCTAGGTCCTAAGAGATTTCTTCAGGCCAATTAAGAAAAGTTTCAGTTTCTATCCTGCCTCTTCTGGAGCAGTATTTTTTTCCTACATGATTCCTTCTGAATCCCTTATGGAATTGCCTTCCAAGTATCTCCCCCCAACTTTTGTTTCTTTTTTGCTTCCTGGAATTTAATTACTAAAATTGAACTGTAAAAGATATAAAGGTTAGGGAGAATATGAAGTGAACACAAAATGTGTTTCTCCTCCTAGCAGATATTCCTAAGTTGTACAAATTTTCCTCACCCTCTGACTTATAAGCTTGCTGCATTTATCCCAGAGTTCCACATCTTTGACTCCTCACCCTCTCTAGAGCACTTGATATTTTCTTCATTTGAATGAAAAGAGTTGAGGACTTTTTCAACTCTCTTTCCCTAGGCCTTGTCTCATGGCCTACAGGAGCCTCCACTTCCAAATCAGCATCGTCCTTGTCAGGTCCCTTTTTACTCTGCTCCTGGTGCACAACCTGGTTGGTTATAAAAGGCACAAGTTAGACTGAACTGACTTAACTTAGTAAAACCACAGATTCAAACCCCAGCATTTCTAGTTACCTGTTTGACCCTGAACGAAGTGACCTCGACTTGTAGCAGGAGGAACATCAGTAAAGTCTATGTTAGGCTTGTCTTTTACCTCCAGGCCCTGTCAAGCACCAGAGATGATTTCCTGTTTGAGCACAGTTTGGAATCACTTTCACTACTCAGAATTCTTTTTCCCCACCTTTTTCTGGTAACGACTTTCCATTGACAAGAGTTGAAGAATTCATTCTCTTTTTCTTGCTCTCCTTTCTACAACTATAATTTTATATAAACTTATTATATGAGATAATAGGGCCAGACATGGTCTAAGAAAGGGCATCCACAGCCATATCAACCCCTGTGTTCATTACACGAAGCCCTCGACATATGGGGACTCCTCTGATGGTGATGAAGTTACGTGAGAGAGTAGAGGGAAACCCAGTACTGAACTACTGGTGAGAAGGAGAGAATAACAAAACGCATCAGTCTGAGGGAGCTCAATTTATGGGCTTTATTTTTTACTATCTGTAACCAAATTGAGTTATATAGATGGAACGCAACATTTTAACAGGGATTTTTGTCTATGTTAATATTTATGTATTTGGTAGATAAAATTAGAAAATAGGAGACATTAAAGTTTGGATTGACTGAGTGTAAGTAATATGTATTTATTGGCTGGCCAAAGCATTCATGGTTGTAGAGTAAAGCACATTACTCTAACCTAGAGTTTAAACTAGTGAGTTTATTTTCCTCTTTTTAAAAAAAATTTGGTGAGTGAGAAAAGAACCTGGACATCCCTGAGTAAAATCTTTCCTAGAAGGTTAGTACATTGGGTTGCCCTGAGAAAAGAGAGTGCCATCTTAAGATTGGTCAGTTACCAGAGACTAAGGGAGAGATGGGATATGGGTTTATGAACGAGCAAAATTTTGAACAATAACCAAGAGTTCCAGAAGCACACTTGCCCTAGGAAACAGCGTTGCATAAGAAAGGAGACTTAGGTTGCTTCCATGTCCTGGCTATTATAAATAGAGCTGCAATGAACATTTTGGTACGTGACTCTTTTTGAATTATGGTTTGCTCAGGGTATATGCCCAGTAGTGGGATTGCTGGGTCGTATGGTAGTTCTATTTTTAGTTTTTTAAGGAGCCTCCATACTGTTCTCCATAGTGCTGTATCAATTTACATTCCCACCAACAGTGCAAGAGTGGTGGTTCCCCTTTCTCCACACCCTCTCCAGCATTTGTTGGTTGTAGATTTTTTGATGATGGCCATTCTGACTGGTGTGAAGTGATACCTTATTGTAGTTTTGATTTGCATTTCTCTAATGATTAATGATATTGAGCATCCTTTCATGTGTTTGTTGGCAATCTGTATATCTTCTTTGGAGAAATGTCTGTTTAGGTCTTCTGCCCATTTTTGGATTGGGTTGTTTGTTTTTTTGATATTGAGCTGCATGAGCTGCTTGCAAACTTTGGAGATTAATCCTTTGTCAGTTGCTTCATTTGCAAATATTTTCTCCCATCTGAGGGTTGTCTTCTGGTCTTGTTTATGCTTTCCTTTGCTGTGCAAAAGCTTTGAAGTTTCATTAGGTCCCATTTGTTTATTTTTGTTTTTATTTCCATTTCTCTAGGAGGTGGGTCAAAAAGAATCTTGCTGTGATTTATGTCATAGAGTGTTCTGCCTATGTTTTCCTCTAAGAGTTTGATAGTGTCTGGCCTTACATTTAGGTCTTTAATCCGTTTTGAGTTTATTTTTGTGTATGGTGTTAGGGAGTGTTCTAAGTGTCCATCATCGGATGAATGGATAAAGAAGATGTGGCACATATATACAATGGAATATTACTCAGCCATAAAAAGAAACGAAATTGAGATATTTGTAGTGAGGTGGATGGACCTAGAGTCTGTCATACAGAGTGAAGTAAGTCAGAGAGAGAAAAACAAATACCGTATGCTAACACGTATATATGGAATCTAAGGAAAAAAAAAAAAAGGTCATGAAGAACCTAGGGGTAAGACGGGAATAAAGACACAGACCTACTAGAGAATGGACTTGAGGATATGGGGAGGGGGAAGGGTAAGCTGTGACAAAGTGAGAGAGTGGCATGGACGTATATACACTACCAAATGTAAAATAGATAGCTAGTGGGAAGCAGCCGCATAGCATAGGGAGATGAGTTTGGTGGTTTGTGACCACCTAGAGGGATGGGTTAGGGAGGGTGGGAGGGAGGGAGACGCAAGAGGGAAGAGAAATGGGAACATATGTATATGTATAACTGATTCACTTTATTATAAAGCAGAAACTAACACACCATTGTAAAGCAATTATACTCCAATAAAGATGTTTAAAAAAACAAAACAAGACAGGAGAGAGCAGATTGCTAAGAGCTGCAGTGCCTTCCACTCAGATCAGTAAGATGCTGGAGAAGCCTTTTCCCCAAAAGAACTGCTGACAAAGGCTTTGCTTCTGTGCTCATAAAATCTGCCAAAGTAAGGATTCCATGTTGACCATTGCTCCAGCTGTATCAAAGAACCTAAATGTAAAACACCAAAACTTCAACCATTTTGAAGAAAATATGGCAAACTGTCTTCATGATCTTGGCCTAAGGAAGAAGTTTGTTAAGACTCTAAAGGAATATCTTTTCAAGGAAGGATTGATAAACTACATGATGCTAATACTAAGAAATTTTGCGCCTCAAAAGACCCCACAAGGAAAATGAAAAGATAATTGGGAGAAGTTATTTAAAATGTGTATATTCCACAAAGATTATTATGCAGAATATATAGTGAACTCCTACTAATCAGGAAAATGCACTCAGAATCAAACCAAAGGGAAAATGGACAAAGGGTATGAAAAGGAAATTCATAAACTAGGAAAACCTGCTGGCCAATAAACATAGCGTAAAGGATGCTCAAACCCATTGAAATGCAGGAAAATGCAAATTAAAATCACAACTAGAAACTATTTCACACCAATAAGATCAGTAAACACTAGGGAGTCTCGCAATACCAAATTAATGGGAGTGCAGATTAATGGGAATTCTCATTACTGGTGGTAGGACTATAATCTGGGACATCTACATTGGAGCACAACTTGATGAAATCTAGTAAAGCTGAACGTATAAACATGTGTCATAAACCAGCAATTTCACTCTTTTGTATATATCCCAAATGACTTCTATACATATGCGAGCAAGGAGATTTGTACAAGAAAATTTATAGCAGCATTGTTTGCAATTACGAAAGCTTGGGGAAAAGCCCCTGAATATCCAAAATGAAAAATTGTTTTTTCAACAGTAGAATACTATTCATCAGCAACAATGAAAAAAAACCATAGGTACAAATCTCACGAATATAATGTTGAAGCAAGATGTTTCAGAAGACTAGATGTTATATTCCCATTCATAATAAATTTAAAATATAAAAATTATAAATATATTTTTCAGGGATGCATCCGTACAAATAGCAGTCCATAAAAATATAAAGAAAAGTTGAACAAAAATATAAACAAAGGAGAGGGTGGGATTTTGAGGAGCATGCTTTTAGAACAAATTCTATAAAAAGGTTTCAACTCTATCAACAATATTTAATATTTTCAGATTGAGGGTAGAAAACAAGTGTGGCTTTTTTCTTTTCAACTTTTTCTCTCTTATGGATGATATAAGTGAATTAAAAAATTTTTCCAAGCTGATAATCTCTGCCTTTTAATAGGTAAACTTCCTGTTTTTTCCTTTTTGTTCTTGTTTCTTGTTTTTCTTCTGCAGTTAGGGCTTCTTTGGAGTGACAAAGTTTTCTAAAGACAGCCTTGTTTGGTTTTCCTTTGCTCATTTGGAATTGGTAGATTCCATTCTTAAATTCTTAGACAACATATTAACTACATATTTTTCTAACCAAACCTTTTAATTCAATATTTCAGTCTTTCTCCTGAAGATGAAAAGGACCCTATCATATTTTAACTTACCAATTAATAAGCCCCTTATTATTCTATTATAAAGTAATTCAGCTATTCATTTATTTTTGTAAACAAATACTACAAAGTAGTTTTTTAATAACAAAAGATTTGGTTTACCAGTATAATATATCAATGTCTTTGCTGACTGCTATTTTTCTGTATTCCACAACTTTCTTCTGGGTTCATTTTTCTTCTTGTTAAGTGTTTCAGACTCTCTTTATTACATACCCAAGAGCCATTTCCCCTTTCCTTAAATGCAGACATAGCCTTGATTTTTCCAGAAGAGAGGAGAAGGCAGAGGGAAGAACACTAGGCACATTTCCATCTTCAGATTACAAATCATGATTGATTTAAGCCAGTTGGGATAATTGCATTCTCTTTGGCTGCTGAATAATGTAAAATTGGGTATTTGCATTAGTTGTGGAGAGAGAAGTATATCAGGATAATATTTAAGGAGGCTTTCCCTTTCTGGTTAAAATGGAAAGTCTCATGAGGAAAGGCTGTTATCTATTCCTGCCTACTTCTTGCATTCAACGTGGAAATGATTCTAGAAATGCAGCAGCCATTTTGTGGCAATGAGGTGGTATATATGAGAGGGGAATCTATCTGTCTGTCTATCTATCTATCATCTACCAAGCATGACGTTACAGACCTTGGGTCCTATCAACATCATTACATATCCAAATACGGTATATTCCTATCTGACATTTGCGTCAGCATTTTCATTATACTTACTTTAGACTTTATCGGATGCTTAAATATTTTATCTAGAATAACAGTATTATTCTATTTAATTTTGTTTGCGATTTTTTTCTTTTTTATCATGGCAAAATGTACAAAATATTTACCATTTTAACTATTTTTAAGTGTACAGTTCAGTGGAATTAAGTACATTTACATTGTTGTGGAACTGTCACTACTGTTCATCTTCGGAACTTGGTTTTTTCTTCCCCAACTAAAACTCTGTAGTCATAAAATACTAACTCCTTATTCCCCCTTTCCTCCAGCCCCTGGCAACCACCATTCTACTTTCTGTCTCTGTAAATTTACTAGCCTAGTACCTCATATAAATGTAATTATACAGTATTTGTACTTTTATGACCGGCTTATTTCACTTAGCATAATGTCCTCAAGTTTCATCCATGTTGTAGTACATGTCAGAATTTCTTTCCCTTTGAAAGCTGAATAAAGTTCTATTGTGTATATATACTACATTTTGTTTATCCATTTAAATGTCGATGGGCACTTGGATTGCTTCCACTCTTGGGTGTTGTGAATAATACTGCTATGAACATGGGTGTACAAATATCTGTTTGAATCCCTAATTTCAATTATTTTCTGTATATATATCCAGAAGTGAAAGTGCTGGATCATATAGTAATTCTAGTTTTAATTTTTTGAGGGACTGCCATACTGTTTTCCAAAGTGGTTGCACTATTTTATGTTGCCAACAGCAATGCACAAGTGTCCCATTCTCTCCTAACCATTCTCTCTTTGCTAACAACTGTTATTTTCTGGGGTTTGTTTTTGGATAATATAGCCATCTTAATTGGCGTGAATGCCATGGTATGATTAGATTTCTGGTTGTGTTTTGTAATATTCACTTGGCCCATTTTGTGTGGAAAGTTATTTGAGTATTTGGGGTTTATTTTTATATTCCATCCCCATCCCTCTGCATACCTGCTCCTGGCTAGCAGAGTTGTGGTGGCACAGATCCAAGGTTTCTCAATCCAGAGCCAACTCTTAAAATGATGACTCAGGGCACTGTCCCTGGCTGAATTATCCCTCACTCTTTGTTCAGTTACTGATCATAAGGGTGAGTCAGAGTGATTTCACCTCCTCAGGTCCTTAGCCCTCTTATAAGACAGAGCTCCAAATGTACCTTCTTTTCCTTCTCCTTTTATGAGTGAGAGATCTCTACCATACCACCTTCCATCTCCTAACTTTCACACTGACCTTGACTCCACTTTGCCATCTCTCATGATGAATTGAGTTACGATTATCCTATAGGAGTTTCTGACCCAGGTATATTACCTGTTTTATGTTCCTAGGATAAGCCAGGCCCATCTTTATCCCTGCTTACTTCTTTCCTATTTTTAAAGTTCTCAAAGTTTTAATTTTATCTATAGCTTAGTTGTGATATTTTGGCTGCCTATAATTATTATCTATTTTTACTACATGTTTGATGTGGTGTATGTTTGAGGGCACCTATTCAATTGTGAATTTTCTGAACTACCTTAATGTGAAGTCTTAAGATTTTAAAAATGAAATGATTCCTTTGCTCTTATTTAAGGCTACTTTGAGGTCACTTAAACAAATTTATCTTTCTAATTAGAGCACCCACTCACCTATATGTTCAGAGTTGGCTCTGTCTTAGAAGAGCTTAAAAAGCGAGGCCAGAACATTGTTATTAAATGTAAGGGCATCTTGATATTTGAGCATTAGATTTGCGGTATTTGCTGCTTCACCCTACTCTTTTTGTTTCTATGGATTATTTAATATTTGTTAGAACTTTGTCCAACTTCTTTACTTTGTTTCCCCTCACAGTTTTTTTTTTTTAAATGCCTTTCTGGTTTCTAAATCACTGCTTACTCTAAGCATTAATATTCATGTATGACCTGATTTATTCTTTACCTTATAGTTTGATTTATGATCGGTTTTTCATACTTTTTAAAAATGTTTATTCTTTCTTTATTTAATTTTCTTATAAGTCATCCATTTTATACACATCAGTGTATATATGTCAATCCCAATCTCCCAATTCATCACACCACAACCTCCCCATATCCCCACTTTCCCCTTTGGTGTCCATACATTTTTTCTCTACATCTGTGTCTCAATTTCTGCTCTGCAAACTGGTTCATCTATACCATTTTCTTTTCTTTTTTTTTTTTTTTCGGTACGTGGGCCTCTCACTGTTGTGGCCTCTCCCGCTGCGGAGCACAGGCTCAGCGGCCATGGCTCACGAGCCTAGCTGCGGCATGTGGGATCTTCCCGGACCGGGGCACGAACCCGTGTCCCCTGCATCGGCAGACGGACTCTCAACCACTGCGCCAGCAGGGAAGCCCTGTACCATTTTCTAGATTCCACATATATATGTTAATATACGATATTTGATTTTCTCTTTCTGATTTACTTCACTGTGTATGACAGTCTATATGCATCCATGTCTCTACAAATGACTCAATTTCATTCCTTTTTATGGCTGAGTAATATTCCATTATATATATATATACCACATCTTCTTTATCCATTCATCTGTTGATGGACGCTTAGGTTGCTTCCATATCCTGGCTATTGTAAATAGAGCTGCAATGAACATTTTGGTACATGACTCTTTCTGAATTATGGTTTTCTCAGGGTATATGTCCAGTAGTGGGATTGCGGGGTCATATGGTAGTTTTATTTTTAGTTTTTTAAGGAACCTCCATACTGTTCTCCATAGTGGCTGTATTAATTTACATTCTCACCAACAGTGCAAGAGGGTTCCCTTTTCTCCACACCCTCTCCAGCATTTATTGTTTCTAGATTTTTTGATGATGGCCATTCTGACCGGTGTGAGATGATATCTCATTGTAGTTTTGATTTGCATTTCCCTAATGATTAATGATGTTGAGCATTCTTTTATGTGTTTGTTGGCAATCTGTATATCTTTTTTGGAGAAATGTCTATTTAGGTCTTCTGCCCATCTTTGGATGGGGTTGTTTGTTTTTTCGATATTGAGCTGTATGAGTTGCTTGTATGTTTGGAGATTAATCCTTTGTCAGTTGCTTCATTTGCAAATATTTTCTCCCTTTCTGACGGTTGTCTTTTTGTCTTGTTTATGGTTTCCTTTGCTGTGCAAAAGCTTTTAAGTTTCATTAGGTCCTATTTGTTTATTTTTGTTTTTATTTCCATTTCTCTAGTAGGTGGGTCTAAAAGGATCTTGCTGTGATTTATGTCATAGAGTGTTCTGCCTATGCTTTCCTCTACGAGTTTGATGGTATCTGGCCTTACATTTAGTTGTCTAATCCATTTTGAGTTTATTTTTGTGTATGCTGTTAGGGAGTGTTCTAATTTCTTTCTTTTACATGTCGCTGTCCAGTTTTCCCAGCACCACTTATTGAAGAGGCTGTCTTTTTTCCACTTTATATTCTTGCCTCCTTTATCAAAGATAAGGTGACCATATGTGTGTGGGTTTATCTCTGGGCTTTCTATCCTGTTCCATTGATCTATATTTCTGTTTTTGTGCCAGTACCATACTGTCTTGATTACTGTTGCATTGTAGTATAGTCTGAAGTTGGGTAGTCTGATTCCTCTAGCTCCGTTTTTTTCCCTCAAGACTGCTTTGGCTCTTTGGGGTCTTTTGTGTCTCCATACAAATTTTAAGATTTTTTGTTCTAGTTCTGTAAAAAATGCCATTGGTAATTTCATAGGGATTGCACTGAATCTGTACATTGCTTTGGATAATATAGTCATTTTCACAATATTGATTCTTCCAATCCAAGAACATGGTATATCTCTCCATCTGTTTGTATCATCTTTAATTTCTTTCATCAGTGTCTTACAGTTTTCTGCATACAGGTCTTTTGTCTCCCTATGTAGGTTTATTCCTAGGTATTTTATTCTTTTTGTTGCAATGGTAAATGGGAGTGTTTCCTTAATTTCTCTTTCAGATTTTTCATCATTAGTGTTTAGGAATGCAAGAGATTTCTGTGCATTAATTTTGTATCCTGCAACTTTACCAAATTCATTGATTAGCTCTCATAGTTTTCTGGTGGCATCTTTAGGATTTTCTATGTATAGTACCATGTCATCTGCAAACAGTGACAGTTTTACTTCTTCTTTTCCAATTTGTATTACTTTTATTTCTTTTTATTCTCTGATTGCTGTGGCTAGGACTTCCAAAACTATGTTGAATAATAGTGGTGAGGGTGGATATCCTTGTCTTGTTCTTGATCTTAGAGGAAATGCTTTCAGTTTTTCACCATTGAGAATGATGTTTGCTGTGGGTTTGTTGTATATGTCCTTTTTTATGTTGAAGTAGGTTCCCTCTGTGCCCACTTTCTGGAGAGCTTTTATCAAGAATGGGTGTTGAATTTTGTCAGAAGCATTTTCTGCATCTATTGAGATGATCATATGGTTTTTATTCTTCAATTTGTTAATATGGTGTATTACACTGATTGATATGTGTATATTGAAGAATTCTTGCATCTCTGGGGTAAATCCCACTTGATCATGGTGTATGATCCTTTTAATATGCTGTTGGATTATGTTTGCTAGTAATTTGTTGAGTATTTTTGCATCTATATTCATCAGTGATATTGGTCTGTAATTTTCTTTTTTTGTAGTATCTTTGTCTGGTTTTGGTATCAGGGTGATGGTGGCCTCATAGAATGAGTTTGGGAGTTTTCCTTCCTCTGCAATTCTTTGGAAGAATTTGAGAAGGATGGGTGTTAGCTCTTCTGTAAATGTTTGATAGAATTCACCTGTGAAGCCATCTGGTCCTGGACTTTTGTTTGTTGGAAGATGTTAAATCACAGTTTCAATTTCATTACTTGTGATTGGTCTGTTCATATTTTCTATTTCTTTCTGGTTCAGTCTTGGATGGTTATACCTTTCTAAGAATTTGTGCATTTCTTCCAGGTTGTCCATTTTATTGGCATAGAGTTGCTTGTAGCAGTCTCTCAGGATGCTTTGTATTTCTGCTGTGTCTGTTGTAACTTCTCCTTTTTCATTTCTAATTTTGTTGCTTTGAGTCCTCTCCCTCTTTTTCTTGATGAGTCTGGCTAATGGGTTATTGATTTTGTTTATCTTCTCAAAGAACCACCTTTTACTTTTATTGATCTTTGCTACTGTTCTTTGTTTCTATTTCATTTATTTCTGCTCTGATCTGTATGATTTCTTTCCTTCTGCTAACTTTGGGTTTTGTTTGTACTTCTTTCTCTAGTTACTTTAGGTGTAACGTTAGATTCTTTATTTGAGATTTTTCTTGTTTCTTGAGGTAGGCTTGTATAGCTATAAACTTCCCTCTTAGAACTGCTTTTGCTGCATCCCATAGGTTTTGGATCGTCGTGTTTTCAATGTCCTTTGTCTGTAGGTATTTTTTTATTTCCTCTTTGATTTCTTCCGTGATCTCTTGGTTATTTAGTAACGTATTGTTTAGCCTCCATGTGTTTGTGTTTCTTATGGTTTTTTTTCCTGTAATTGATTTCTGATCTCATAACGTTGTGGTCAGAAAAGATGCTTAATATGATTTCAGTTTTCTTAAATTTACTGAGGCTTGATTTGTGACCCACGATGTGATCCATCCTGGAGAATGTTCTGTGTGTACTTGAGAAGAAAGTATAATCTTCTGTTTTTGGATGGAATGTCCTATAAATATCAATTAAATCTATCTGGTCTATTGTGTCATTTAAAGCTGTATTTCCTTATTAATTTTCTGTTTGGATGATCTGTCCATTGGTGTAAGTGACGTGTTGAAGTCCCCCACTATTATTGTGTTACTGTCGATTTCCTCTTTTAGAGCTGTTAGCATTTGCCTTATGTAATGAGTTGCTCCTGTGTTGGGTGCATATATATCTATAATTGTTATATCTTCTTCTTGGATTGATCCCTTGATCATTATGTCATGTCCTTCCTTGTCTCTTGTAGCATTCTTTATTTTAAAGTCTATTTTGTTTGATATGATATTGCTACTCCAGCTTTCTTTTGATTTCCATTTGCATGGATATGTTTTTGCATCCCCTCACTTTCAGTCTGTATATGTCCGTAGGTCTGAAGTGGGTCTCTTGTAGAACTTGACAGCATATATATGGATCTTGTTTTTGTATCCATTCAGCCAGCCAGTGTCTTTTGTTTGGAGCATTTAATCCGTTCACGTTTAAGGTAATTATCGATATGTATGTTCCTGTGACCATTTTCTTTATTATTTTGGGTTTGTTTTTGTAGGTCCTTTTCTTCTCTTGTGTTTCCCACTTAGAGAAGTTCCTTTAGCATTTGTTGTGGATCTGGTTTGGTGGTGCTGAATTCTCTTAGCTTTTGCTTGTCTGTAAAGCTTTTGATTTCTCCATCGAATCTGAATGAGATCCTTGCTGGGTAGAATATTCTTGGTTGTAGGTTCTTCCCTTTCACCACTTTAAGTATATCATGCCCCTCCCTTCTGGCTTGTAGAGTTTCTGCTGAGAAATCAGCTGTTAACCTTATGGGAGTTCCCTTGTATGTTATTTGTTGGTTTTCCCTTGCTGCTTTCAATAATTTTTCTTTGCCTTTAATTTTTACGAATTTGATTACTGTGTGTCTCGGCATGTTTCCCCTTGGGTTTATTCTGTATGGGACTCTCTGCGCTTCCTGGACTTGTGTGGCCTTTTCCCTTCCCATGTTAGGGAAGTTTTCGACTATAATCTCTTCAAATATTTTCTCAGGTCCTTTCTCTCTCTCTTCTCCTTCTGGGACCTGTATAATGTGAATGTTGTTGTGTTTAATGTTGTCCCAGAGGTCTCTTAGGCTGTCTTCATTTCTTTTCATTCTTTTTTCTTTATTCTGTTCTGCAGCAGTGAATTCCACCATTCTGTCTTCCAGGTCACTTATCCGTTCTTCTGCCTCAGTTATTCTGCTATTGATTCCTTCTAGTGTATTTTTCATTTCAGTTATTGTATTGTTCATCTCTCTTTGTTTGTTCTTTAGTTCTTCTAGATGTTTGTTAAACATTTCTTTCATCTTCTTGATCTTTGCCTCCATTCTTTTTCCAAAGTCCTGGATCATCTTCACTACCTTTATTCTGATATCCTTCTCTGGAAGGTTGCCTTTCTCCACCTAATTTAGTTGTTTTTCTGGGGTTTTATCTTGTTCCTTCATCTAGTACATAGTCCTCTGCCTTTTCATCTTGTCTATCTTTCTGTGAATGTGGTTTTTGTTCCACAGGCTGCAGGATTGTATCATTTTTCATACTTTTTACTCTAGCATTTTAATTGTATTTTTGTCTAGAATTTCATTTCCTTCTCTTCTTATGGGTTTCCTTATAAGCCTCAGTCCTCTCAGGTCTCTCACTTAGTATTATGGGAAGGATCCTGTAAAGCAGGATCGATGACAGTTCAACTGCCTTTCAAGAATAGCCATAATTTAAAAATATTTGATTTAAACAATTTTATAAAATATTCAGTCATTTTTGTTTCAACTTTCATGTATATCTTTTGTTAATCATAGTTTAATAATTTTTGATGTGTACTTTTGAAAATAATGAGTTATGTCTGTAGTACACATAGTTACAAGTATACTGTAAACCTGGCTACAAAACAATATTTCTACAAAAATGTGCAATCTAAAAAACAAACAAAACAGCAAGCCCATAGATACAGAGAACAGACTGGTGGTTGCAAGAGGTGGGGTGGGGGAGATGTGGGAGAATGGGTGAACTATTTTTTAAGTTTTAGTTTAAATAAATTGAATAAAAATAAAGAAATCTGTCAGTACACTGCCTGACTGAGATAACACTGAGATAATGGAAAAGAGATTTCAGTGACCACATGCATCAAAGAATATAGTCTTTGTAAAAACAGTTTGAAAAGTCACTTAAAAAGTGGATGATTTATAGCTCACAAAATGCCACAATGGCAAAACCTGGGGAGGGGGTAGAATCTAATTTTCACAATTACCACATTATAATATGCAAAATGTCCAGGTTTCAATACAAAAGTATAATTGATATGAAGAAACTGGGAAATGTAATCCATTCATGTGAAATAAAGAAATTGGTGGAAATTGTCCCTGAGGAAGTCCAAAAATTGGACTTATGAGACAAAGACTTTAAAAATAGCTGTCTTAATATATGCTCAAAGGGCTAAAGGAAACCAGGGGCAAAGAACAAAAGAAAATAAAGAGAATAATATCTCAATATACAGAGAATATCAATAAAGATATAAAAATTGCAAACAGAAAAAAAGGGATTATGGTAAATGCATGTGAGAATCCTGGGGCATTTATTCATTCATTAATGTATATATTTAATGAGCACCCATTCCTCATGCACTGTAAATACAAATATGAATAAAACATAGGCTCAGGCTTCAAGAAGTTCCCTGTCTAGCACAATGACAGATATACAAGCAGGTAATTCCACTTGTAATGTGATAAATGCATAATAGTAGGGGGCATGGCAGAGACAGCTGTTAAACTTGCCCAGAAGAGCCTGGTAAAATGTCACAGAAAAATACTTTTTTCAGCTATATCTTATAAGGTGAGTAAACCTTGCCATGTATGCAATGTGAGGAAAGGCTTTCTAAGGAGAAAGGGTCAGCATGTACAAAACGTTAGAGGTTTATTTTCTGTTCAGAGGGTGACCATGAGGATGAAGTGTCAAGAGCATGGTATAAACATTAAGAAATTACACAGTAAATAGAGGTTTGGGCAAGGGTTTAAAAGGCCCTCTGTGCCTTACTGAGGGGCTCAAATTTTATCCTGAATACATTGGAGAACTAGGGTATCCATTATAGAATGGCTACTTGAGGTCAATATGGTCCTTCATGTAAGAGTGGGGCTTGGGAAGACACAGAGTAGAGGAGGAGCTTATTTAAACCACCTGGTAATTAATGAAAAAAAAAATGGGCAGAATGGATCTGGGATCCATGGCTGAGGTTGGACTGTTGAACTTTTGACTGTAGTGATTGTGGGGGAGAAGTAGGATAGTGTCCTTTTAGAGTATTCAAGTATTAAAGGAAAAGCATCTTAAAGAGGAAGAAAAATCTAAGGCTGAGAGGAAATACAGAAGAGGGGACTAGAGAAAGCATTAAAACATGGGGACAGCATTAAAATTCTGTCTCCATTGCACAATTTGGTGTCGTTCCCTTAAAGTCTATGAGAGTGAAGCCCTCTGTAATTCTTGTGTACAACCTGCATGGTTAGATGCAGTCAAGAGTAGAGCAACCCAGTAAAAGAATGAAATTAGAACATTCTCTAATACCATATACAAAAATAAACTCAAAATGGATTAACAACCTAAGTGTGAGACCAGATACTATAAAAGTCCTAGAGGAAAACATAGATAGAACACTCTTTGACATAAATCGCAGAATATTTTTTTGGATCCCCTCCTTGAGTAATGGAAACAAAAGAAAAATAAACAAATGGGACCTCATTAAACTTAAAAGCTTTTGCACAGCAAAGAAACCCATAACCAAAGCGAAAAGACAACCTCTGGAATGGAAGAAAATATTTGCAAAATATGAAACCGACAACACACAGGGCTCAAGCTTAAAGGTCAGAAATGGACCATTGGTAGCTCTGAGCTCTGAATAAATCCAGTGTCTAATATAGGTGAGGTCACCCCAAATCAGCATGTCAGCAACATTCTAGTATACCAGTCTTGCATAATCCCATGAAAGAAAGACTTCACCAGCCAATGGGAAGAATTCGCCCATCAGGACACCCTCCTGGCCTATAGGCACAATTTGCAGAGTTCCTTAGAGTATCTGGTCAACCCCATATCTGAGGTAGAGGGCCAAGGACTGTCCCAAAAGGAAGAAATAGGAAGCAGTTCTAGACTTGGGACACCTAACCCAGACTGCACTGCAGGCCTTAGACAGTCCAAGTCACTGAAGAGGGACTTAGAAAATTTCGAGTTTGGTACATCTGACAGCCAGGCACATGTACCATCAGGTCTGGGCTCAGGGAACCCTACCCAGCTGCCACTGCCAGTCATAGCTGACCCCAAGCATAATAGAGGGAGACTCAAAAAATACTTGAGGAAAGCATTCAAGAGCATGGAGCACTCTGAGGCATGGGTTCTAGTGTAGCACCCTACCTGCTCACATCTAATGGTGTTTCTAATCATTGGTATTGATTCAGAATATCTGTAGCCATGTGTAGGAGTCTCCTTTAGAATTTTTTTTTGCACTGTAGTTAAAAGCTAACAGCCATTAAGCATTTTGGATGTGCCAGGCATTTTGCTAACAACCTCTAACGTACGCTCTTCAAATTCACTAACAATCTCGTGTGGTAGTGGTTATTGTTAACTCTCGCACGTAGGAGGAAAGTGACTTTAAGAAATTGAGTAACCTATAAATATATAAACAATGAGTATTGGAGCCAGGAATTGAATCTGAGTCTATGTAACATCAAAACCCATGCTCTTGAGGGTGACTCTAAACTTCCTATTCTCTGAGGTAGGAGGTAAAAGGCATGAGTAACCCTCACTAGCTTGACTCCAGTCCTGTATCCTTTTCGAATCAAGCTCTCTCTGGTACCAAAGTGTAGGCTGTTTGATACAATCCAAAGTACTCACAGAGATAGGGCAGATGCAATCCCAACAGATCACTCAAGTGATATTATCAGGGTGCTGTTTGAAAAAAAAGGGGGGGAAATAGGTACAGAGATAGAAGTATTTTCTGTTTGTAGTGTTATGAAGAATCACCTTATTTTGTGTTTTTGTTTTTTCTTATCCATGTGAGCAGGGGATAGGAGTTTAAAATAATGTAAGAAGACAACATACATAAAACAGTTTTTCCAAGGCTCCATTAAAAGCCAGATCTTAGACATTCATTTTGGAACTAAATCTTTTTCCGTGCAGTTAGAATAGCACAGCATCTGGCCTTGATTAAGTAAGCCAGTTGTCTGGGGACAAAGTGGAGAGACAGGAAGAGTCGGTAGTGAAGGAAAAGAAAAAAGACAGCTCCCAGCAATAATCAAAGACTCCTCCTTTTCCCACTTGTTCTGTTGTTCCAGATTTTGGCTTCTGTGGATTTAACTTTTTCAAGTGGTAGGTAGTGTTTATGCATCTGCTATAATCTCCTCCTAGGCAGTTTTATCAAAATTTTTTTTTGACTAAATTTCCTTTCGAGACGCTAGACCCTCATCCCTAAAGTGACTGAGTCCACTGCCACTGTACCCTTATCTGGGCACTATTCCTGAATTTATCTACTAACTGGGAAAGGGAGTACCAAGAAGCTCCCAAGTGGATCATGCAGGTGTCAAAAGCATTTCCTCTGCTCCCACTCTTACAGCAGCTCTGCACCTATCTGGTGATCAGGGTCAGTTACCCCTGCCAAATGTTGACTCCTCTTCTTGCTGCTTGGCACATGGAGCTGCGAAGTGGGTCCATGAAGTTCTTTATGCTGTTCAGCTGGAAGTAGACTCCCAACATGTGCTTTTAACCATCTTAAACTCTTGCAAATCCCGGAACTTACTTTGCTGTCACTCCAGCCTTGCTGTTCATGGTGATAATTGTACTCACCTGTATTCTGACAGTTACACCTTGCCACACAGCCTCTATTGTTTCCAGTTGTTATCTGCATTGCAATCAGTGAGCCCAGTTCTGTGAAAGCTTCTCCCACTGTCAACCTTGAGTCTGAAAGGAGAGCCTCTATGGAACTTAATGGATGCTAAGGCCCACCCATCGGCATGTTCCTGTGGGCGAGTGTGTGGAAGAGTCCTCTGTGGGGGTTTGTAGACTCACAAAGTATATCTACTCTAAAATGCTTACTTTTCTGGGCCTTTAAACCCCTTCTTTCATCATTTATCAAGGCAGTTCTGGATTTCTATCTTATTTAATGTGAGCCATCACTTTTTCCATGCTTCTGAAAGCTATCTGGATATGTATACCACCTCCCAATATCCTTTCTAGGGTATAAAATTCTGTATTCCAGAAAAGTGTATGTTTCCAATTTAGTCCATCATAATTCAGACCCATGATTAATCTCCCAGCTCCTGCTGATACATAATGGCTAGTTTCTGAAGTTCTTTCATCCTTTCCTTCCTTAGCTGACTTAGAATATCCATAGCCAGGTTATATTGGGACATAATTTTAATTATTGGCCTAGCAGCCAGGAAGGGAGGCTGAGGAAGATCCTAAGGCAAGGTGGGGAGAGGGAAGTGGAATGCTATTTTTCAAGGGAGAGACCCCTGAAGCAACTTCAAGGGAGGGGGAAATGATAGCCCTTATTAGTGAGCCACTTCTGAAGGCTCAGTGAGTCCAGAGGAATCTAGGGAATCAAGATTTACATGTGCATCAACACAGATGTGCGCATTCTATGTACAGGCTTCCATTCTTTCCCAAACAGGTCTCTGAACCTTAGCTGTGACTTTAACCTTTTTTGGAACTTGACTACTCTGAGAATTAAGGCCTGGGCCTCAGCATTTTCTACTTTCTCAGTACAGGATATGTGAGCCTCTTTGTAGGCTGCCACAAAGATGCTCCAGCTTCCACACTTAGATTTTAATTGCTGATTAAGCACTCTTGGCTTTTTGTTACCTTTCCCGACTTCAACAGAGTTTAATAGTGGCTACTTAAAGCCATTGTCTTCACAGTTAGTACTTTCTCCGTATCTATAAAACCACACCAGCTAATGTATTTTCCATTGATAGAGCATCCCAGTTCACCAGTGGGGAACAGCTGTACTGCTAGCTCGTCCCAGGGGCTATCTGTACTCCTCGAATAAACAATAATGGAGTGCCTATTGCCCTCTAGGCTGTAGGTGACCCACCTCCAAAATCCCATAATAGCATTTGTTTTCTTGTACCTAAATGTGGACCATCCCCTCTCATAGGCTGTTTTCTAGGAGGCAGACACTGAGATGGATATTAGCATGTAACACATTAATTAAGGAGTACTCTTAGTATCAACACCTGTATAAGGGAGAGGATGAAAGCAGGATTGGGCAGAGGGAGAAGCTGAACTCTGGTGAAGTCCCATCAAAGGCCTCAGCCAACTGCTTGGTCAGCCCTCAAGCCAGGATGGCCCTTGCGAATCATCCTGAGTTGTAGGGAGGGGGCCAAGCATTTATATTTCTGCATTGATGAGTCACTATAATAGGCTTTCCTGGAAGGAGGTGTTGCCTTGGATGAGGGCATTTTCTTTGGCCAAGGGAATTCTCAAGGAGGGTAGACCATAGGGGCCATCTTCTAGTAGCACTCTCAGGTTTTGGGGGACTAAGTGCTTCATTCTTTTTTTTTTTTTTGTGGTACGCAGGCCTCTCACTGCTGTGGCCTCTCCCGTTGTGGAGCACAGGCTCCGGACGCGCAGACTCAGCGGCCATGGCTCACGGGCCCAGCCGCTCCGCAGCATGTGGGATCCTCCCGGATTGGGGCACGAACCCGTGTCCCCTGCATCGGCAGGCGGACTCTCAACCACTGTGCCACCAGGGAAGCCCTAAGTGCTTCATTCTTGAAGACAATTTTGATCATACATCACAGTGTGCACCTCAAAATCCAAATAAAATGTAAATGAACATTGAGCTAGGTGCATGGTCTTTCCACTTATGTCCTGGGCTGTTGACATTTGGGAATAGGTAATGTAGCACTTCTTAGTCTTTGGAACAAGAAATTGTATAAATCTAGAAGATTTCAGCAAGATTCTTCATGTCTTTTTTTTTTTTTACTTCCTGTAAGTGAGGAACACATAGTCCAGTGAATCTTTGTCTCTGTGAAGCATTAGGACTATTCAGCATTATTCAGACTATAAAAGATACCATATTTTTGTCTCAGAAAAAATAACCATAGGAATATGCTTAACTGACCATGTCTTTTTTTTCCCCCTAAATAATTAAAGATCAATTCACATTAGAAAAATTTAAGGAGGAATTCATTGTATTTAAGTACTATAATATGGTCTTATTTGCTATGTTAACAAGTTAAAAAATTGATATGAAAAATTTAAATAGTTTAGCAATATAGTTTTGGGCTCATTTTTATAATTGCAGCAAAAATATGAAAAAATTAAAATACTATACCAATTTCTTTGTATTTTTCACATTTGCATCAAGTAGCTCTATAGTTATTGCTCCATGACCTCTTGGTATTTAAACTTCTGACTTTATAGTCATTTCTTTAATAATTTAGGTGATAATTTAAAATAAATATTAATACTAAAAGAAAACAAAGAGATCATGTAGTTAAAAAAAATCACTTGTCTTTAAGATTAAAAAAACACAGCCATTTAGGCTATCTAAGTTACTGTAGTAAACATAAAAATTTAGAGGCAGAACTTGGACTTAGAAGGGGAAGGAGAGAGAGTGATAGATTTACCTCTGCAAATATTAACAGGTATTCCTTTTCAATACAGTGTTTCATATGTTCTTTTCTGCTTATGTGCTAATATTGTCAAAAATTAAAAATGAACTTTTGAAAGATGGTAGGCTTTTTTTTTTTTTGCCAATTGCCTAAACAAAGAAACAAAAGTTATAAAGTCTAAAGGGATGGTAAAATTTTTAATAAATTTGTAAAGATCCATATTTGATCATATTTAGTGACTGCTTTAATAAAGTATGCTCAACAGTGATAAATTTAAAGTAGGACTCAGACTTGTCCTAAAAGAGTTAACTTTTCTTCTTTTCGCCTGTCTACTTCCTTGCCCTTTCCCTTTTAATAATGTACAAGAATATCCATTTCAGATGAAAATAGGGTCAGGGAGCTCAGAAGACAACTTTCAAGATATTCATACAACCATGTCAGGTAAAAGCAAACATAACTCTGTTACATTTGTGAATTCCTTGATGGAAAATATTTTAAGAGGGAAAGAAAATTCCTTTATCAAAGGTAGAGTTATTCTCTACATCTAAAAAAGTGAGATCCAAACATTTCAGACATCCATTTAACAAGAAATGTTGTTTATAATATCCCCAGAGGTGCCAGTGTCTTTTAGAAATGAACATTGCTTAATTATTCAAAGGCTATAAAATTCTGTTGAGGAGTATAGTACAAAGAGCAAAATGAACTTCCAAGTTAATAAACCACCCAGTAATCCCTACAAACGAATATTTTGCACCTGTTTTAATATCTAATCTCCAGAGTATGTGGGAACAGGAGGAAATACTATAAGGCACAGGTTGTTATCCTCTTATCCACTCTCCTTTGTATAGAAGCAGCCTCTACCATGATTTCTTCTCCCCCTTCCAGCTCCCCCCACCCCCAGCTCCTCAGCCCTGCCCAGCCTGGTCAGATCGGTTCCTGCCCATTCTCTAAGGCCTATTCTAAGTGTAATCAATTTCTTGGTTCTGACTTTCCTCTGACCCTACTTAAAGTTTATGCTTTATCTCTTTTCACTTGCTCTTTTTCAGTCTTCTTCACATTTTTGGGAACCCCATCTATAATAATTTAGTCTCAACTACACTGTAAATTACTTCAAGGTTGTGACTATACTTTAGGCCTTTCTTGGATCTCTAATGATACCTTCCGTTGCCTCACATTCCGCCTGCAAGATGAGAGAACATTTACATTTCCTTTTTGGTGATAACCTTGTCTATAGCTAAAAGAAGAAAGTCAATCTGGAAGAAGAGTGTTCTTGAGAGTAAATAACACCTAGGCCACCTACAGAACAAGAGCCTATGGGAAAGGCATCCAGCATTTTAAAATTTGAATAAAAGGATATTGAGGAAAAGAAATTAAATTTATTATAGCAAAGCATATATTCCTATGATCTTGGGCATTTCATTTCACCTCATTCTGTTTCATTTGCCTTTAAATAATAAAACTCTTGTTTCCTTTCTACTGGTGTAATTTTCCCTTATTATTTACAGAGAATGATTGCATATTTACTCTAGAGGAGAAAGAAAATATGTATTGAAAGACCTTTGTCATTGAACCAGCTATGAAGCTTTAATCTATTAAGAATAGCCTTTTAGTGCCATGAATGCTTTTTATCTTTGTGTGAATTACCCTTTGGCATGCCAAGAGCAGACATCAGAAGGACCCCAAAGCTCCCCAACAGTTAAGTGGCCAAGCCTCTTTGGGGTTTTCTGGTAATTAGTTGATAAGAGGTCTGTCCAAAGCCAGGAGTTGTGACTGTTGCAATGATAGGAAACACCTTGCACTTTGGATGCCTTCTTAGAAAACCGTCCCCTCATATCCCAAAGATTGCTACTCCACAATCTCAAACAATCATCAACATCTTTATTATTATTATTTGTTTGGTTTTGTTCTTTCTGTCAAAATCCTCTGAGCAATAATAAATGGGGGCTGGAAGGATTTATGTTCACAGGTTCAGAAAACTGTTACCTAATCTGTATTGTTTCTTCTGAACATGTCAGACAAGGAAGATTTTCCCGTAATGATCTATGCCTCTCCATGTGTACCTCCTCTTACCCATTCTTTAGTACACTTGCCTCATGTCTGTTGCTTCATAATCAAACCACTGGAGTCCACTCTGTTATTAAAAATCATCATCAAGGCAGTTCCAACGAATCAACTCCAATATTAACTTCATTCATAATAGCTATGAACTGGAAGTAGTCCAGGATCTAACAACAGGAGAATGAATAACAAACTCTAGTATTGTCATATAATGTAATACTACTTGGCAATAAAAAAGAATGTCACTGATACATAAAAATATGGATGAATCTCAAAACCATTATGCTGAGTGAATGCAGCCTTATCCAAAAGAGTACATATTGCCTCATTACATTGATATAAAATTCTAGTCAAAACTAATCTATAGCATAAAGAAATATACTTCTCTCAGGGAACGGAGGTAAAGATTGACTGGAAAGGGACATGTGGGGTGATGGTAATAGAGATATGGGTTATACAAGTGTAACATTGCCATAAATGAATAAATTTACAACTAAGATTTGCCCATTTTATTGTGTGAAAGTGTTATATAAAAAGAAAATATGAATATTTAATCCTGATTAACAATGTATGCTGTAATATGTAGAGAGAAATATGACATTCGTTTGAAATGTATCAAAAAGTAAGATTTGTTGGACTGATGGATTTTAGAAGGATGGCTGGCTAGATGGATAATAAGTGATAAGTAAAATAAAATGTTAATGGCAAGTATAAATGTAGGTATATAGGTTTTCACTGTAAAATAATTTCAACTTTGTGGTGTGTTTAAAATTTTTCATAATATAATGATGAAGGAAAGGAGAACACTAGCTAACTGTTCTTGGTAGTTTATTCCTAGTAAATCTTATTAAATTTCCTAGAATTTGAGTGCACATACTATTTTTTTAACATCTTTATTGGAGTATAATTGCTTTACAATGGTGTGTTAGTTTCTGCTTTATAACAAAGTGAATCAGTTATACCTATACATATGTTCCCATATCTCTTCCCTCTTGCATCTCCCTCCCTCCCACCCTCACTATCCCACTCCTCTAGATGGTCACAAACCACTGAGCTCATCGCCCTATGCTATGCGGCTGCTTCCCACTAGCTGTCTGTTTTACGTTTGGTAGTGTATATATGTCCATGCCACTCTCTCACTTTGTCACAGCTTACCCTTCCCCCTCCCCATATCCTCAAGTCCATTCTCTAGTAGGTCTGTGTCTTTATTCCTGTCTTACCCCTAGGTTCCTCATGACGTTTTTTCTTTCTTAGATTCCATATATATGTGTTAACATATGGTATTTGTTTTTCTCTTTCTGACTTCACTTTGTATGACAGACTCTAGGTCCATCCACCTCACTACAAATAACTCAATTTCGTTTCTTTTTATGGCTGAGTAATATTCCATTGTATATATGTGCCACATCTTCTTTATCCATTCATCTGTCGATGGACACTTAGGTTGCTTCCATGTCCTGGCTATTGTAAATAGAGCTGCAATGAACATATTGGTACATGACTCTTTTTGAATTATGGTTTTCTCAGGGTATATGCCCAGTAGTGGGATTGCTGGGTCGTATGGTAGTTCTATTTGTAATTTTTTAAGGAACCTCCTTACTGTTCTCCATAGTGGCTGTATCAATTTATATTCCCACCAACAGTGCAAGAGTGTTCCCTTTTCTCCACACCCTCTCCAGCATTTATTGTTTCTAGATTTTTTGATGATGGCCATTCTGACCGGTGTGAGATGATATCTCATTGTAGTTTTGATTTGCATTTCTCTAATGATTAATGATATTGAGCATTCTTTCATGTGTTTGTTGGCAATCTGTATATCTTCTTTGGAGAAGTGTCTATTTTGGTCAGACCCCGAATAGCCAAAGCAATCTTGAGAACGAAAAATGGAGATGGAGGAATCAGGCTCCCTGACTTCAGACTATACTACAAAGCTACAGTAATCAAGACAGTATGGTACTGGCACAAAAACAGAAATATAGATCAATGGAACAGGATGGAAAGCTCAGAGATAAACCCACGCATATATGGTCACCTTATCTTTGGTAAAGGAGGCAAGAATATACAGTGGAGAAAAGACAGCCTCTTCAATAAGTGGTGCTGGGAAAGCTGGACAGGTACATGTAAAAATATGAGATTAGAACACTCCCTAACACCATACACAAAAATAAGCTCAAAATGGATTAAAGACCTAAATGTAAGGCCGGAAACTATCAAACTCTTAGAGGAAAGCATAGGCAGAACACTCTATGACATAAATCATAGCAAGATCCTTTTTGACCCACCTCCCAGAGAAATGGAAATGCACATACTATTTTTTGTCTCTCTCAGGAAAACAAGGACACTGGGTATAAGAATAGTAGTTCTATTTGAACTTTTATGACTATTAAGACTACTTCATTTTGTGTTGAGTGAAAAATTCAAACTTGCCTATTAAATAAATCTAAATCAAATGATCTATTAATTAAATCTAATTTTCTTTATGGGTTAAAATTTACTAAATAAAATGACTAGGTGGTTAAATAGGTTTATAAGACTATTAAAAATATAAGCCTTTAAAAAAAAATAGTCTTAACCCCTAATGTTGAAGGTCCTGTACCTTCTGGAGTCAGAACCAAGCTCTACCCTAAACAGAGGGTAGGGTTAACATACAGATTATTTTCTCTTTAGCCATAATTTCCTTTAATCTGTTTACAGTCTCATCAAAACCTCCCAAAAACTTTATGATGGACCTATTGTCAACAACATTCAACATATCTTTTTTGTAATTCATTATCTGAAATGGAAAATCTGGTTATTTTTTAAAAATTTGAAAAATATAGTAAAGAATGTAAAAATTATTTCATATTTTGCCAAAGAAAATCTTCAGGACACATTTTAAATATTTTCTCTTTATAAGCATCTATTTTTACATATTGGAGCTTACTTTTGTGTTCAGTTTTCTACCACTGTTTGATTTTATTTCTCTAAATTTTAATATTTTCAACATGATTACTCTTACCATTATGGTTATTTTTATTGTTACATAGTATTTCTTCAAATAAGTGTACTGTCATCATTCTTCTAGAATTCACTTACTTAGTCATTCATTCAAAAAATTTATTGAATGCTTTCATGTGCTACGTATTATGCAAGGTGCTGAGAAAAGATGGGCCAGCCAAATAGTGATGATTCTTGTCCTATTGGAACTTACATCCTAAAAAGGGTAATAGATATTTGTAAAAGACATACAAATCAACAAATAAGCACAAATTGTGTTAAGCACTATAAAGGGGAAGAACTTTCTAAAGTTGTTTGAGAAAGTATCCTGGAGGCTCTAATATTTATTTGAATTTTAGGAGACATTACAACAAACTCAATATCATCTGGATTTTATTTTCTATTTGTTTATCTCTCTTATCTGTCAACAGAAATGTAAACTGGGGTGGTGGAGATTTTTAGTTCATCATATTTATATTTCCATGTGATGGTGAAGATAGTACCTTGAACACAGAACACTCAATATATATGTATTTAGTAAATTAATTATCTTCTATATGTATTTTGGTTTCCCCTTGGGGGTCTCATTTTTTGGTGATATCTGTTTTATTTATCTCTTTATCTCTTTTACCACATAAAATTCATGGTAAACTTAAATCTGAGTGCAACATATAAAGATAAATATAAAGAAAACAAAATGGGAAATCCAATAGATATTGCTAAAGTCTAATTCCTTATACTTGATTTACACATTTCATATTTAATTTTTTAAAGTTGAAACAAAATTGACCTTCATTGATGATAGCATCACGGTCTGTGGTCTCATTATTTTCATTCAGTGTATATATGAGTGGTGTTTAAACTATGTCTGTCTTCTTAGATTAAAAAATATTCTCTAAATCTCAAATAAATTTCAATAGGAAGTCAAACTTGTGAGAAATTAGATGCCTATACTTTCTGACATGCATCAATGTTTTGTATTTTCCTTTACTTTAGGGGACAATAGGCACATTCCTCAGTAGCAATAAGGTTTTCAAGGGCTTTCAAGGAATTTATAAGGTAAAGAAAAAAATTAGTAATAATCAGATGACAAATGTGACTGTCTTCCAATGAAATGTCACTGTTCGAACTATGTGGGCTCTATAGGGCACTTCCAAAGATGTGGTCTTCTTTGAGAATAAAATTGGAATTACATTGACAATGGACTCCTCTTGAGTCTTTCCCTTCTCTAAAAACAATGCTTCAGTTTGAATGGTTTTCATGGCCTTAAAGGTAATTCACAGTACAAAATGGTGTGGGATAAATGAGAAATATTAATAACATATTTCAGCAATGTTGGGTCACAAAGATATTCTAGATTTCATTTCTTTAGTAATCCTCTGAAATATAAGGCAGTTTGATTTATAGATATAATTTTTAAACATAAAGCAAAAGTCCTAAAAATAAAGGAATGTCTAAATTTATTTCTCAATATAGTTTAATGCTGAAACTTCAATAATATATTTAGAACTGTTAGAAAAAAATTTGTAGGTTAGCAACAGATTAAAATCTCAATTTATCTGTATCATAGGAGAATAAATCCTATCAGATATAAACTCTTAAAAAAAGATAGTGCTTTAAATTTATTTGCGTCAATACTCAGAACCTTTCACACAGAAGATACATAGTAACAATGAGTGGGTGGATGAATGAATGAATGAGTGAATGAGTGCAAAATAACCTCCCTCATCACACTGAATGTCCTGAGGCAGTACCACCTCATATAGTCTCCACAGTACTAGTTTTGGTTTTGTTTCTTAAATAACACTCCTAGGTTTTGAGCAGAAGACCATAATATCATAACTTTAAAATGAAATCATAATGGCCTTTTACAACAGTGGTCTTAAATGACACAATATACCAGTTGTTCTTAATAGATATCTACATGAAATTCCATCCAGAAACAGCAGAAAGCACATTCTTTTCAAGTGCTCATGGAACATTCTTCAGGATAGATGACATGCTAGGCCACAAAATAAGTCTCAACAAATTTAAGAGGATAGAAATCATATCAAGCATTTTTTCTGACCCCAACCATATTAAATTAGAAATGAATTACAGAAAGAAAAATGAGAAAAACACAAACACATGGAGACTAAATAACATGTTGCTAAACAACCAATGGGTCCATAAAGAAATCAAAAAGGAAGTCAGAAAACACGTAAAGAGAAATTAAAATGGAAACACAACTTTCCAAAATCTATGAAATGAAACAAAAATAGTTTTAAGAGGGAAATTTATAGTGATACAGGCCTTTCTCAAGAAACAAGAAACATCTCAAACAACCTAATTTGCCATCTAAAGGAGATAGGAAAAGAAGAACAAACAAAGCCCAAGGTCAGCAGAAGGAAGGAAATAATATCAAAGAGGAAGTAGGGCTTCCCTGGTCGCGCAGTGATTGAGAGTCCACCTGCTGATGCAGGAGACATGGGTTCGTGCCCTAGTCTGGAAAGCTCCCACATGCCGCGGAGTGGCTGGGCGCATGAACCATGGCCGCTGAGCCTGCGCGTCCAGAGCCTCTGCTCTGCAACAGGAGAGGCCACAACAGTGAGAGGCCCATGTACCGCAAAAAAAAAAAAAAAAAAAGAGGAAGTAAATAGACCAAAAAACAATAGAAAAGATCAATGACGCTAAAAGCTGTTTTTTTTTGAAAGGACAAACGAAATTCATAAACCTCTAGCCGGGCTCAGCAAGAAGAAAAGAGAGGACCCCAAAAAAACAAAATAAGAAATGAAAGAGGAGAAATAACAATTGATAACACAGAGATACCAAAAAATCGTGAGAATACTACAAAGAGTTACATGCCAACAAATTGGGCAACCTGGAAGAAATGGACAAATTTCTAGAAACATACAACCTGCCAAGACTGAATCAAGAAGAAACAGACAGTCTGAACAGACTGATCGTGTGTAGTGAAATTGAATCTGTTAAAAAAAAAAAAAGCCTCCCAGCAAACAAAAGTCCAGGACTAGACAGCTTCACAGGGGAATTCTACCAAACATTTAGAGAAGAACTAACACCCATCCTTCTCAAACTCTTCCAAAAAATTGCAGAGGCAGAAACACTCCCAAATTCATTCTACGAAGCCACCACCACCCTGATACCAAAACAAGAAAAAGATATCACAAAAAAAGAAAATTATAGACCAATATCACTGATGAACATAGATGCAAAAATCCTGAACAAAATACTAGAAAACAGAATCCAGCACATTAAAAGGATCATACACCATGATCAAGTGGGTTTTATCTCAGGGATGCAAGGATTCTTCAATATATGCAAATCAAACAATGTGATACACCATATTAACAAATTAAGGATTAAAAAGCATGGGATCATCTCAATAGATGCAGAAGAAGCTTTTGACAAAATTCAACACCCATTTATGATAAAAGCTCTGCAGAAAATGGTCATAGAAGGAACCGACCTTAACATAATAAAGGCCATATATGACAAACCCACAACAAGCATCATATTCAATGGTGAAAACTGAAAGCACTTCCACTAAGATGAGGAACAAGACAAGGATGTACACTCTCACCACTATTATTCAACATAGTTTTGTAAGTCCTAGCCATGGCAGTTAGAGAAGAAAAAGAAAGAAAAGGGATTCAAACTGGAAAAGAAGTAAAACTGTCACTGTTTGCAGATGACATGATATTATACATAGAAAATCCTAAAGATGCCACCAGAAAACTACTAGAACTAATCAATGAATTTGGTAAGATTGCAGGATACAAAATTAATTGACAGACATCTCTGGCATTCCTATACACCAACAATGAAAAATCAGAAAGAGAAATTAAGGAAACACTCCCATTTACCACTGCAACAAAAAGAATAAAATACCTAGGAATAAACCTACCTAGGGAGACAAAAGACCTGTATGCAGAAAACTATAAGACACTGATGAAAGAAGTTAAAGATGATACAAACAGATGGAGAGATATACCATGTTCTCGGATTGGAAGAATCAACATTGTGAAAATGACTATACTACCCAAAGCAATCTACAGATTAAATGCAATCCCTATCAAATTACCAATGGCATTTTTTACAGAACTAGAACAAAATATCTTCAAATTTGTATGGAGACACAAAAGACCCCAAATAGCCAAAGCAGTCTTGAGGGGAATAAATGGAGCTGGAGGAATCAGACTTCCTGACTTCAGACTATACTACAAAGCTACAGTAATCAAGACAATATGGTACTGGCACAAAAACAGAGATATAGATCAGTGGAAAAGGATAGAAAGCCCAGAGATAAACCCACGCACCTACGGTCAACTAATCTATGACAAAGGAGGCAAGGATATACAATGGATAAAGGACAGTCTTTTCAATAAGTGGTGCTGGGAAAACTCGACAGCTACATGTAAAGAATGAAATTAGAACACTCCCTAACACCATACACAAAAATAAACTCAAAACGGATTAGAGACCTAAATGTAAGACTGGACACTATAAAACTCTTAGAGGAAAACGTAGGAAGAAGCTCTTTGACGTAAGTCACAGCAAGATCTTTTTTGATCCACCTCCTAGAGTAATGGAAATAAAAACAAAAATAAACGAATGGGACCTAATGACACTTAAAAGCTTCTGCAAAGCAAAGGAAACTACAAACAAGACCAAAAGACACCCTCAGAATGGGAGAAAATATTTGCAAATGAAACAACAGACAAAGAATTAATCTCCAAAATATATGAACAGCCCATGGAGCTCAATATCAAAACAACAAACAATCCAATTAAAAAATGGGCAGAAGACCTAAATAGACATTTCACCAGGGAAGACATACAGATGGCCAAGAGGTACATGAAAACATGCTCAACATCACTAATCATTAGAGAAATGCAAATACAAATCAAAACTACAAGGAGAGGGCTTACCTGGTGGCACAGTGGGTGAGAGTCCGCCTGCCGATGCAGGGGACATGGGTTCATGCCCCAGTCCAGGAAGATCCCACATGCAGCACAGCGGCTGGGCCCGTGAGCCATGGCCGCTGAGCCTGCGCGTCCAGAGCCTGTGCACCGCAACGGGAGAGGCCACAGCAGTGAGAGGCCTGCGTACCGCAAAAAAAAAAAAAAAACTACAAGGAGGTATCACCTCACACCAATTAGAATGGCCATTATCAAAAAATCTAAACAATAAATGCTGGAAAGGGTGTAGTGAAAAGGGAACCCTCCTGTACTGTTGGTGGGAATGTAAATTGATACAACCAGTATGGAGGTTCCTTAAAAAACTAAAAATAGCACTGCCATATGACCCAGCAATCCCATTACTGGGCATATACCCTGAGAAAACCATAATTCAAAAAGAGACATGTACCACAAAGTCCATTGCAACACTATTTACAATAGCCAGGACATGGTACCAACCTAAATGTCCATCGACTGATGAATGGATAAAGAAGCTGTGGCACATATATACAATGGAATATTACTCTGCCATAAAAAGAAACGAAATTGAGTTATTTGTAGTGAGGTGGATGGACTCTAGGTAAGACTCTGTCATACAGAGTGAAGTGAAGTCTGAAAGAGAAAAACAAATACCATATGCTAAAGCATGTATGTGGAATCATAAAAAAATAGGTACCGATGAACCCAGTTGCAGGGCAGGAATAAAGATACAGACATAGAGAATGGATCTGAGGATGCGGGGTGGGAGGGGAAAGCTGGGGCAAAGTGAGAGGAGCATGGACATATATACACTACCAAATGTGAAATAGATAACTGGTGGGAAGCAGCAGCATAGCACAGGGAGATCAGCTCGGTGCTTTGCGATGAACTAGAGGGGTGGGATAGGGAGGATGGGAGGGAGGCTCAAGAGGGAGGGGATATGGGGACATATGTATGCATATGGCTGGTTCAGTTTGCTGTAGAACAGAAACTAACAGAGTATTGTGCAGCAATTATACTCCAAAAAAATCTATTTAAAAAAAGGCAAAAAATAAAATAAAATATATAAGCAACAAGGATATACTGTGTATACACTCAGGGATTTATAGCAATTATTTTACAGTAACTTTTAAAGGAGTATAATCTATAAAAATACTGAATCACTATACTGTAGATCTAAAGCTAATAGAGTGTTGTAAAGCAACTGTACTTCAATAAAATAAACGTTGACCTCTTCTATTTTAAAGTTATCAGAGACACTGCAAAAGTTAGAGTACAAATCATCTCCCAATCAAATAAAATGTTTTGTTTTTCTTATTTAGCTGTTATGTTTTCACTTTATCCTTCTGCTGCTCGGTTGTTTTCCTCAGCTGACTTGGAGATTGTAGTGCCCAGAAAGATCTATTTTTACCAATCTGAATGAATTATAACTTAAGCAGTTTCCTGGCTGAGGAAGGTAGCTATTAAAATACTCACCCACTGAGGTTGGAAAGTGAGTCTGCAGGAAACTGAGCATATATGCTGTCAGAAAAAGGAACATTTTAATGCATTCCAATGAGGCCAGAGATGCCACTAGAGTTTGACTGGAAACCAATTGTGATTAGCATCGATGACTCAGGAAAACCACAATTCAGTGTACTTTTCAGCTACCGCTGCTGTTCACTGACGTCCAAAACTGGTTGGGGAAGGTCACAGGTTTCTGCACAGCCCCAAGTCAGAATTGACCTCTTTTCATTTCAGTGACTTGCTCATTGCTGGAGGGCAGTCCCACTTCCATGAGTTTGACCACAGTCTGAAAAATGGGTAAGTTAGATTTAGTGATTGATAGGTTCCATTGCAAAGTGATAGCTATAAAAATAAGGCTTTCTAAAAGAAAAGGGACTTTAGTAATATTTAAAATATCCCCATTGTCACACTGGAAGTCTTCACTGTGTCATTTAGAAGAATTCTCTCTCTGCACAGATCAAGGAAGTTTTGTGATGCCAGAGCTACACTGGGGATTCCCAAAGACCTCTTTTTTTCTGTATGGTAGAAGCAGAACAGAAAGTCTCTAAGTTGCCTGCAAGCCAACTGACTTCCATTCTAATAATGGCTTCTGTGGGGACAGCGGGGCCATCACAATGTAAAAATGTTTTATTTTCTTTATGGAAATCAGGTGCACAAAATTGAATTAATCATAAATGGACTAATATAAATAGTCCATTGGCAGACCATGTATGTATGTATGTGTGTAGGTAGTTACAGTTAGGAAAAAAGAAATTTATAAACATTCAGCCCAGGAACTACAATATTACCATTAACTTATATATTCATCTTTGTACTCCTGTCCTCACCTAGATCCATACTTACCCACTCATCCTTCTATCAGAGCTTACCACCTTCTTGAGAGCTTTGTGTTTTCTATTTTCTTGTTTTATAAAAGTGAGCTATATCTCATATGTATACATGCCTGAAGAATATATTGTGCATTTTTTGTGTATACTGTTTTTAATCTCCTGGGATTCTTTTTTCCACTCAAACTTAGTATACTAAGATTTATACTTATTGCTGCATTTAACTGTAGTTCGTCGAGTTTTCAGTTCTGTGTATATTCCATTCTGTGAATACAGCACAATTCATTTCCCTATTCCTTTTTATCAAGAGAATTTGGGCTATTTCCAGATTGGTTATTTTCTTGTGGCAGAGAGTACTGCTATCAATATTCTTGTACAGGTATTCTCGCCTAGGGTTAAACTCTGAGTAGAATGGCTAAGTCATGGGGTATACAAATTTTGAACTTTATAGACAATGCCAAATTGTTTTTCAAAGAAGTTATTTCAAGCTAGACTTCCACCAGCAATGTAGAAAAGATTGTTTTGATCTCTATCCTCTCCAACTCTTAGCATTCTAAGACTTCTTAATTTTTGCAAATCACATATTGGATATATGCTGGATTTACATATTCTTGATGTTAATCTTTGGGTTATTTACATAGTAAATATCTTCCTCTAGTTTGTATCTTGTTTGTTTCACTTTCTTTTATCTTTAGATGAATACTTGATATTAATGTAAAATAATTTATGAGGTTTTTTTACTTTCCTGGTTAGCTCTTAGTATCTTCTTTAAGAATGCCTGCCCTGTACAAGATCAGAAAGACTTTACAGAATAATTTCTTCTAAAAGTCTAGCATTTTGCTTTTGACCTCAATACATGGGGAGTTGATTTTCAGTTAAGTTGTACACCATGAATTAAATGCCATTTCCAGCTCCCTTTCTCTCCCCCGTAATATGGCTAACAAGTGTCAGCTCTATTTTTCAACAGTCCTTCCTTTTTCAATTTATATACTGTTACCTCTTTCATATATTAAAGTTTCATTTGTGCTTGGATCTTTTCTAAGTTCTACTGATCAATGTGTCTATCCCTGCCTCAATACTATATTATCTTAATTATATTATTAATATAATACTTAATTAATAAGTATTTATATCTGCTAAAACAAGTCATCCTGTCTCATTTTTCTTTTTTAAAAGAATTTTGGAAATTCTTGGGCTTTTTTTCTTCCATATAAATTTTAGAGTCATATTGTCAACTTTCAAAAATATTCCTGATGGGGCTTCAACTGGAGTTGCATAGAATCTTTAGGTCAATTAGGAAAATCACCATTTTTATAATATTGTTTTCCTGTTCTAGAACATAGGATATTTTAACAGAGGGTATTTAGATTTTCTGTAAAGTCTCATTAAAGCTTTACACTTTTCTGTGAATAATTCTTGCATATCTGTTTGATTATTCCTAGATACTATTGAAAATGATGTTTTTAGGTTATATCTTCTAATTATTGTGACCATACCTAATTGTACATTTGTTTTCAGTTTTAAAGCATAGGGTTTTAAACCATTTATTCTATTTTAAGCTATAATAGTGAGAATTAATTCAGCTGTATCCAAATGAATAAATTAAGCTTTCCCAATCCCATAAACTTCTCTTTTTCCACCATTCTGTTATCCTTCTCTAATATAACAAAGTCTTTGCTGCTCAGCAGACAACTGTTAAATGCTAGTCATCACTTCACCGTGCTAACATTCTCACATTTTTTCTAGGGTCAACCCGAAACAACAACATTTTCATTTAAAGAAGGAAGAGCCAACGCTTGCCTTTTCCACCTCTTTTGCAGGGAAAACCAATGTAAATATATCACCAATTTCCTCATGGGCAATATGTCACATCCTTATACATTCCAATACCAAATTTGACTGTGTCACAAAAGGTGTTTTAACAGTCCCAAGATGATTCAATCTAAAATAATAAGTGGTAGAGTGGTAAATTAAGGTTTAAAACTCCCATTTATTGTATTTTCTGCTTGGTGAGAAAAAGCAAAAATTATTGCATAGGAGATCTGAGAAGTTTAGTCATAAATAAATGTTTAACTTTGCTTATCCAATGTTTCCAAAACTTACTTAACAATGGAATGTTTTAACTATGTATTAACAATAAATCCAAGGGTAAGGAATGATGAGTTTGTGTTGGGCAAAATGTCCAGTCTGTTTAATATGTATGAACATTAGGTCCTTATTATCAAGATATATTAACTCTATTATATAATATGAGAAACACTGAATATGTTTTACATTAAAATAATAGAAAGTGAAATTCTCCTTTAGATGCAATTTTCACTGTTGGGGGGAATAACTTGCTTGCATTTTTTTCATTACCTCAAGAATATTAATGCCAGAGTATCCAAGCAACAAGATGGGAACACTTCTTATCTTATCATACTTGGGTTATTAGAGTTGCTGTCATATTATAAAAAGAGATATATTAATACCAAGAAACAGCTTTCTTATATCTAAATGGGAAAGACTATATAAAATGGCCTGTAACCAACTATTCGGTTTTGGAGCCATACAGAATGAAGAAGTGAAGTGATAAGGATCTGGTCTGACTAGATCTTCAAGGTTCTTCTTGAAGAAGTAAGATTTAGAAACAGGAAAGAGGCAGAGAGGTGGTTTCTGGAGAGAAACTAATGAAGAAATTTAAATCCATCTTAGCGTTTATAGGGAGAAGAGACGGTAACTAGCATTTCCTAAGTGCTGGCTATGTGCACAGGGCTCTGTGACTATTTTTAAAATTTAACTTAATTTGTATTTATTTTAGTTATGGTAACATAACATAAAATGTACTATCTTAACCATTTTTAAGTGTATCATTCAGTGACATTAAATACATTCACGTTGTTGTGCAACCATCACCACCATCCACAGAACTCTTTTCACTTTGCAAAAATGAAACGCTACCTATTAAATAATAATTCCACGTTTACCCCTCTACCCCAGCCCCTAGCAATCACCATTCCACTTTCTCTCTCTATGAATTTAACTATTTCAAGAAGCTCATATAAGTAGAATCACACAATATTTGTCCTTTTGTGGCTGGCTTGTTTCATTTAGCGTGCCATCGTCAGAGCTCATTCATGTTGTACCATATGTCTTTTGATGCACAGAAGTTTTTAATTTTGATGTTGTCCAGTTTATCTAGTTTTCCTTTGTTGCCTATGCTTTGGGTGTAATATATAAGAAATTATTGCCAAATCTAACGTCATGAAATTTCCCCCTGTATTTTATGCTAAGCCTTTTATTATAGTTTTAAGTCTGCAGTGGCTCCTCCCAATTTATATGTTGAAGCCCTAATCTCCATTACCTCAGAATGTAACCATATTTGGAAATAAAGTCTCCAAATAGGTAATTAAGTTAAAATGAGATCTCTAGGGTGAGCCCAATCCAATATGACTGATATCCTTATAAGAAGAGGGAACTTGGACACAGACATGGGCACACACACACAGAGAAAAGACCATATGAGGATACAGCAAGAAGGCAGCCATCTGAAAGCCAATGAGAGAGGCCTCAGAAGAAACCCAAACTATCAACAACTTGGTCTTAGACTTCTAGCCTCCAGAACTATGAGAAAATAAACTCCTGTTGTTTTTTTGTGGTACGCGGGCCTCTCACTGTTGTGGTCTCTCCCGTTGCGGAGCACAGGCTTCGGACGCGCAGGCTCAGCGGCTATGGCTCACGGGCCCAGCCGCTCCACGGCACGTGGGATCTTCCCGGACTGGGGCACGAACCCGTGTCCCCTGCATCGGCAGGCGAACTCTCAACCACTGCACCACCAGGGAAGCCCATAAGCTCCTGTTGTTTAAGCCACTAAGTCTGTGGTATTTTATTATGGCAACCCTAGGGAACTGATACAAGGTCTATGGAGTTTTGTTTTAATTAAACTTTTCTTTTGAGATAAAGTAGATTTGCATGCAGTTGTGTATCCTTTACACTGTTTCCCCTAATGGTAACATCTTATAGAACTGAAGTACACTATCATAAGGAGGATCTTAACAGTGAAACAATCCAAAAGTCCTATATGCGGATTTACTCCCTTTTACTTTTACTTGTGTGTGTGTCTGTGTGTATATTTAGTCCTATACAATTTTATCACATGCCTCTGTGCACATATCAACCACCACACTCAAGATATTGAACAGTTCTCTCACAAGGATCCCTCATGTTGTTCTTTTATAACCACAAATCTTTAACTCCTGGTAACCACAAATGTGTTCTCCATTTTTATAATTTTGTCATTTCAAGAATATTATATGAATGAAATCATACAATACACAATATTTGAGACTGATTTTTTTCACTCAGACTAATTCCTTTGAGATTCGTTCAAGTTGTTGCTTGTATCAATAATTTATATCTTTTTACTGGTCTGTAGTATTCCATGGTATACATGTACCAGAGTTTAATTAACCGTTCACCTGTTGAAGGACATCTGAGCTGCTTCAAGATTTGGGGTATAAACTTAATTCTGCCATTTTATTATTGTTTTCTTTCTGTTTCCTCTGTTTCTTTTCTTGCCATCCTGTGGGTTAATTGAACATTTTTTTAGGATTCCATTTTTATTTATTTTAGTATATTTCCTTAAAAATGTTTTTTATTGGGGTATACTTGATTTACAATCTTGTGTTACTCTCTGCTGTACAGCAAAGTGAATCAGTTATATATAAACATATCCATTCTTTTTTGGATTCTTTTCCCATGTAGGTCATTTCAGAGTATTGAGTAGAGTTCCCTATGCTATACAGTAGATCCTTATTAGTTATCTATTTTATATATAGTACTGTGTATATGTTAATCCCAATCTCTCAATTTATCCCTCTCCCTCTTTCCCCTCTGGTAACCGTAAGATTTTTTCTACATCTGTAACTCTATTTCTGTTTTGTAAATAAGTTCATTAGTACTATTTTTTTAGATTCCTCATATAAGCGATATTAAATGGTATTTGTCCTTTTCTGTCTGACTTACTTCACTCAGTATGACAATCTCTAGGTCTACTCATGTTGCTGCAAATGGTATTATTTCATTCTTTTTTATGGCTGAGTAATATTCCATTGTATATATGGACTACATCTTCTTTATTTATTCCTCTGTCAATGGACATTTAGGTTGCTTCCGTGTCCTGGCTATTGTAAATAGAGCTGCAATAATCACTGGGGTACACGTTTCTTTTCACATTATGGTTTTCTCCTGGTATATGCCCAGGAGTGGGATTGCTGAATCATATGGTAGCTCTATTTTTAGTTTTTATGGAACCTCCATACTGTTCTCCATAGTAGCTGTACCAATTAACTAGTATACTTCTTTGTAGAGTTTTCTTTAGTAGTTGCTCCCTATAGAGTTTTAAAAATTAATTTTCTCAATTGCCCTTTAAAGTAAGTACTACTAGACCTACATCAGAGATAAGAAAACTGAGGCTCAGAAATAGTAGGTAGCTTGTCTGCATGTCTGCTTATAAGTACCAGAGCTGCAATCTGACCTAAATCTGTCTGACCCCAGAAGCTATGGTCTTGCTATCACTATATACAGCTTGCCACTGGCCTCAGGGCAATATGGGAAAGCCTCATCCATTATGAGTCATCTTTATCAGGAGATGTACAAGATTTGGCTGCTGAGGAAGAACCCAAAATATCATATCTCAAGAATTTTGCTCTTATTCTTCTCTCTGTGATGCCTCTTCTTTAGCCCCTTTCAACCTATTGAAATCCAGTTTATGGAAAGGCAGCCACCTCCATGAATCTTTCCCTAATTGCCTTACCTCTCTGTGGTAGAAAGTAATTTTTTTCCTTTGGCTTCTCCAGAGCAGTTTGTTTATACCTCTCTTCTGGCCTGGACTCTTGCTAGCTATTTGTATATTTCTTACTTCCTGTCTTGACTGGAAACTTTTTGAGGAAATAAACTAAGACATAATTCATTTTTGTCATCTCTACAGCTAGAACGATGTCTAGCATATAGTAGTTGATCTAGCAAACATTTGTTGAGTTCAGTGGAACTGGGTTAGGGCTTAGAAGCTCTGAGTAAATCTGAGTTTTTTGGAAGGAGAATCCAATATGGATCTTCCTGGATAATGATCATTTAGTTCCTTATTTGGTAGATTACATTTTTTAAGTGTATTAGAGAAAATTTTTAAGAGGCGTGGAATCAGTATAAAGCAGATCAGTTGGATTCATTAACAGGTGGGCAATTTTTCACTCCTACTTGGAACGTTTCTCAGGTCAATGATTATGAAGTTCTCATATTTAAAATCATCTGATGTTCAAATTGCTGGTGCTCAAAGGAAAAAGGAGAGGATTTTTATTTTAATTATTATTGATCAAACACCAAAACATCTTTCAGAATTGTCTCTACATTCAGGACAAGGATAAGCTAGCAAGTGTTTGCTAAGCTCAGATATTTAAAACCTGCTCTAGGGGAAGAAAAGTCATTTAGTTGACATAATGACCCCTTTATACATTTAAGCAGTACTTAGCTTTATGAAGCCATAAAAATATATGTACAGTAGTATACTCATTTGTCTTTCTAAAACAACCACTATAAACCATGATTTGTAAGATTTTTAAACATAACTGCTTTCCTAGGAGGACATGTATACGATATGTATGGCTGTACTATTCCTAAGTGCTTCTCGAAGTCCATTTTCCTCGTGAGTTATGGCTTCTCAAATAGAATGGAAGTGCTACCGATGTTGTTAATGCAATTCTATTTTTAAAAGATAAATTAATTTTTTTAAAAAAAAAATTTATTTATCTTGCGGTGCGCGGGCCTCTCCCATTGCAGAGCACAGGCTCTGGACGCGCAGGCTCAGTGGCCATGGCTCACGGGCCCAGCCGCTCTGCCGCATGTGGGATCTTCCTGGACCAGGGCACAAACCCACGTCCCCTGCATCGGCAGGCGGACTCTCAACCACTGCGCCACCAGGGAAGCCCTAAATTAATTTTGATTATTTGAATATGACCAGTCAAAAAAGGGACAATTACATGAAACTTTATTTTTAATTTAACTAGGAATAAGTATATGCACAACAATGATTACCCATCTCTAAGCTTAAAAATCATAAATCTTTGAGTTAGAAGAGAAATTGACTATAGCTCAGTGCTTCCCAGCTGAAATGGTGTGCTATAAACTGCACAGAATTGCAAAATGACCTAAGATTCATAAGTAAAGTATGTACAATGCTTAACAGTTTACAAATTACATTTAAATAGTAACGATGGGAAAGCACGGATTTGGAGACCAACTTTAGGGAAGTTGTTTAATCTCTGGGCAGTTCCATTTTCTCCTTTCCAGCACCTCTTCTTCACGGCCCATTGCCTATAAATATCAGTACACTATTTTCCAGCATGCCTCCTCCTCTCCTGCCCCAGCAGCCTGCGTCTGCCCTCTCAATCCACCATGCACCTTGTACTACATGGCCCATTGGCCCATTTCCCAACTCACTCTGTTTTTCAAGACAAATTCACTTTGCCTCTTTCCATCACGTTAAAGCATCATCCTAAATGACAACCTGAGTCTCATGTCTTTTGTGAAATCTTCTAGACTACTCCAACAGTTAATAAGCTCTTGTTCTCATAATTGTCACGTATTCATTCAACAGACATTTGAGTTCATAGGCACTTTGCTACCTATGATAAACTGTACTCTCTGTCCACAGCATTTTCAATGGTGGTTTTTAATTTTGCATGCATATATATACAGGGTTCTGCTGATTTTTTTTTTAAGTCTGAAAATTACTGTCTTAATGAATGAAATGGAAAATAAACAGATAATTGTAATTTGCTAAGTCATTATAGCCATGTGTACAGTTAAGGGAGCATTGGAGGGGGACAGCCTCTTATTTTTGGTTATCTTGCATACTTATTTCCCTCTGAGTTTTCTTGAAAACTCCTCATTAACAGGAATCATATCATATCCTCCACTAGAACCCTTGAGGGGAGGATGCTCTCTGTTTTGCTTCCTGCTATACCCAAAGTACCTAAAACAGGGCCTGGTCCAATATAGGCCCTGAATTATACTGGTTAGATGCAGGAATCTTACCATTTACATGCCTCATTTTGCCTACCATGTGTAATATACTTGATAATGTTCATGACGTATTTGACAGATGAAAATTGAATTTTAAAAAGAAAGATATGTCTTGGTGCTAGATATTTCAATCTTGACTATTCTGCCCTTTCACATGAGGAGCAAGACATGGAAGTAGGTTTTAACATGTGCAGAGAAGAGAAGGCAGTGCAAAGACAAAAACATAGGACTTGGATGGCTGTGCTCCTTTTAAATTCCTTATCTGAAAACAATTTTTGATATAAAAATGAAAGTTGAGGGCCTCCCTGGTGGTGCAGTGGTTGAGAGTCCGCCTGCGGATGCAGGGGACACGGGTTCGTGCCCCGGTCCGGGAGGATCCCACATGCCGCAGAGCGGCTGGGCCCGTGAGCCATGGCCGCTGAGCCTGCGCTCCGCAACGGGAGAGGCCACAGCAGTGAGAGGCCCGCGTACCGAAAAAAAGAAAAGAAAAAGAAAGGTGAATTTAACTCTTCTTTCATTAGTAATAATTTTTAATTTTATGTACTCCTTTAGTTAAATTATTACTTAATCTTAGCTTTAAGATTTTTACTTCAAAAGATAATTTTGATAGGCAAAAATAAAAGCCAAATATTTTTTCAAAGATAATTTTCTTTATATCACCATGAGATTTAGGACCTTACTGTTAATCACATGATCTCAATGTCCATTTTTTCTAAGTGCCATGGGCATGAGTGACAAGGTACACCAGCAATAGGGGTCTGGCTGCAGTAGGAGGGTGGGTTGGCAATGAGAAAGGGCAGATACAGGAGAGTACATTGGACAATAGCAAGGGGGCAAGTTCAGCAAAAAGTAGTCAAGGCAAAGAAAAACTGGTCATTTCTATTAATATACAGTCAAGCATTGAACAACTCATGCTGTCATATATTATAAATTGATACCTGCCAAGTTGATTCTTATATTCCAGACTGATTTCCATACATCTGCTCATGAAGGAACATTTGAAACTGATACATGGCTTGCTGCTGCCAGCCAAAAATTCAGTTTTAGCAGCATCAACATCTTTGTCAGTAGAGCAGGGCAATGTTCATGCAATAATTTTGATGTAGTATTACAATGTCTTTCCAGTATAGTTTCTTTTAGCCCCAGAAGTTTTGCAAAGGTGTTGCTTGTTTAGGAAGGTGGGGTAAAGGGATAAAGATGATGGAAATAAGGCGTAGAAGTGACTTAGCATTAAGTATTTTATTTACATTTGGGACTTCATGTAAGATTTTGTTTTTAAGAAAGATGAGGACTTTGTTGGTAAAAGGAGTTTGAAAATCGTTGCTTTTTTATACAAGAATGAACATGGCAAAATATGTGTTGATATTGATGATGAAAATCACAAGTATCATACATTTAAAATTGATGCAAAGCTACGCAATAATAGTAACACATTTTTAGCCTGAATTGGATGCTCACTGCTGTTAAACTGGTTGACCAGCTACAGCTTGGTGGAAGAAAGTGAAAAATAAAGAACATGAATAAAATGTCACAAATATGCTATGGCAGCATCTAACAAGGGAGATACGATGAGGGATTTTTTTTAAACTTTTTTTTTTAGCTTTTGGAAACACATAAAACATGTTGAAGCTTCATACACATTTTCAGGGGTACAGTATATGTTAAGGAAAGTGGCCTGCACTGTAAATCCGTGCAGGCAGAAAGAGTTCTATTGAAGAGGCTTCAACGTCTCAGCACTGGGCAAGAAAGTGTGTCTTTGTAAACAAGGTTTTGACCTAAGTCTGTTGTATGACTGTGTCTGGAACTGCAGGCTTTGATATACAGGGTTTCTCAACATTAGCACTATTTATATTTGGAGTAGGATATTTTCTTAGGATGAAGCAGTATCCTGAGTATTGTAGGATGTTTAGTAGCAGATGCCAGTAGCACTGTCCCCCTCCTACCCCCACCCAAATGTAACAAACAAAAATATCTCCAGATAAAGCCAAAGGTAATCATGGTGCAAGGGTCAGAGGGAATCATCCCTGTTGAGAAATACTGATATCAGCTGTAAGACCAAGTCTGATAAATATCCAAAATATAAAAACAGCTCACACAACTCCATATCGAAAAAGCAAACAACGCAATCAAAAAATGTGCAAAAGACCTAAACAGAAGACATACAGATGGCCAGCAGGCACATGAAAAGATGCTCAGCATTACTAATTAGAGATATGCAAATCAAAACCATAATCAAGTATCACTTCAGACTGGTAAGAATGGCTATCACCAAAATGTTTGCAAATAATAAATGCTGAAGAGGGTATGGAGAAATGGGAACCCTCCTACATTGTTGGTGGGAATGTAAATTGATGCAGCCACTATGGAAAACAGGATAGAGGTTCTTTTAAAAACTAAAAACAGAGCTACCATATGATCCAGCAATCCCACTCCTGGGTATAGATCTGGAAAAAAATGAAAATCCTAATTCGAAAAGATACATGCACCCCAGTGTTCATGGCGGCGCTATTTACAATAGCCACGACATAGAAACAACCCAAGTGTCCATCAACAGATGAATGGATAAAGAAGATGTGGTACATATATACAGTGGGATATTACTGTACTTAGTGAAAGACAGATATACTATATGATATCACTTATATGTGAAATCTAAAAATAATACTAATTAATCTATATACAAAACAGAAACAGACTTCCAGACATAGAAAACAAACTTACGGTTACCAAAGGGGAGAGGGAGGGACAAATTAGGAGTATGGGATTAACAGATAAAAACTACTATATATAAAATAGATAAGCAACAAGAATTTACTGTATAGCACACGGAATTATATTCAATACCTCATAATAACCTATAATGGAATATGATCTGGAAAAAAATAACTGAATTACTTTGCTGTACACCTGAAACTAACACAATATTATAAATTAACTATACTTCAATAATTAAAAAAAAGAACAAGTCTGGTAGATAAACCATAACCTCACAGTGATGCTAGGATTATTTAAGATACTTTCTAGAATGTAGAAACTGAAAAGAAATAAGAATATTATTGATAAATTGTCTTTCAGCAAGTCACAATTCCCCCACTATTATACTTTAGGTCCTGTTTTCCAGTCACCATTCTTAAATAGACGAATTCAGCTGAGGCTGTTATATTAATATTATGAAATTTGTTGATTTCTAAAACATCATTCTTCTACTATTCTGTACTTCTGTGCTTTATGACCTATCAAATGGAAGATCTAGGTGAGAGGTTTATACTTTCATGTGAGAATCTTTGAATGTTCTTTTATGTAAGGTAATGCTATAAAATGTGGCCTGATTTTTGCTGGGTTTTAACTAAGATTTGAGATAACTGGAAAACTCTTTTTAAATTTTTAATAAAGTTTCTAACCACATCAATTTAAAAATTGTGGTAACTTAATTTTTATTTTGTGAATAGTTTATAACACAAGAAAACCTAATCAATAACTGTATGACCTTTTCAACAGATACTAAGTAAGCACCTGCCAAATGCAAGGCACAGAGAGTGAAGTGATGAATGTGAATTCACCACATGCAGCCACTAATATTGCTCTGTCCAAGCCTAAAAGGCATAGATTTCTTCAGTTCACTCAATCTGTGCACTGTTAGAGAACGTACTCATCTATTAAAAAAAAAAAAAAAGGGTACAGAATCACAGATTTGGCCCCAACGTAGTTATATCCTCTGTCCTTTCTCATTAGGGACTCTGGAGTATTCCCTGTAAATGGAATTTTCAGCTAGTGTTTTGGGCAGAGTTGATACTTAGATTTTTGATATCATTACCTCTGCGGTTCTCTTACTGCCAAAATTATCCCTTTAAATTCATGGCCACTTTTTTAGCCCTGAATTCTTATCTCCAGGACCTTGACCTGATAAGGATGAGGTTTTCTACTGCCTATTCTGCTGCTATAGCCATGGAGATGGGAGTGCACTCTGGCCAGAATCCTACATTCTCATAATTCTCACACCTTCGAGTTCCAGATTTCCAAGTGTAAACTCTCATATGTCCTCTTTTTGCTTTTGGACTCTTTTTAAGTTTCTTTAAATGCTTGTTTTATAATATTTTATTCAATTTTTATAATTGTTATTTCTGGGAGGTTTCATGTGACCCCTTACTCCTACCATCATTACCTATCTTTAATTATGAATTTTGTTTCAAAACAGTATTGCTAGATTGCAAAGAAACACCTCTTATTTTGGAAAATACTAAAATATTACCAAAAAGGAAATCAGAATTCCCACAACTGAGATATACTTTCGCTAATGAAAAAAATGTGTTTGCCATCATCTTTTTACAGATTGTTGAATTTCTCTAAAATATTTTAAGTTCTTCATTAAATCTTCGTATATATTACTTTATATTTTCATTACATACAAATACATTTATATTTGGGTTTTTTTGAAACTAATCATTTTAAACATAAATTAGATAAAACTTGAGTATCTTTTAAGTCCTGGTGATTTACTAAATGACGTATCTATTCTATATCAATAATACTACATTTAGAAATTCTTGCTATAAAGCTATGATTTACAATAGCACAAGAGTTATTTCAGGAATCAAATTAACATAAAAATTATAGTAGATCAATAACTATAATCACTTTTAAAGACAGAATGTGAAGCCATTAACTAACCTTTACAATTTTCCCATTATTATTTTAACTTTAATCAAGAAGAGACCTTATACATTTTTTTTTTTTTTTTGTGGTACGTGGGCCTCTCACTGTTGTGGCCTCTCCCGTTGCGGAGCACAGGCTCCGGATGCGCAGGCTCAGCGGCCATGGCTCACGGGCCCAGCCGCTCCGCGGCATGTGGGATCTTCCCGGACCGGGGCACAAACCCGTGTCCCCTGCATCGGCAGGTGGACTCTCAACCACTGTGCCACCAGGGAAGCCCGACCTTATACATTTTAATAATACTTGTCTTTAATACTTAGTGTTTATGAAATAAGAAAAAAAGGTCATTGATGGCCTGGAAGTATTATATAAAAAAAATCCATTGGGCAGGAAATCTATAATTTGGGTTCACTCTTATTGGTCATCACTCTTTTATTGGTCAAGTTACAAAACTTTTTTGAATTAGAGTTTCATGTACTCAATAATGAGGTAAAGGTCTGTCAATATTTGTACAGGATAGGCTATGTTTCATCTCAATCCTCCTTTCAGGATCTAGGCATTTATTTTTCCACCTACCAAGAGTGCTGGCTGCTGCTGGCCCACAAAATGGCCTTCAGCCAAAAAGAACTGTCCTACTCAAAATTATTTGCTACCCTGTTTCAATCCACATCCATTGACCTGTCAATGCATAGTCCCTCCTTTTCAAGTGGAAATGGCCATCCACCTCCAGAGCTCCTCCATGGAGTGGGCTGAGGCCTCTGTTGCAACGGAATCACAATTCAAACTCTCTCTCCCTAGTCGTGCTTCTCACACACCCTTATGGATGTTGTTTCCAAGAGAACTTCCCTAATCTTTATCTTGGAGTCTGTTTCCAGGGAATTCAGTCTAAGATAATAATAATAAAAGGGATTTGAAGCCTGACCCTACCATTTAGTATTGAATCTATTTATTTAATTCTTTGGGCAACTTATGTAACTTCTTTGGACTTTACATGGATTTTATGATGATTTAGTGAGGAAATAAATGTGTAAGTAATATTATATACAGCAGTGTCTTCAGAAATAAGCGTTATTTAAGAAAAAAAGTTCATAAAGGTGTTACTTACCTGATATTTTCTATGCCGAGCAACTAAAACTCTTTAAAAACAAAAACTTTTCAACTTAAGGTAAAAATTATACACTAAGGTGAATGAAATGCAAAAATCATAAGTATACAACTCAATGAATTTTTACATATAAGCATACTTCTGTAACTACCACCCACGTTAAGCTATAAAACATTTTCTGTACCCATGTCCTCCCTTTTCAATACTGCCATTAGAGACAACAATTATTCTGACTTTTATGACCATATGTTAGTTTTTCCTGTTCTCAAACACATATAAACGGAATCATACTTTTTGTGTCTGGCTTTCTCTACTCAGTATAATTTGTTTCATCTATGCTATTTTGGAAATCACTAGTTTGTTCTTTTTCTAATTACTGTGTAGTTGTCTATTGTAAGAATATATTACAATTTGCTTACCTATTTTGCTCTTGATGATTACTTAAGTTGATTAAAGTGTTTGCCTATTATAATAAAGTCACTAGGAACATTTTTGTACATGCCTTTTAGTGAACATATATACTCATTTATCTTAAGTAGATATGGAGGAGTAGAATTATGGAGTTATAGGTTAGGTGCACTGGACAAATGAATCTTGATAAAATCTGACCAGTATTAGCTAATACCTAAAAAGTTCTTTTCCTGAAGTTTTAAATAAATTCATCATATTGAATAAAAATTGGATATCACTACTAGTTAACTTAAAATGAAAATAACACATTATGAAGATTATGAATAAAACCTGTGAATACTCAGCAAAGCTGATAGAAGCAGAGGAAATGTCACCTAAAACATGAATGAAAAACACAATGAGTTCATTTATCTTCTTCAGTGTAGCTACACAAACACTGGGGAATCAGTTTAACTACAGTTCCATCCTGTAGTTCTACCACAGGACTGCACACCTGCTTTTAATTTATAGACAATATATAAAAATGACATTTTGAGTATGTCTTCTCAGGTTGGCATGAAGGTTGGATAAAATGGATGAGAGCCCCCTCACTGTTTTGCCTACAGTGGGCTAGGTAGTAATGATACCGCAAAAAGAGTAGTAAAAGTATGAGAGAATTAGGAGCTTCACTACTTAGGAGCTACCCAGTGGCTATACTGTGAAAAGAAATATCCTTTCTTGCGAGATCTGATTTTTAAATGATATGGAACATATGAGATTTTATGGGTGTACCAGACAAGAGACCAGCAGGAAACAGCATGTTCAAGCAGTATTGTTGGGGAAAGCTTAATGAAGATGTTTACAAAAGTAGAAGCAGAGTTAAGGGAAACCAACAAACAAATGCAGGTAGACTTAGGACTAAGGGAGCCTTAAGACTGCAGTCGGCAAGCATAGTGGTGTTACCTGAATCTGGAGAAGTCAGCTCAATAAAGATTGTGTCGTTAAGTGGATGAAATCAGCTAACTGGTGGCACTGTGGCAAGGAGAGAATTGGGGAAGTAAGCATTCTAATCTCATTCTCTTCCTGACTTCTGAGCTGCTGGAGACTCTCACTGGCAACTTGCTTTGGTCAATTCTAAATTGTTACCACAGGAAATTCTCTTGAAGCTAGCATTAATGGGTCACAGGGTATGAAATTTCAAAAATCTTAATATGTTGTCAAACAATCTTAAGGGATGTTTACACTAGTGTATATACACAAGAGGATATTATGAGAGTAATATTGGTAACAGCTAGACAGGTAGAACATTTTCTTTTATACTTCAGTTGGCCATTTATTTTTCTCCTGTGAATATTTCCTCTGTGTTCTCTAATTGGTAGAGTGCTAATGTTTCCCCTATTAATTTTTTAGGACTCTTGATCTATTAAGAATATATAATATTATATACATATAAAATTTCATTTTTAGGCAAATCTGCTGCTCGGACAGTGTTTTCCTTCAGACTTTTTTCTATTGCTTTAGTGTTTGGGGAGTTGTTCCTCTTCCTGAAATCATTTTTAAATTACATATTTCCTAGTTTACTATGTTTGGGTTTTTTTTACTCAAAACTCTTTACATCTTTACTCTGACATCTTTCAACTATTTATATGACAGTTGTACCATTTAGAAACAAAATTTGTCTCTCCATTCATTTCTTATGTCTGCTTCCTTCCTCCCTCTCTCCCTCTCTTCTTTCCTTCCGTCCTTCCTTCCTTCTTTCTCTCATTTTATATAGTTAGAGTCCATTTTTATAGAATAATTCCTAGCTTTTGTTTTTTGTTGTGATATAGAAAATGTGATGCATAAATTCAGTAAACAAGATATATAGGAAACTAGAATTTTAATTTTTTTAGAGTTGCCCACTTCACAGAATTTTTTTAATTCTAAGAATTCTTGTTAATTCTATTTAGTTTAATGGTTTTATAGACAAAATGTATTCAAAAATAATACTTTTCTTATTTCTTTCTGGTAATGATAACTCCTTTTTTAGGGTAAAAACCATTTTTTAAAAAATTGAGACAGCCAAAATATTTAAAATAGTGTAAGTGATAATGAAATTAGAATGCATATTTTTAATTTATTTTTTGTTATGGGTTACCTGATAATTAAAATTGTTTTATTGCATATGAACAAACATGTAACTGGATATAAAATTGGGAGGGTTCTCAGTTCTTCTCTCTCAAAACTTTGTCCTAATATTTTTTCCTTGTATCTTTGCCATTCAAATGTTTGCTAGGATTTGTCTAGCTATAATCTTCTTAATTAGTTTTGGCACTTAGATTCTACTTATTTGGAAAGCCAAATATTTTTCATCTACAGAAAATTTTCTTCTGAATATATTTTGTTTTGTTTTTTTAATCTCTGATTTTTTCTTCAGGTTGGTTTTTTGGGGGTTTTTGTTGTTGTTGTTTTGTGTGTGTGTGTGTTTTTTTTTTTTTTTTTTTAACCTGTAATGGGTTTTCATGTTTTTGTTATTTTTCTGTGTCAGTTCTCCTCTTTACTGCCGACAACGCAGGTTTCAATTCCACTATAAAGTTTTAATTTCTTTGAAGGAGTTCAATTTGTTTTCTTTTTATCTTGAGATGTTTTCTTTTTTTTAAATATGTGTGCCTTATTCCATCCTAATAAAACTATATAAAGTAACTTTCTGAAATGTATTCTTATGCCCACAGTAAATGAAAAGTCTGAGTGGCACCTTTTACTTCTGAATGTCAATTATGATTTTTGTTTACTTCGCTCTATAGTTTCTTTTCCCTTAATAAGAATATTGGTAATTTTTTTCTTCTTACTGCTCAAAGAACAGAGACATATCAAGGCCCAGTACTTGTCCAAAGCAGTTCTTAAATAGTGATATAAACAACTTCCCAGAATTGTAGTTGGACAGAAGGCCCTATTTTCAGAGTTTAATAAGTATACATAGATTGCAAGTAAACAGGCATAAATTTTATCTCTTAATTCTCCATTTTCCAACACTTTAAATATAACTTAGCAAGTGCAAAATCACAACCCCCAGTGTGCAAGTCAACTAGTAAGCTTCCTGTTGCCACTGTCTGTGCTCCCTCACTATTCCACTGGTTTTCTGACAGCTCTGTTTTGGAAGATTGAGGTGGTTTTGCTAATGCAGTGAACAAAGGTTTTATTGATCAAAAATTTTTATTTCTCAGTTTAGCGTTATGAATCTTTCAGAAGAGGATTGCCTCCAAGACTTCCTTTTTCAGAGTTGATGCATTACTCTTTTGTGTGTGTGTGTGTGTGTGTGTGTGTGTGTGTGTATGAGATTATTTTTTTAAAGAAAGAGTGTGAAGGGCAACAACAAGGAGACTAGTTGAATATCACTTAAGCCACAATTAATTGGTTCTTAAAGGAAGAGTAGGAATTTCCTAGTCAGAGAAAGGAGAGGGGAGACATCTTCATGGAGAGAAATACATGTTCAAAGATAGAACTGTGTGACATAGTGGTATGTTTGGCAGACACAACAATTTCAGTGCAGATTAAGAGCAAAATGTGTGGGTAGTGGGAATCTTGTTGGAGGAAGAAATGTGAAAAGCTAGCTGGCTCTAGATTATATAAAGCTGTACATGTTTATAGATGGGTTCTGTGGTTAGTGGGGGAAGCCCATGAATTCATCAGAGCACTGATGTGACTATTTTATGATTTGAGATAGGTGGTGACTGTGTGAAAGACAGAAAAACAGGAAAAAGAGGTACCAGAGTGACCAATTAAGAATCTATTACAAGAGTCACAGTGTCTTAATGAAGTGTCTTAAAGCAAGACCAGTGGAGTTTGTGAGATATTTTATTCACAGAACTAGAAAGACAAATTTATGAAAGGGATATATTTTCAGAAGTGTGGGGAGGGCTTCAGGTATGAAAAAGAGAAATTAAGGTATAATGGGATTATTGGAAAAATAAAAAACTATGGCAGAATAAATTGGTCTAAGTCTTATGGAGGTCAATTAGAAGAAGATATATATATATATATACATCTTTCGATGTCATAAACCCATTTCTGTGGGTTTGTCCTAGGATATTCTTGTATGCATGTTAAATAATTTATATACAAGTTTGTTCATTACCAGAATGTTATTCATACCAAAACACTGGAAAAGATTCCCGTGTATATCAATGGAAATTATTTATATAAATTATGATATATCCATCTAATGGATTATAAAGCAATGGTTTAAGAAAAAAAGCATGTTTCTATGTATTGGTAGAAAATGATCTTCAAACTATTTTAATTTTTAAGAGTGAAACACTGGATTGGAATATACTTTATTTAACAGCTTTACTGAGATTTAATTGGCATACAATAAACTGTACATATTTCAAGTGTAAAATTTGATGGATTTGGGCAAATAGATACACAGATGAAACCATCATCACAATCAAGTTAATGAATATATCCATCACCTGCTAAAATTTCCTTGTTCTTTTTAATCCCTTCCTCCATCTTCACAAACTTCTCTAATCACATTTAGTGTTGTCACTGATCTGTTTTCTGCTACTATCGATTGATTTCCATTTCATAGAATATTTTATATATATAATCATATAATATACCGTCTTGTCTTTTAGGTCTTACTTCCTTCAGTATATTTATTTTGTGATTCAGGCATGTCATTGCATGTATCAATGGTTGATTCTATTTTATTGCTGAATAGTATTCTATTGTATGGTAAACCACAATTTTCAAGTCATTTATCTTTTGATGGACATTTAAATTATTTCCAAATCTGAGGTATTAAAAATAAAGTTGTCATGAGCATTTGAGTGCAGGACTTTTATGGACATATGCTTTCAATTATCTTGTGTAAATACCTAGAACAGTGTTTGGGTAGTATGGTAAATGTATATTTAACATTTTATGAAACTGTGAAACTATTTCTAAAGTGGTAGCACCATTTTATATCCTCACCAGTAGAATATGAGAGTTTAAGTTGCTCTACATATTCTCCAAGACTTAGTATTTGTCGATCTTTTAAATTTTAGCTATTTTATTTTGTGTATGGTAGACTCTCATTATGGAATTAATTTGTATTTCCCTAATGATTAATTATGTTGAATATATTTTTATGTGACTATTTGCTATTCATATATTTATATCCGTATATCCTATATAGGGTATATCCTATATCCATATATATAGGAGAAGTGTCTATTCAAATCCTTAGCCCATTTTTCAATTGGGCTGTATGTCTACTTATTATTGAGTTTAAAGTTACATATTCCAGATATAAGTGCTTTCAGATATTAGTTTTGCAAATATTTTCTCTCAGTTTATGGTGTGCATTTTCATTTTCTTGAGTATTTTGAAGAGCAAATGATTTTAATTTTTTTAATATAAATTTATTTTATTTATTTATTTTTGGCTGCACTGGGTCTTTGTTGCTGTGCGTGGGCTTTCTCTAGTTGCGGCAAGCAGGGGCTACTCTTTGTTGTAGTGCACAGGCTTCACACTGCAGTGGCTTCTCTTGTTGTGGAGCACGGGCTCTAGGCACACAGGCTCAGTAGTTGTGGCACACGGGCTCAGTAGTTGTGGCTTGCGGGCTCTAGAGCGCAGGCTCAGTAGTTGTGGTGCACGGGCTTAGTTGCTCCGTGGCATGTGGGAACTTCCTGGACCAGGGCTCGAACCCGTGTCCCCTGCATTGGCAGGCGGATTCTTAGCCACTGGGCCACCAGGGAAGCCCCTGATTTTAATTTTGGTAAAGTCCAATTTGTTAACTTTCCTTTTATAGTTTATATATTTTGTGTCATGATTCAGAAATCTTTGTGCAACTTAAGGTGACCAAGATTTTTCCTGTTTTCCTCTAGAAGTTGTTTTAGCTTTTACATTTAGCTTTTACATTTACATGAACATCTATTTCAAGTGAATTTTTGCTAAGTCTAAGATGAGAGATAAAGGTGTAATTTGATTTTCTTTTTCTTGCATATGGGTGTTTAACTTTTCAGCACCTTTTATGGAAAAGACTATCCTTTCCCCCACTGAATTGCTTAGGCACTTTTGTCAAAAATCAGTTAAGTGTATACACATGGATATATAGATCTAAACCTTCTATTCTGTTCCCTTGAGTCATACTCTAGGACTTAGGGCCCACATCAAAAAAGAACTTGCTTTACTGCCCTGAAAAACTACAAAAGTTGTGTGCCAGTCATGATCCTGGCAGGAGACAGTTGGAACGCCTCAAAGTGAATTCAGTGAGATGAACTTTGACAGAGGATTGCACAGGAAGGGAAACCCAGAGAAGAACACCGGTATTGTGAAAGAGAAATTTCCTGGACCTCTCTTGGGTAGAATAGGCATCATGAAACACTACCTCCACTGCAAACATGTAATTAAAGTATATAGAAACTAACTATGAGGAAAGGTACAGATGCTTTAAAAAGATATAACTAGGAGTCAGAAAGTGCTGATCACACACACACAAAAAAGTTAATCTGGGAAATGGAATTACAAGTAGAGGGAATATCATATGTGATGATCATCTAATGAAAAGTAGAATGGTACACTATTTTTATTTATTTGTTTCTTTAACATCTTTATTGGAGTATAACTGCTTTACAATGGTCTGTTAGTTTCTGCTTTATAACAAAGTGAATCAGTTACACATATACATATATCCCCATATATCTTCCCTCTTGCATCTCCCTCCCACCCACCCTCCTTATCCCACCCCTCTAGGTGGTCACAAAGCACCGAGCTGATCTCCCTGTGCTATGAGGCCGCTTCCCACTAGCTATCTGTTTTACATTTGGTAGTGTATATATGTCCATGCCACTCTCTCCCTTTGTCCCAGCTTACCCTTCCCCCTCAACATATCCTCAAGTCCATTCTCTAGTAGGTCTGCATCTTTATTCCTGTCTTGCCCCAGGTTCTTCATGACCATTTTTTTTTGTTGTATTTTAGATTCCGTATATATGTGTTAGCATACAGTTTTTGTTTTTCTCTTTCTGACTTATTTCACTCTGTATGACAGACTCTAGGTCCATCCACCTCACTACAAATAACTCAATTTCGTTTCTTTTATGACTGAGTAATAGTCCATTGTATATATGTGCCACATCTTCTTTATCCATTCATCTGTAGATGGACACTTAGGTTGCTTCCATGTCCTGGCTATTGTAAATACAGCTGCAGTGAACATTGTGGTACATGACTCTTTTTGAATTATGATTTTCTCAGGGTATATACCCAGTAGTGGGATTGCTGGGTCCTATGGTAGTTCTATTTTTAGTTTTTTAAGGAACCTCCATACTGTTCTCCAGAGTGGCTGTATCAATTTACATTCCCACCAACAGTGCAAGAGGGTTCCCTTTTCTCCACACCCTCTCCAGCATTTATTGTTTGTAGGTTTTTTGATGATGCCCATTCTGACTGGTGTGACATGATATCTCATTGTAGTTTTTTTTTTTTTTTTTTTTTTGTGGTACGCGGGCCTCTCACTGTTGTGGCCTCTCCCGTTGCGGAGCACAGGCTCTGGACGCGCAGGCTCAGCGGCCATGGCTCACAGGCCCAGCCCCTCCGCGGCATGTGGGATCTTCCCGGACTGGGGCACGAACCCGTGTCCCCTGCATTGGCAGGCGGACTCTGAACCACTGCACCACCAGGGAAGTCCCTCATTGTAGTTTTGATTTGCATTTCTCTAATGATTAATGATGTTGAGCATTCTTTCACGTGTCTGTGGGCAATCTGTATCTCTTCTTTGCAGAAATGTTTATTTAGGTTTTCTGCCCATTTTTGGATTGGGTTGTTTGTTTTTTTGATATTGAGCTGCATGAGCTGCTTGTAAATTTTGGAGATTAATCCTTTGTCAGTTGCTTCATTTGCAAATATTTTCTCCCATTCTGAGGGTTGTCTTATCGTCTGTTTATGGTTTCCTTTGCTGTGCATAAGCTTTTAAGTTTCATTAGGTCCCATTTCTTTATTTTTGTTTTTATTTCCATTTCTCTAGGAGGTGGGTCAAAAAGGATCTTGCTGTGATTTATGTCATAGAGTGTTCTGCCTATGTTTTCCCTAAGAGTTTGATAGTGTCTGGCCTTACATTTAGGTCTTTAATCCATTTTGAGTTTATTTTTGTGTATGGCATTAGGGAGGGTTCTAATTTCATTCTTTTACCTGTAGCTGTCCAGTTTTCCCAGCACCAGTTACTGAAGAGCTGTCTTTTCTCCATTGTATATTCTGGCCTCCTTTATCAAAAATAAGGTGACCATATGTGCACGGGTTTATCTCTGGGCTTTCTGTCCTGTTCCATTGATCTATATTTCTGTTTTTGTGCCAGTACTATACTGTCTTGATTACTATAGCTTTGTAGTATAGTCTGAAGTCAGGGAGCCTGATTCTTCCAGCTCCGTTTTTGTTTCTCAAGATTGCTTTGGCTATTCGGGGTCTTTGGTGTTTCCATACAAACTGTGAAATTTTTTGTTCTGGTTCTGTGAAAAATGCCAGTGGTAGTTTGATAGGGATTGCATTGAATCTGTAGATTGCTTTGGGTAGCATAGTCATTTTCACATGTTTATTCTTCCAATCCAAGAACATGGTATATATCTCCATCTGTTTGTGTCATCTTTAATTTCTTTCATCAGTGTCTTATAGTTTTCTGCATACAGGTCTTTTGTCTCCTTAAGTAGGTTTATTCCTAGATATGTTATTCTTTTTGTTGCAGTGGTAAATGGGAGTGTTTTCTTAATTTCACTTTCAGATTTTTCATCATTAGTCTATAGGAATGCAAGAGATTTCTGTGCATTAATTTTGTATCCTGCTACTTTACCAAATTCATTGATTAGCTCTAGTAGTTTTCTGGTAGCATCTTTAGGATTCTCTCTGTATAGTATCATGTCATCTGCAAACAGTGACAGCTTTACTTCTTCTTTTCCAATTTGGATTCCTTTTATTTCTTTTTCTTCTGTGATTGCTATGTCTAAAACTTCCAAAACTATGTTGAATAATAGTGGTGAGAGTGGGCAACCTTGTCTTGTTCCTGGTCTTAGTGGAAATGGTTTCAGTTTCTTGCCATTGAGAACGATGTTGGCTGTGGGTTTGTCAATATGGCCTTTATTATGTTGAGGTAAGTTCCCTGTATGCCTACTTTCTGGAGGGTTTTTAATAAAAAATGGGTGTTGAATTTTGTTGAAAGCTTCCTCTGCATCTATTGAGATGATCATATGGTTTTTCTCCTTCAATTTGTTAATATGGTGTATCACATTGATTGATTTGCATATATTGAAGAATCCTTGCATTCGTGGGGTAAACCCCACTTGATCATGGTGTATGATCCTTTTAATGTGCTGTTGGATTCTCTTTGCTATTATTTTGTTGAGGATTTTTGCATCTATGCTCATCAGTGATATTGGCCTGTAGTTCTCTTTCTTTGTGACATCCTTGTCTGGTTTTGGTATCAGGGTGATGGTGGCCTCATTGAATGAGTTTGGGAGTGTCCTTCCCTCTGCTCTATTTTAGAAGAGTTTAAGAAGGATGTGTTAGCTCTTCTGTAAATGTTTGATAGAAATCACCTGTGAAGCCATCTGGTCCTGGACTTTTGTTTGTTGGAAGATTATTAATCACAGTTTTAATTTCAGTGCTTGTGATTAGTCTGTTCATATTTTCTATTTCTTCCTGGTTCAGTCTCAGAAGGTTGTGCATTTCTAAGAATTTGTCCACTTCTTCCAGGTTGTCCATTTTATTGGCATATAGTTGCTTGTAGTAATGTCTTATGATCCTTTGTATTTCTGCAGAGTCCATTGTTACTTCTCCTTTTTCATTTCTAATTCTATTGATTTGAGTCTTCTCCTTTTTTTCTTGATGAGTATGGCTAATGGTTTATCAATTTTGTTTATCTTCTGTAAGAACCAGCTTTTAGTTTTATTGATCTTTGCTATCGTTTCCTTCATTTCTTTTTCATTTATTTCTGATCTGATCTTTATGATTGCTTCCTTCTGCTAACTTTGGGGGTTTTTTGTTCTTCTTTCTCTAATTGCTTTAGCTGTAAGGTTAGTTTGTTTATTTAAGATGTTTCTTGTTTCTTAAGGTAGGATTGTAGTGCTGTAAACTTCCCTCTTAGAACTGCTTTTGCTGCATCCCATAGGTTTTGGGTCATTGTGTTTTCATTGTCATTTGTTTTTAGGTATTTTTTGATCTCCTCTTTGATTTCTTCAGTGATTTCTTGGTTACTAAGTAGTGTATTGTTTAGCCTCCATGTGCTTGTACTTTTTACAGATTTTTTCCTGTAATTGATATCTAGTTTCATAGCATTGTGGTCGGAAAAGATACTTGACACGATTTCAATTTTCTTAAATTTACCAAGGCTTGATTTGTGACCCAAGATATGATGTATCCTGGAGAATGGTCGATGAGCACCTGAGAAGAAAGTGTATTCTGTTGTTGTGGGATGGAATGTCCTATAAATATCAACTAAGTCCATCTTGTGTAATGTATCATTTAAAGGCTGTGTTTCCTAATTTATTTTCATTTTGGATGATCTGTCCATTGGCGAAAGTGGGGTGTTAAAATCCCCTACTATGATTGTGTTACTGTCGATTTCCCCTTTTATGGCTGTTAGTATTTGCCTTATGTATTGAGGTGCTCCTGTGTTGGGTGCATAATTATTTTAAATTGTTATATCTTCTCCTTGGATTGATCCCTTGATCAGTATGTTGTGTCCTTCTTTGTCTCTTGCTGTTAACCTCATGGGGAATCCCTTGTGTGCTATTTGTCGTTTTTCCCTTGCTGCTTTTAATATTTTTTCTTTGTCTTTAATTTTTGATAGTTTGTTTAATATGTGTCTTGGCATGTTTATCCTTGTATTTATCCTGTTTGGGACTCTCTGCACTTCATGGGCTTGATTGAGTATTTCTTTTCCCATATTAGGGAAGTTTTCAACTTTAATCTCTTCAAATATTTTCCCAGTCCCTTTCTTTTTCTCTTCTTCTTCTGGGAACCCTATAATTCGAATGTTGGGGCATTTAATTTTATCCCAGACATCTCTGAGACTGTCCTCAATTCTTTTCATTCTTTTTTCTTTATTCTGTTCTGCAGTAGTTATTTCCACTATTTTATCTTCCAGGTCACTTATACGTTCTTCTGCCTCAGTTATTCTGCTGTTGATCCCTTCTAGAGAATTTTTAATTTCATTTATTGTGTTGTTCATCACCGTTTGTTTGCTCTTTAGTTCTTCTAGGTCCTTGTTAAACGTTTCTTGTATTTTCTCCATTCTGTTTCCAAGGTTTTGGATCATCTTTACTATCATTATTCTGAATTCTTTTTCAGGTAGACTGCCTATTTCCTCTTCATTTGTTAGGTCTGGTGGGTTTTTATCTTGCTCCTTCATCTGCTGTGTGTTTTTCTGTCTTCTCATTTTGCTTATCTTACTGTATTTGGTGTCTCCTTTTTGCAGGCTGCAGGTTCGTAGTTCCCGTTGTTTTTGGTGTCTGTCCCCAGTGGCTGAGGTTGGTTCAGTGGGTTGTTTAGGCTTCCTGGTGGAGGGGACTAGTGCCTGTGCTCTGGTGGATGAGGCTGGATCTTGTCTTTCTGGTGGGCAGGTCCACGTCTTGTGGTGTGTTTTGGGGTGTCTGTGACCTTCTTATGATTTTAGGCAACCTCTCTGCTAATGGGTGGGGTTGTGTTCCTGTCTTGCTAGTTGTTTGGCATATGGTGTTCAGCACTGTAGCTTGCTGGTTATTGAGTAGAGCTGGGTCTTGGCTTTGAGATGGAGATCTCTGGGAGTTTTTCGCTGTTTGATATTACGTGGAGCTGGGAGGTCTCTTGTGGACCAATGTCCTGAACTTGGCTCTCCCACCTCAGAGGCACAGCCCTGACGCCTGTCTGGAGTACCAAGAGCCTGTCCTCCACACGGCTCAGAATAAAAGGGAGAAAAAAAAAGAAAGAAAGAAGAAGATAAAATAAAATAAAATAAAAAGTTATTAAAATAAAAAATAATTATTAAAAAAAATTTTAAGTAATAAAAAAAAGAAAGAAAGGAAGAAAGAGCAAGCAAACCAAAAAACAAATCCACCAATGATAACGAGTGCTAAAAAGTATCCAAAAAAGAAAAAAAAAACGGAGAGGCAGAGCCCTAAGACAAATGGTAAAAGCAAAGCTAAACAGACAAAATCACACAGAGAAGCATACACATACAGTCATAAAAAAAGAAAAAGGGAAAAATATATATATATCGTTGTTCCCGAAGTCCACCTCCTCAACTTGGGATGATTCATTGTCTATTCAGGTATTCCACAGATGCAGGGTACATCTCATTGATTGTGGAGATTTAATCCTCTGCTCCTGAGGCTGCTGGGAGAGATTTCCCTTTTTCTTCTTTGTTTGTACAGCTCCTGGGGTTCAGCTTTGGATTTGTTCCTACCTCTGCGTGTAGGTCGCCTGAGGGCATCTGTTCTTCGGTCAGACAGGACGGCAGACATGACGGGGCTAAAGGAGCAATTGATTTGGGGGCTCTGGCTCACTCAGGCCAGGGGGAGGGAGGGGTACGGATGCAGGGCGAGCCTGCGGTGGCAGAGGCTGGCGTGACATTGCACCAGCCTGAGGCGTGCCGTGCGTTCTCCTGGGGAGGTTGTCCCTGGATTACGGGACCCTGGCAGTGGCGGGCTGCACAGGCTCCCTGGAGGGGAGGTGTGGATAGTGACCTGTGTGTGCACACAGGCTTCTTGGTGGCAGCAGCAGTAGCCTTAGCGTCTCATGCCTGTCTCTGGGGTCCACACTGATAGCCGCAGCTCGTGCCCGTCTCTGGAGCTCCTTTACTTAGCGCTCTTAATCCTCTCTCCTCCCGCACCCTGAAACAAAGAGGGAAGAAAAAGCCTCTTGCCTCTTAAGCAGTTCCAGAGCTTTTCCCGGCCTCCCTCCCGGCTAGCTGTGGTGCACTGGCCTGCTTCGGGCTGTGTTCACGCAGCCAACGCCAGTCCTCTCCCTGCGCTCCGACCGAAGCCTGAGCCTCAGCTCCCAGACCCGCCCGCCCTGGCGGGTGAGCAGACAAGCCTCTCGGGCTGGTGAGTGCCAGTCGGCACCGATCCTCTGTGAGGGAACCTCTCTGCTTTGCCCTCCGCACCCCTGTGGCTGCGCTCTCCTCCGCGGCTCCGAAGCTCCCCCGCTCCGCCACCTGCAGTCTCCGCCCGCAAAGGGGCTTCTAGTTTGTGGAAACCTTTCCTCCTTCATGGCTCCCTCCCACTGGTGCAGGTCCCATCCCTATTCTTTTGTCTCTGTGTTTTCTTTTTTCTTTTGCCCTACCCAGGTACGTGGGGAGTTTCTTGCCTTTTGGGAGGGTCTTCTGCCAGCGTTAGTAGGTGTTCTGTAGGAGTTGTTCCACATGTAGATGTATTTCTGATGTATTTGTGGAGAGGAAGGTGATCTCTATGTCTTACTCTTCTGCCATCTTGAAGCTCCTCGGTACACTATTTTAAACTATAAAAACGCCAGAATGGTTGAAACAGAGTATGAGAAGCAGAGCAATCAAAAGTGAACCTGGGGACTGTCCTGGTTTTGCAGTGGATAGGACTCCACACTCCCAATGAAGGGGGCCCGGGTTCAATCCCAGGTCAGGGAACTAGATCCCACATGCATGCTGCAGCTGAGAGTTTGCATGCCAAAACTAAGGAGCCCATGTGCCACAATTAAGGAACCCGCTTTCCACAACTAAGACCTGGTGCAACCAAATAAGTAAATAAATACTTTTTTTAAAAAAAGCCTTATAAAAAAAGTGAACCTGAAGAGGCAGAAAGAGGCCAGGCTACATAGGGCCTTGTCGGTCAAGTTACAGATATGGATCTTTATTCCAGGAGCAACAAGAAGGCATTGATGAGTTAAATGATGAGTGAAAAGTGGCATAATTTCATCTGTAATTTGAAAAGAATTTTTGTCTGATGAAACCCATCAAAGTTTTCACAGTGTAAAATATGGGGAGCCTACTTAGGAAGCTAGTGCAGTAATTCAAGAGAAAGATTTAAGAAGGCAACCATGGAGAATAAAGTAAAATCAATAGGATTTCATGATGGAGTTGATACAGAGGGTTAGAGTAAGATGTTATGCTTATTGAACTTTCAGGAATACCCATGATATTTTTACTTCCTTTTCCACTGTAGTGAATGCTTTGTAAGAACTAGATACATTCTGAGAATTGATAAAACTTCTCTGGGCTGAGAGCCAGTTCTGGGCCTATTAGCATTCAGATACATTTTTTTTCATGCCTCCCCTGTTCTTTTTCACAATGGCTGATCCCTGCAGAATCCAGCTGACTTTTGATTGGGTGCAGCCAATACAAGACTCTTATGGGAGATTGAAGGATAGGAAAAAGAAGTCAAGGTAATTTTCTTTTTCTCTGTCTTGGATGATCTTTCCCTCCCCCTCCCCCTCCCCCATTCCCTCTTCCTCTCCCTCCTCTTTATCTGCTTTGGGTGGTGTCTCCAGCCATGGATTTGTCTATTTCTCTAGTTCACACCAGACAAGACTGATGTGTTTCTAGCTTCTTTTAGTGACTTCAGTCCCTAGAATTTCATAACACATCCTCCCTTTGACTCTGCAGCCTAGGTTTTTAGTAGTTTCCTGCTATTGCTAACCTCTGGGTTGCTTTCCTATACTCTATTTGACTTTTCACCCATCTCATCACTTGTGTAACCAAATCCCTTCTGGTTTAAATTCTTAGAGAGTTTTCTATATTCCTGTTTGGACCCTGAGTGATACAAGCCTCAAAGCAGAAATCTGGAATTAATAATTACAAATGTTTAAGATCTGCATCACATGTTTGGCTCTGTCAGGGGCAGCTTCCAGGTCAATGCAAGAGATGTTCTCTATGGATTAAGACAAGCAGTAGTAATAGTAATAAATTAAGTAGTAATAAATTAAGTAGTAATAAATTAAGCACTGAGTTCTTTTGTTTCACTGGGCATGCCAATAGCTCCTAGTTCTTTTTTTCCAAAACAAATATTTTTAAAGAGTAGAAGAGTCATTTTTATGTACTCAATCTTTATGGATCCATTCTAAGACTTGGATCTTAGAATACTGTGACATTTATGCTTGTCCTTCATGACATCCCAACTACATACAGTAAACATTCTAGACGAGATGGTCAGTTTTTCTACAAGATTTTGATATCTTTCAAAATATTTTTTTCAAATTTACTATTGAAAATTATAAATAATCATAGAAAATAATTTTATCAAAATCTATCATGTCAGCAATGAGGCATCTATCAAGCACCTAGTAAATGAGAGGCATGTTTTCACATATAATATTTTGATTTCATTTCCCTTGCTTGTCACAATAAAAAAAAATGTAGAAACTGATACCCAGAAAGGTTAATCAAATTGGAGAAGGTCATTTTAATAGAAAGTGATGTATCTCTTATCAATAGCTGTAGGCAATCTTTTTTTTTTTTTTTTTTTTTTTGCTGTACGCGGGCCTCTCACTGCTGTGGCCTCTCCCATTGCGGAGCACAGGCTCCGGACGCGCAGGCTCAGCGGCCATGGCTCACGGGCCTAGCCGCTCCGCGGCATGTGGGATCTTCCCGGACCGGGGCACGAACCCGCATCCCCCGCATCAGCAGGCGGACTCTCAACCACTGTGCCACCAGGGAAGCCCTGTAGCCAATCTATTTTATTGACATTCTTTATACTAAATCTATCTTTTTTTTTTTTTTTTTGGTCCAGTTAGGCCAGTTACTAACTAGACATCAAAGAGAAATGACATATTAGGTCATGCAACTTGATGGAAAACAACAATATTATAATTAAAATATTTCAACATATGGAGGCAAAATGGAAGTGTCTGAGAAAATTAACATCCCATTGAAAGACTAAGCCTTTCTCTACAATAAAGTCTAGCATATTGAACAGACTGAAAAAGTTTCTGTATCATTCAGCTTTCTAAGTTTCATGCAACAGAAACCAATTCTGGATAAGTTGATTAAAATAAATTTTTGAAAGGAAATTGGTTTCATAAGACCTAAAATAATTCCAGTTTTGAAAACCTGTTCAGTGAGAGCAGGATGAACTTCACCAAAGGCAGAAAAAAATAGGACCTGTTATTCTGCCCTGACAACAAACCACAGTTGAAGGGGGGTTGGTGGTTTAGGGTATGAGTCAGGGGACACCAGGAATCTGTCTCAGTCCAGCCACCGGGTGGCCATCTTGACCTGTAGGTAAGTACTTATGTTAAAGAACTATAATACCAATGGTACAGAGCCAGTTTGTTATGGATGATGGTCCTGTGGAAGAATTGTCTACCATCATGGCACCTTAAGGAATGACTATGGTCTGGTCTGAACAGGAGTTTAATAACAATCAAATCTCTTCAGAATGTTCAGGTTTCATTGGGCATGACCTGGTAGTAACAGCAGTGAGCAGAGCTGAGCAGTAGAGCAGGGACCACAGCCTTAATAGGACAGGTTTCTGGTTGTCCAGGGTTTGTCTGCTGGCTTCCATTGATAAGCACACAATCTTTAGCTCCTGTGAGGCATCACTGATCTTCAAATGTCTTCAAGCATGATTCTAAAGCAACACCAGGTTTTAGGCATTGTGTGGTAGGCAGAATAATAGCCCCCTAAATGTGTCCATGTCCTAATCTCCAAGACCTCTGAATATGTTACCTTACGTGGCAAAAGGGATTTTGTGGATGTGGTTTAAATTCGTTGAGATGTGAAGATTATCCCAGATTACACAGGTGGGTCCAATCTGATCATGAGTCCTTAAAAGTGAGAAAACCTCCCCTAACTGCAGTCAGAGACAGAAATAAAGACAGAAGAAAGGTGGGAGAGATGCAGTGTTGCTGGCTTTTAAAGATAGAGAAAGGCAAGCATGATCCAAGAAATGGGGACAGCTTCAAGAAGCTGGAAATGACAAGTAAACAGTTTCATTTCTAGAGTCTCCATCCAGAAAGGAACACAGTCGGGCCGACTTCTTGACTTTAACCCAGTGAGACTAGTGTCAGACTTCTGACATATAGAACTGTAAGACCATAAATTTATTTATTTACCTTTTAACTTTTTATTTTATATTGGAGTATAGCCGATTAACAATGTTGTGATAGTGTCAGGTGCACAGCAAAGCGACTCAGCCATACATATACATGCATCCATTCTCCCCCAAACTCCCCTCCCATCCAGGCTGCCGCATAACACTGAGCAGTGTTCCCTGTGCTACACAGTAGGTCCTTGTTGGTTATCCTTTTTAAATATAGTACTGTGTACATGTCAATCCCAAACTCCCTAACCATCCCTTCCCTCCACCCTTCCCCCCAGCCCCGGTAACCATGAGTGCATTCTCTAAGTCTGTGAGTCTGTTTCTGTTTTGTAAGTACGTTCATTTGTATCATTTCTTTTTAGATTCTGCATATAAGCAATATCATATGATGTTTCTCTTTCTCTGTCTGACTTACTTTATTCAGTATGACAATCTCTAGGATGTAAGACCATAAATTTATATTCTTTTAAGCCATTAAGTTTATGATAATTTGTTACAACACTGTAGTGAGTTGAACGGTGACTCCGCCAAAAGATATGTCCACATCCTAAGCTCCAAAACCTGTGAATGTGACTTTATTTGGAAAGAGTCTTTGTGGATGTAAGTAACTTTCTTGGGTGGATTATCTGGATGGGCCTAAATCCAAGGACGAGTGTCCATATAAGGGACACTCACTATAGGTAATAATGCAAATTTCATAGATTTGCTGTAAAGATTAAATAAGATAATACATCTTACGTTTTCATCACAATGAATTTTAAAATACCATAAGAAATTTCAACAACTGTTTTCTTAATTGTTGTTATCAGTAGTTGTATCAGAAAAATCTTCAATAATCAATCAGATTGGGTATTAATTTAGTAACACCTTTGTGCACCTATTATTACGTATGTACTGTCAAGCGAACCTGAGAATATAGATATTAACAAGAAATTCATATTTTCAATAAGCTCAGAGTTGTTTAATTATTTAAATAAACATCTTAGTATCAAGCTTCAATAAGGGCACACAGTAGGTATTAACAAAAATACTTGCTCATTTAACACTATCCAGTACTTTCAGCTTTTGCAAGTAACTTTATGTATTTATTTAAAAAATATTTCGGTTCACTTCCTAAGCAAGGTGCTATGATAAAAAGTTTGGCGATACAAAAATGATAAGACACAGTCTGTTTTCAGAGGCAAGAGATCAATTGGGAGATGTGATTAATTGCTGTAGGAGGGGCATAAGCAAAAACTATGAGAGGGACAAGGAAACATTAGCCCTGCTTTTGCATTTTGAATGCTTCCTTTGGAAAGTAGATGAATTTTAATTCATCTTACTTTCTCTAGTGATTTAGTTCCATTGTTGCATTGCAAGTTGTTGGCATTAGAAAGCAGTGACTGGAAGATATATTGCCTATGCTCTTCTCCAGATGCTGCTTCTGCTTCTTGGGCTAGAAGTCATTCCGCATCATTCTCACCCTCCTGCAAAATGGAAATGACACTGATCCAGTGGCTTTCATTTAAATACGGTCTGTAAAGTGTTCTGGGTAGTAGTACTTATGCCTTATTTTAAATTTATATTTATTTATAAAAATCAGTAATCCTCCTGTGGGAAAACTACCACCTTCACCACTCTCCCTTGTCCCCTTAATAGGACAGAGGCACGACAAGAAGACACAGGAGTATCTTAGGCATGATTATTTTTTTATGCCTATTTTTCTCATTAGGTTCATCTCTGTGAAGAAGAGAGAAAGAAATCACGGAATCATAGACCCCCTACCCGTTGAGTAAAATTGACTAACATGTCCCCAACCAGTGTGATTATTCATAAAATTACCTGTTCTATTTCCTAAGAAGTTTAATAATAATAAAGGCTAACATTTATATAGCACTTACATATGCCTGGCAGCATTTTAAGTCATATTTTAATTCTGCAATATACACATGCATAAGTGCTACTATTATCAGTGGTTTATAGATGGTCAAACTGAGGCACAGAAAGGGTAACTTGCTGAATGTCACACAGTAATTGATGGAGATGAGATTTGAACCTGATGGCCTATCTCAAGAGTCTGTATCTGCATTATAATTCTATTAGGAAAGTTTTTACATTTGTTCAAATCTACCTACTTTCCAAAACTTAGTCCTTTTTATTCTCAGTGATTTGTCACAGATTAATTGTAACCCTTAACTTTTAGAATTGTAAAATGTTATGCTTGGAAGAGTCTTACCAAAATCATCTGGATTGCTAGACAAACATGATGTATAGATAGAGAATTTTAATCCAATGGCCATAAACTAATCTTTCAAATATTTTTAATTCAGTAAATCAAATATCATATTTAACTGAAAACTATCTCATTTCAAGATGAAATATTACTAGATCTATTCACTCTTTCTCCTGTAAAATGGTCCCCAGTTTTTCACCATGTGGTTTACTCTGCTCCTCATAACAGCAGTCTCAGCGTCTTTTGAAAACACAACACTCAGAATCTCACATAGCCCTTGAAGACGGGTTCTTGCCTAAAGCAGTGTGGGATAACTACAACTCTAGACTCAGGTTCTATAATTCTGTGAATACTGATTTTACTTCCAATGGCTTTGAGGTTGGGGTCAGGGGTGGTCGCTTTTGATGCCAGTGAGGGAGTGATGTTAATATTGGAGAGACAGTATTGGTTCATAGACATTTGAAGTCAGACAGTTTCCACCAGATGAACTTCTCCTGCCCCTGTTCCACCCCGCCTCCACCTTCCCTGGAGTTGTAAATGCATGCCTCCCTATTTGGGCGTTATGCAATTTTCACATATACATACATATATATGTATACATACACCTTTTGATTTAACCTGTTTTCTTAGGCCATTCCAGCCTGCCATTTAATAGACCTACAATTATAATAATAATAGTAATTCTCACTCAATACCCCGTCAGCTGATTCCTTGAATCCCAGTTTCTTTCATATCCCTCCTTTTGGGATTAAGGTAGATAACTCATGGACCACTTACTTAATATCTTAAAGGGAAATATCTATCAATTTCTTACTCCTAATTATTTTATTTTATTCTCCATTATTCCTGATTGATCAAGTAACTCCCTGGTCATTGTGTTGTCTTCCTAGAGATTTTGCTCTTGTTATACCCCATTTTAGCACTTCTTAATTTGTTTTTGTTTGTGTCAGATAATTTTGTTTTGATGAGTGTTTTGGGACTATTGAAGACAGTTATTTCTAAAAATCCAGTACTTTACCAGACTTGTACATTACAGTCATCTGAGGTCAGCTTTCAGAATACCCTTTTGGAAATTCAAGGCATTATTTATAATCACCAATATTCTGAAGAATTTTCATATTTCATTATATTATAAAGATTATATTATAAGCTTATATTACAGTAGGACTGATAAATTAGTGAAAATTAGTGTAGTAGCCTGAGATAAAGTCTGCCTTGTTCTGGAATTTTCAACTAATTTAAATTGTATAGGAATCAATAACTTACTTTAATTTTATATAGTAAAATAAGTAAGTATAGTTTGGAAAAGAGGGACTGACCACCTTAATAAGGACCTGCAAGATCACACTTGTCTTGGTGAGTTTACTGTCATTCAGCATATTTACAGTGCTTACTCTTGCCCCTCCAAGTTCCACCAGGATTGTGCACTGGGCCCAGATGACACCTGCAGAGGCAGTTTTATTCAATGAAAGGAATCCAGGGCAAAGGGCGCAGCATTTTTGAGCAAACAATAAACATTGTAGCAAGCAATGAACAAGCCAGTTTCCCCAAGCCCCTGCCCCAGGAAGTGAACAGTTATAGGATGGTTATTATTGATCTAATCAGTTGCCTATGTAGATAGCTACAGAAATAGCTGTTTCAGGATATGTATAAGCCTTGCAACACACTCTGCAAGATTGTGCGGGCACGATCAGGGCCCCTGGTGGACTCCCTCTTCCTACCTAGAACAATGGAACAGAATGTGACAAAGAACCCAAACACACATGTTTTAAAAACCCACAGAGTAATTTTCTAATGATAAAATGTCATTTTAACATGATAAGTTATATTTATACACAATTTTTTAAATAGGGAAGGAGTAACTGGTTAACTATTTGGGGGTTCCTATCCCCATCTTTATATCATAATTTTGGATGGGCCAAAATTTGAATACTATAAAAATAAGTAGGGGGGCTTCCCTGGTGGCGCAATTGTTGAGAGTCCGCCTGCCGATGCAGGGGACACGGGTTCATGCCCCGGTCTGGGAAGATCCCACATGCCGTGGAGCGGCTGCGCCCGTGAGCCATGACCGCTGAGCCTGCGTGTCCAGAGCCTGTTACTCTGCAACGGGAGAGGCCACAACAGTGAGAGGCCCGCCTACCGCAAAAAATAAATAAAAATAAGTAGGGGATTTATTTTTTAAAACTTGAAAACAGGAAGCCCTTTCTAAAAAAGATACAAAACACAGAAAACAGATACGTTTCATTAGATATTTAAGATGGTAAAAAATATCATGAGCAAGGTCTAATTACAAACAAAAAATGCTTATAAAACATTTATATGTAAAATATATAGACTGAAAGTTCTTAATATATAAAAAGCTTTCATAAATCAATACAAAAAACCAACAGCAAATAAAAATGGGTTACAACACAAATGGACAGTTTGCAGAAATACTATTCGAAATAGATAACATATAAAAAATGTTCGACCTCAATTATAATTAAAGCAGTTCAAATTAAAACCTCAATATATAACTATTTTTTCACAGATTGTAGAGGTCAAAATGTTTTGTGATAGGATAAGGAACGAGGCATTCTAATACTCTTATGATAGTTTGAAATGGGATGAGATTTTTGGAGACTATGCTGACAATAATTAGCAAAATTTTACTGCATGTACACTACCACCAGTACAGTATTGGGAGTGCCGACAATCTTGTCTTGTGCCTGATCTTAGGGGGAAAGCATTCAGTCTTTTACCATTAAATATGATGTTAGCTGTGTGTGTTCATAGATGCCTTGATAAAAAACACCCAACCAACTAGGAATAGAAAAGAATTCTCTACCTGGCACAGTGTGAGCTCTTGTGCTCCAAAGCTCCTTTGTGACCTTGCAAATTCTCTTTTTTCTGCCCCACTCCCTTACCTCATCAAATGCTGGCTTTTGTCACTGTTTCCTCTCTGCACTTCATTGTACTCACTGCTACTTCACCACTTTAGCTATGAACTATTGACATGTGTGTGTCTGTTCTTCCCACTAGATTGAGCTCAGTAAGGGCTTGTTCACCTTCAGAGACCCCTAGAGCCTAGCACATGGTAAATGAGGAAGAGTGTTGATACAAATGGACAAAATGCAGGATTTTTAAAGTAAATATCACCTACCTCATATGTCTTTGTCCTGAAAAGAATTCATTTACTTCCTGCTTTGAAAATGAGCTCAAAATGATGAAATTTTTGAAGAATGTGTATAAAACAGAACCAAATCAGACCATTATTATACACAGCTGCAAGGGAAATGAACTAAAGAAATGTAAAGATAATGTAAATAAATGGTGAAAGTCCACCAGTAATGAAAAGGAATTGTAAATGTTAATTGTTCATATCCTAGCTTTAGAACACAGCTGTCCTCATTCATAAAAATCATCAAATAATTGATCCATGTTTACTTCACCTGACTTCATAACCTAAGAGATTCTCATTACACTTAGAGCCATTGTTAATATCTTTCAAATCAAAAACAATTCCTCATTCAAAACTGTCACAGAATAAAGCTGTTAAGGTCTGTCTTATCAATTTAGGTTTGCAGACCTGCATGTCGGAGACTTTGTAATCTTTAAAAAATGGAAAGTAAAAGATATTCTTGACCGAGAAATAAAGGCCTTTTCAGAAGCACTATAAAAAATAATATGAGGAATTTTCAGAAACAGCCTTATTTCCATGGATTCTAATTGATTAATAAACACTTTAAAAAATCGTTATTAATAGAATTTGAGAAAAGGACTTGGCATTATATCTGATAGTCTATCTAATCCAAAATCATCATGAGACAAATAAAAGAAGGTAATAAAGTTGGAAGATACTGTAATTGAGCCAAATCCACAAAACTGCTATTGGAACACGTAGAACTAAAAGACATACATTTCCAGTTTAGTGGGACTATTTCTACCCTGTATCCATAGGATATTGTTGTGATTTTAAAATTATTCATTCATTCAATATTTATGGAGTATTTAATTGGGGCCATGCACTGTTAAAGTTTGTGGGGATATGTGAGGAACAAAATAAATTCTCACCTTCATGGAGCTGATATTCCAGCAGAAGGATACAGATGAACAAAGAGCAAATAGAGATATGCCAGGTGTAAGTCCTATAGAGAGAAATATAACAGGAATGAGGAATAAAGAATGTCTGAGATGAAAAATTACTATTTTAATCCAAATTATTATAACCTGTAAATTAAAATTACTCCTTTTAAAATTAGTAAAACTAATATTCCAATCTATGCATGTCTTCCTCCCTCCCACCCTCACCTGATCTTTGGTAACCATTCATCCTCTTCAAGCATTTCCATAACACATTAGAGGAAGCAAATAATATGTTTTATTTATTGTGTGTTTTTCTGACTTTTTTCAAGAAGGACATTTAGGTTGTTTCAAAAATATTAATATATTATCAGAAGATAAACACCATGAGGAAATTTTCATAAAAGGAAAGTAAAATGTGGTAAAACAAAATGAAAACATGCCATGAAGCCCCATACTGCTGCTAAAATTCCACCAATTTGGCTCTAAGCTTCTAGCAAACAAAGGAGAGGGAAATTAGCTATGAAATTCAGATAACCATGAAAGGAAACAAATCAAGTGATAGGGTAATATACAACCAGAATGTTGCCACAGCTGGTTCTCCTTAAGAGGACACTTCACAATGAAGTCAATAGCATCCCAACAGCATCTTTCTTCATAGAAGAGTTTCTAACTGAATGGATCCAAGTGTGGAGTGTAACCCTATGCTACTGGAGTTCATAGTTTTCTTGAGGGTCTCTACCACACACCCAGGGAAATATTACTACTTTAAGATACTGTCGTATATTCATCAATATGCAGCGTGTCACAAATTAAAAATACAGAGAAAGGAGAATGCACTGTGAGCTGACATCAGGAATTTTTTTTTTCTTGGAAAGACTAATTTAAACTTTGATTTTCTAGAACCTGGGATTAAAGGAGAAGAAAACACAAAAGTTATCCAAGGGCCAGGGAGGATGGCAGCATTAGATTGTAGGTAGAGTTCAATATGACTTGTTTTGGAGACAGTAAGGAAATCATATTGACTTGAGTAGAAGCTTAATTTTATAAAATAGTGAGAGAAGAGATTGAGACGGGAGATGCTCTAGTTGTAGAGGGTCACTTGAAAAGCATAGATTTGGTGCTTCAGGCTTCATGTTCTAAATTAGGGGTACATGGATATAATTCAGGAAATGGAAGAACCCCTTGAAATTGTATATGATTGTGAATGTAGGTACATATGTGGATTTATCTGGAAAAAGTGCCTGTCTTGTTAGCAATTTTCTGAAAAGGACCATAATCTCCTCAAACCAATACTTTGAAACAACAACAAAAACGTATAAAATCATTGCCTTACATTCAGTGATTAGCCATGAACATTCTTTAATAAGGAGTGTTGCCAGGCTTTAATTGAAAACTTTGGGGCTACTACATAAATCTGTCTCTGTTTCTGATAAAGACAATAAGCAAAATGTAACTAAAATATAAAATTATTGTAAGAAACTTGGCTTGGAAATCATGATTTGATGAACAAGCAAAGAAGAGAGCCCAGAGTTCTTTTTCTCTTGCTCGTGTGATATTAACAGCCACAACGCCCAAACGTTAGCAGATAGAATTCCTCACACCCTGCCCAGTCCTTCCTCCACTCAGCTCATTCTCCTTTATGGTTGAGTCAAGACTTTGTAAAGTCAGTTCCAATCTAGGGATTACGTGGTCACACTGGAATGTCATGCTCAGGTTCCGGAACACATAATGTCTAATAAAACCATGATTTTCCAATCCAGTGAGAATGATTTTCATTATTACATTTGTCACAAAATGAAATTATTGCCACATAATTTATAGATCACCAACATATCTTCTACCAAGTAGAACTGAATTCTTCTTTTAGTAAGTCTAATGGCTATAAGATATATGAAAAGGCAACCTTTTAAAGGCTTGGGGAAGTCGATGATAGCAATAAAAAGCAACAAAGTCAATATTAGGCAAACGTAAGAAATAAAATGCACTAAAATTGTTTTTAGAATTCAAAAAGTGCAGTTTCTTTCAACCCAAAATCTCTAAGCATATAAAATCTCATGTAAATCAAAACTAATTTACACTGCCAACTGGGTTTGTTTACTTTGGGGTATCTTACAATGTTCTTCCTCAAGTTTCCAATTACCAAAAAAAAAAAAAAAAGGCTAATTATCTTTAAATTAAGGCATATATGACAGCTGATTTTGCAGTAAACTCATGAAAACAAATTTGTGTTTTCCCATGGCAATACCACAAGATATGGAAATATCATAATATTGTTGTTAGATATAACCACATATTCCTGTAAGATGTAAAACTTTATCCTTCCTGATTACACATCACGCTAAAAACTTAACCATGATCTGTAAAACCTAGAACCTGGCTGAATACATTGTGTGTGCTCAGTGAAGACTATTGGCTCATTTGAAATTTCCTGGTCTGCTCCTGTTTCCACAGAAGCTTGTTAAAACAAAGTAACTGGATACATTCATTGGTTCCCCAGCCATCCAAGGCCCCTCTCTGGCAATGATGCAGTGAAAGAGCTTCTGGCCTGGAGGTATACTGTATGCGACTAAAAATGAAAACTAGATCCTTTTCTCCTAGGTTGTAGCACTGTCAGTACATCAGCCAGATGATAGTAAAAGTGGATCTATTCCCTCTTACTGTATTATCCAATACAACCCTTTTATGTTCTGCCTAAATGTTATTTTATGTCCAAAACCACTATATTTTATGTTGAATGGTTGGTATTACTGGTCAAGGCCCGTGATGGCTAACCTCTAGTGCATCTTGCTAATGAAATCTATTCCCTTCTTGATCAATTCAGCCATATTCTTTCCTTAGCCTTTTCAATTTCTTAGATCTAAGAAATATGTGATATATGTATCACATACATACACTATATACATATATATAGTGTATGCTTGTGTGTAAATATCTCTCTCACTCTCTCTCCCTTCCCCCCATATATATATATATAGAGAGAGAGAGAGAGAGAGAGAGAAATGATAAGAAAGAAACATGTAAATAGGGTACAGCAAGCAAACCCACTCATTACATCTTATATATTTCTCAACACCCTTGGGAAAATGTTTTGCCTTTTATGTGTCTGTTATTTTATTTCATATTTAGAAAAAAAAGGTCTGGGGAGGGGAGAATGCGGAATTTTTATTTATTGGGTACAGAGTTCCATTCTGCAAGATGAAAGAGTTCTGTGGGTGGATGGTGGTAATGGCAGCACAGCAGTGTGAATGTACTCATGCCACTGAAATGGATACTTTAAAAAGGTTAAGATGGTAAATTTTATGTTGCGTATTTTATCACAGTTTTTTTAAAAAAGATCTGTTCACTAATCTACTCTGGCCAAATATTTCTTCTATTAAATAAAATGTGGTTCATATTTAAGTAACCATTTTTAAAAAAACATTTAATGGTTCCCCATGAACAAATTAACAACAACACAATGTAAATGACTTAGCGTAATTTTCACGGCCTCTAGTCTGACTTCATTTCACTTCTCTGAGATCCTGTAACTGGCTATTTAAGGCATAGCTTCTGGTTTTCCAAATACCTACTTCATTTACTTCATTCTACCAATCTTAGCTAGCTCATGCTCTTCCCTCTTTTAGGTTCTCCTCCTTCTTATAAAAATCATTCTCGGGGGCTTCCCTGGTGGCACAGTGTTTGAGATTCCGCCTGCCGATGCAGGGGACACGGGTGCGTGCCCTGGTCCGGGAAGATCCCACATGCCGCGGAGCGGCTGGGCCCGTGAGCCATGGCCGTTGAGCCTGCGCGTCCGGAGCCTGTGCTCCGCAACGGGAGAGGCCACAACAGTGAGAGGCCGGCGTACCACAGGAAAAAAAAAAAAAAAATAATTCTCGGCTTCCAAGATCAAGGGAAAATGTTCCTTCTGCCCTTAAGCGTTATGGAATTCAGATAGCTCCAAATACTATCAGATTTCTAAATAAGCCCTAGATGCTACACACTTATACGACAAGTAATTTATCTACTTTTCCTTTGCTTACCTTTCATTACCAGTCACAGTATAGCTGGGCTCCCCAGGCAAACAAATCTATTGGAAAGAACAATCTATATAGTACTTTTCTATGTCTTTTAATCTCTTGATAGACTATTTTAAAAGTAGTAGGCACAGAAATGTTTGTTGACTACTTGTGTAATTATATGCTGTAAATATATCAAGATTGGTAACATGAGCACCTCTTTTTAGATACTAACTCAGAAAGTTTAAAATGACAACCCTCATGACAGTACAGAAAGTTGAAGAACAAGCAAAGTAAGAATAAATTGGCTCTGTCCTACCTAAAAGCATTTTAAAAAATAGTAGTTAATTACAAAATAATCATTTTATAAAAATGAAGACTTTGTCCATTTTAGACAACTAAATGATACATTTGGTAAATTTTGCACAATTGTTAATTGAAGGAAAATTCCAGAATCATGGATGGTGCTATCAAATAAGAGCCTCCCCGAACTGATTAAGCTATGTCATAAATAAGTGGATTTACTCTGGCTCACAGTGTTCGTTCTCTGCTGCTGTTATTCTGTGTTGCTCAGCCTTGGGCTTTGCATGGATATAATAAGCTAGTTTTTGTTAGAAAGTCAGATTATAGCCAGTAACTGTTGGACATTTTGGCTGATCTCTGTAGAAACCAATGTATGTGACTGGCATAAGTGTTGTTAATGAGAGCGTCTGGGAAAATTTGACATTTGGTGTGATTTTCTGGTTTGACATTAACTGAATTCAGCCCCATTCTTCTATTTCATGCTTATCATTTGCAATTTGTAAAGATAATAATCACAGCATGCCTTCCCGAATTCTCCTTCCTTTCTGGCGGTAAAAGGAGTATATCCTTGTGCTGCGCCCTCTAGGCAAGAAGGCCAGGGATAGAATGCCTTCATCCTTTGTTAGTAGACTGTAAGTCAGAATCTTCTTTCCCACCCATTTAGGTGTATCACAGGACCCATTCTAACCAGAAAATTTGGGTGGGATATTATAATTTATTTTAAAAATTTTAACTGTAGCTATTGTAATAATTATAATGTATTTGGTTGGTACAAGCGTTTAAAGTTACAGAAGGGCATTCAGTGGAATTTCTCCCTCCCACATAAGTGCCTTTCAAATACCTAATTCCTCAGGTGGTAACCCAGCTATCAGTTTCCTGTGTAACTTCCTAAAGATGTTCAGTACACAAATAAGCAAAATGTGTATTTATTCTCATTTTGCCCTTTTATTTATACTAATCATAGCATCCTATACACATATCCACTTAATTTATCTTGAAGATTATACCATTTAAATATATAAAGGATCGGGACTTCCCTGGTGGTCCAGTGGGTAAGACTCCACGCTCCCAATGCAGGGGGCCCGGTTTGATCTCTGGTTTGGGAACTAGATACCACATGCATGCCGCAACTAAGAAGGCCACATGCTGCAACTAAGAGTCCACATGCCGCAGCTAAAAGATCCTGCATGCTGCAACCAAGACCCTGCGCAGCCAAAATAAATTTTTAAAAAATAAAATCTTAAAAAATAATAATAATTAAAAAAATGTATAAAGGATCATCTTATTATTTTTCTTTCTCATTAATTCTTTTAAATTAAAGATTGTGTCATAAATACATGTCATGCATACATGTATGTGTATATATAGCATATTCATCTATATAGCCTATGAAAGGTAGAATAATAATAAAATGAATACTCATATATCTACCTCACGACTTGATAAAGAATATTACCGATAAACTTAAAATCCATGTGCATCACTCTCCAATCAAATTTCCTCTTTTTCACTGGGAGTTTTTTTTAGATTAAATTTTATATTTAACACTCTATTTTCTTTAATATCTTACCACAAATGTATATATATGATTACTTATTTTCACATTACATGTGTTTGAGCAGTAATAAAAAAGAAATCATACTGCATGTATTTTTCTACAACATACTTTTTGTATCAGTGTGTCATTCATCTATGTTAATGCACATAATGATAGTTCATTAATTGTCATCATTACAGAGAGACTATATGGGATTGTCCATGCTCCTGTGGTAAAACATGAATTGTTTCCAATTTTTTGCTATTGTAAATAACAGCACCATTAACTTTTCCTATATAAGTCTCCTGCATGTGAGGTAGTTTCTCTACAAAATGTATCTAATAGTGGAAATGCTGAGTCATGGGGTGTGAGCACCATCAACTTTACTAGATTATACCAAATTGTTTTCCAAAGTGCTTATATGGATTTACACTGCTGCTACCACTTTTCTACATTCTTATGATACTTTTTAGCCTTTGCAAATCTGTGAGTATAAAATTGTATCTCATTTAATTCTCTTTTCTATTATTACAAATTAGGTCAGGAATCTTTTCACAGGTTTGTTGGTCATTGTGGTTTTTTTTCTCTTCTTGGAAATATATATTCATGTGCTATAACCACAGAAGAGAGTGTAAAACATAGGCACAATTTAAAGTATAGTTATAAAGCAGACTCTTGTGTAACTACAATTCAGGTAAAATTCAAAACATTTCTAACTTTCCAGAAGCTCCCACATGTTCACTCCCAATCTTTCCTCATTCATCCTTCCAGCGGTAACAATTCTCATGGCTTTTATGTTAATAATTTTCTTGCTATTTTATCACTCATATATGTACTCCTAATCAGTAGAACTTAGTGGTGTCTATGAATAAATATTAGAAAAATGGAATTGTACCATATGCATCTTTTATGTCTTATTTTTCACATTACACGCTTGTAAATATTTTCACATGTAACGCCAATTCAATACTATTTAATGCTGTATAGGATTTCACAGAAGAAATATACCATAGTTACTTCCTCCATTCCATTCTTTTTAGACATTTTGGTTATTTCTAGCTTTAGCTATTTCAATCCTATATGAATTTTTTTTTTTTTTTTGGCTGCACCGTGCAGGATCTTGGTTCCCTGACCAGGGGTCGAACTTATGCCCCCTACATTGGGAGTGCACAGTCTTAACCACTGCACCACCAGGGAAGTCCATCAGTCCTATATAAACTTTTGATCTTTGCCAGTCTTATAAGAATAAAAAATGGCATATCAGTTTTGGTTTAATTAGCAGTTTTCATACTTGAAGGTGAAGTCTTTACATATGTTTAAGGACCATTTACAGCTCACTTTCTGTAAATTTTACGTTCATATTTGTATTTGTACTCTTTGCTTATTATCTGTTGGATTCTTGGTCATTTTCAAATTGATTTATATTGTCATTGTCTGTGATATGAGTTGGCAATATTATTTTTCTGTTTTTGGTCTTTTGACCTTGCAGTTTTTGTCATGGAGGAGAACTAATTTAATAAAATAAAAATATTTCCTCTGGGTTGTATATCAATATTGGGAATGCTTCTGACTTGGGGTATTATGAATTGGCACTTTTATTGCTACTTGCTTTTTTTTTTTTTTTTTTTTGCGGTACGCGGCCCTCTCACTGTTGTGGCCTCTCCCGTTGCAGAGCACAGGCTCCGGACGCGCAGGCTCAGCAGCCATGGCTCACAGGCCCAGCTGCTCCACGGCATGTGGGATCTTCCCAGACTGGGACATGAACCCGTGTCCCCTGCATCAGCAGGCAGACTCTCAACCACTGTGCCACCAGGGAAGCCCACTACTTGCTTTTTTTATCAAGTTCATTGTTACTTTCGTGCCCTCCCTAGAACTTACAAATACACAGGTTCAGGATATCTATGGCTATTTCCCTAGCTATCATGTGTAGCTCTAGAGTCCTGAATAAGATATACTCTTAGGCAACTGCACTCCATTTCTCTGATATTTAAACACATCACAGCATTCTTGGAGAAATTCTTCTCCTAATGGCATGGTTTATCTGAATTAAAGGAAAGAATAACCACAATTTCCTCAAAAGTCTAAATATTGTTAATAAATATTCTATGAACTGAAAAATAATCTGCTACAAAAAGCATCAAGTAATAAGACAGTAATTCCCCTCTCATTTGACATGATTGGGATAGGCAATTAGCCAATTAATCAAAAAAAGAGGGGGTTATCATTTAAAAAGATATATCATTTAGACATATTTAAAAATAACTTTATTTTGAAATAATTTCAAACAAGAATAGGAACTTCAAGCATAGTACAGGGAACTCCCATGTATATCATTAACTTAATCACTACAACATATTTTTTCAATATATAGGCCCTCAAACATAAGTAGCTAATCTTGTTGTTATTATAGTCATTCATTTAATTTTTCAGATTCCACATGTAAGTGATAATATATGGTATTGAAAGACAGTATTTGTCTTTCTCTGTCTGACTTATTTCACGTAGCATAATACCCTTCAGTTTCATCCATATTGTTGCAAATGGCAAATTTTATTATTTTTTATGGCTGAGTAGTATTCCACTGTGTGTGTGTGTGTGTGTGTGTGTGTGTGTGTGAGTGTGTGTATGTAAATATAAATATATGGGTCATTTAGACTTTTAAGCCTAATGTATATACACATATATATATTCATATATATGTGTATATATATGAATGTACAGTCATTGAACAACATTTTGACTCATCACCAAGGACTTTCTTTTGAACATTGCTTGACAGATTAAAATTCGGTCATCTAACTGCAAATACCACACTCCTACAATAGCATCAACATTTCCCTGTTTGATTTATTCTTAAAGTGTGTGTTTGTGTGTGTGTGTGTGTGTGTTTTAAGCACTCTTAAGTGCCAGCCTCTTTTAGAATTTTCAACTTTATTCCAATCATTTATTCCTCATTCAAAAGCATTTATTCTATGCATGTGTTAAAGACTGGCCCACTGGCTATGATCATGCAAGATTATGTAGGCATCTATCAATGTGCAATGTAGTAAGAATGAAGAATGATGGTTAATTCAGTGACTTGGTTAAATGGAATTAAATTAAGTACACTTCAATTGTATCTGCCCTGGAGAGTGATGGTTAATTCAGTGAGTTGATTAAGTGGAGATAGATTAAAACAGTTTAAATCACACCTGCCATTTTTACCTTTTTTAGGAGTGACAGACATATTTTCAAATCTTTTAGTTTCTCGATCTTTCATTTTTTTAAAGGCACTTTGTAACAATGTGAAGTTATAGATATAATCTTGTTCTGGAAAGTGGATTTAAAATGATGTTGGCCAAAAACAAATCTGAGAAAATGGTAAAATACTTCTCCCTTTATACAATTGGCACTACTTGATTTAGGATGAGTTTTTCTAAAATATTTTCTGGTCTTTAGATGACCTTTAGCTATAGACCAGCTGACAAGTTGACAGGAAGGTTCAGGTTCCTTAATTAGGCACGTCACATTTCACTTGCTTTTGGTCTCACCTGGAAATCTGAGAAAATACCACCTCAGGGACAGATGTAGGCCACTGGGTCCACTGAAAGATATATACCAGAAAGCAAGTGCCATTTGATATCTGTAAACATGATCATCGTCATCCTCTTTATCATCATCAGAGCTATCAGTTACTGAGCATACACTGTATGTCTGGCACTGTCCCCTGTGTTTTATTTTTTAAAAACCTGTAAGAACACTGGAAGGTGTAAATTATTGTTCATATTTTGCAGATGGGGGAAAGCTGAGTCAGGTATCATTTCATGAAAGGCAGACACTTAACATTTGAAAACAAGGTTAATAATGGTCTTGTCTAACTCTTTCCCATTCAGTAGAAACTTTTTCACCAACATACCCTCTGTTAGTCAAAAATCTGGTTTAAAGTAACAGAAATCAACTTGAGTCAGCTTAATCAAAAAATAAGAATTAATGTATGGGATATAAATTCATTTCATGAATCAGTCAGAGTAACCAGTCAGATGTCAGGTAGGGACTAATATCAGCAATTGGAAAGTCAGCAGAAATCTAATCTCTGTCTCATGTCCTTTTTGCATTATTTTGCTTCATTCTCATACCATCTCCTACCCCCTCTCTGTCCTGGAACCTCATGAGTTAAATGGCTATAGTTCCAGCCACATACAGAAATTGGATCCTACTTTCTAATTCCCTGGAAGGAGAATCTGAATCTGATTGGCCCAGCTTATGACATGTCAGCTGTTCACTATTGATAAATCAGTGGGGGTGGGGAGAAAGGTTACACATTACTAACATAATAGGAGGGTGCATCTCATCCCTGGAAAGGCAGGGGCAATTCTCATAAAAGAGGTCTAGCAAAGACTGCTAGTAGCTCACAATATAGATAAAAATCTATATTTTCTTCTTGGAACACCATTGGACTATATGTCTCCGTCTACTTTATAGCTGAGTATAGCAGAGTGACTGAGTTTTTGTCATAGAGTGACTGAAAATGACGTGCCAATTTAAGACACAGGCCCTTATAAAACTTATATATGTTTCCTTCCTTTTAGGGCTGACTGGAATAGGGTGACCTTGGAAGCTATATTTTTAAGTTAGCAGAACTTCTGCAGCCTGGATTTCTAATTGACTAGGTGGAATAGGGCTGCTTTGCCAAACTTCCCAAACTACTCACTAGTGTTACTTGGAAGAAATAAACTTTTAGCATATTTAAGTAATGCATTTTGGGGTCTAACTTTTATACCAGCAAGTAGGTCTTTCCTAACTCATACCATAGGAGAGGCTCATGGGCTGAAAAGATGACCCAGTAGATATTTTCTATACACCTCCACCGTGAAGAATGAAACAGGACTCACAGGAGAACTATGAATAAACTGCAAAAATAAAATTTCCTTGAAGCCACCTATTTAATCTCAAATACTTATTTTATCATTCTATACAATGACTTTGTATGCACATCACTAACTGTAATCATGATTATAGTTGAAATCCTATATTATCCATTGCTTAGATTCATTTTGCTTGGTTCACTCTTAATCATATATTGAGGGGATAGAATCTAGTTGTTTTCCTTTTCTCCTTTAGGGAATACTTTCCAGAGACAACTCATGGTCAAAATATATATGAGATTGTTCTAAAACAGTGAGTATATATTTTTGTATATAATTCTATACGTAACAATAGAAATTCCAAGTTAATTCAGCACAGACATTGTCCCAAAGGGGATTACTGTCTGCTTGAGCAAAAGAGACAGCACTACAATGATTAAAGAGCAATATAAAGTTTTTTAAGTGGCACTATATCCCACTTTATTAAAATAAATACCTTTTTAGATTAATATGTTACATGTATTTTATATATACAGTATATATAATGTATATACATATATCATATTTATACATATATATATACACACACACACACACACACACACACACACAAATACATATATCTCAAAAATGACTGGAGAATTAGTCTTCCAAATATTAATAGTGTTATGTCATTGTGATGGGATTACAAGTAATGTTTTTTTTTTTCTGTTCTCTATTTTCTATTCTCTAGTCATCTTTTATATTCTCTATTTTTCTTCTTTAACAAATTCATATTATGTATATAATAAAGAAGATTTTAATGGAAAAATATGTGAGCAAGGAGGGGATTTCTGTTCATTGCCTATGAGTTAATTTTAAAGTATTTTAAAAAGAGAGGTCAAGGAAAATATCAAGAGGCAGGCTGTGTTTATTTTGCAATAGAGAGAAGGGGTAAAGGGAGATAAGAAGGAAATTAATGGAACAACCACACCTAAGAACTCTTTAAATATTTGGACAAGGACTACAATCTGTGAGAAGTTATTACATTCATGAATACATATTAAGATTTTAATACTGGGTTAACTTAAAAGATAGTTTATTCTCTGGGAGCTGAGGTTCTTTTTACAAGTCACATGGATCTTTTGTATAATACTCTGGCCCATGAGAGGGCAGACCACCACACATAAAGAAATTTAACTTGACCTTTTAAAGAAATAACACCTATGGCATGACCAAGACCTTACAAAAGGAAATGGCAACTCATCCTCAAAATATGTGTTGTTCTTTTCTCTCAATATTTTCCATTCCCATTTGTAGTCATCTTCAAACACAGATGCTCTGTTCTGAATAAATTATTACTGTAATAACTTTGGTGCCATGATTATTCTTCCTAAAAGGTTTGCATTTATTCTTAGATTAGATCTTTTCTTCTTAGTAGTGAATCCCTTTTAAAACGAAAGTTTGCTGCTTCTTATAAGGGAAACAAACAAAAAGAAATAACTGTAGAAATTATACTTTTAAGTCATATACTTTTAGGCAAGCAATGAAATGAATGCCAAAGTTGTTTATTTAAAAGAGAGGGAATGATTGTATGAACATGAATAATCTATAGTACACTGAAATTAAACTCCTTGTAGAGAAAAGTTAAACCTATCTCCAAACTATATAATGATTTAATATTATTAAATATATGTTTTAACATTTGAGACAATTTATTTGTTTTAAAAAAATTTAACAGGTGAATTATCACCATGTTAAATTTTTTGAAAGTACCAAATGACTTCATTAAATGTAGCACAGATGAGAACTTGAATATAAAATGGTTTAGTAAATATATCCTATTATATTTTGAGTGCTTCACTAAGAATTCATCATAATCTATTGTGTCCTTTTACCATCTGGTTTAAACAGTGTTTGAGGCCAAACCCTAAAGTACAAAATGTCAGGTTGATATTTAAAATAAGTTCAATGTTTTAAAAGTTATCCAAAAACTTACTTGCCTTTGCTTTTCTCATTCTCTGTTTAATGAACTGATATTAAAATAAGGGTTTATCTTTATTAAGATAAGAGCTTAAAAATTACAAACAAATTAACATAGAACTAAAGTCTGAAATTAATAGGAATTGAAGGAAGACTGGCCTTCAGGACATTTATTTTTCCAGAGTTTTAGTATCTACTCTTCTGCCAGAAGGTACTAAACTAGTAACTGAACAAATTACTCCAAAAGTTTTAGGTTGTATTATGGTAATTTTCAAAACAATGAAAAAATTTATAGGAACAAGTTAATATTCTCCTAAGCCCCAAAGAGATTAAAAATGTGTTGACATATTTAGTTAGGTCATAAAGCTTTAAGTCAGTGATTACATTGACTGAAACTGTTATTTCCCAAAGATTGGATAAAAATGACTCTCACTCATTATACTCCAGAATCATTACTTATATCTCTTATTTTATGTTATATTAGACAGTTTTTTAAAATCTCATATCCACATGATTTCATGCTTGAAAAACATTTCTGAGATGGGAATTTTTTAAATAAATAGGATTAACTTTGAACTTCAAATAGGAAAAATAAGCCTCAATTCAGCTGTTCTCCACCTCTGGGTGTGGTTCAGAAGTCACAAAAAAGTCCAGCCAGCTCAAAATGCTTGATTTATGACCCATTTCATTGGGTTTTGGTGACTTATTTAAAGCATAAACCAAATCCTTTCATTATCTTTTCATGTAGTTTGATAACTTTAGCAATAAAAAGGTGGACATGTATACTAAGGTGGTCTGAGAATGCTTATTAGCAGGAAACAAAGAAAACTAAATACCTAGTTACCAAGATTTACAGCTGATGAGTTTATTTAGCCAGTCTAAAATGTTTGGCTTTTTACATTTATTCATATATTTGGGAACTAGATGGCCTTCCCCCTGTCCTGCCTCCACAGAAATTAAAACATGTCACCCGTTATAGATTTTTAATCTTCCTACATTTATCAGCAATTTATCAAACATTTATCAAACAATTATACCATTTAAAGTCTGAAGGAATCTTAAAGTTCCTTTCTCTAATTTTGCAGATAGGAAACTAATGTCCTGGGAGAATGCAAAATTTCATTCTGTGGGCTGAACCAAGAATTTTTCATATTAAAATCAGACACACTTAAATCATAGTCATTTGTTTAGTAATAAAGAATTCAAAGAAACTCAGTGTGAGCACTGTCACAAGGACAAATGATCAGGCCATAGGAAGGCAGACATGGTTAGCCAGTCCATTAGCCATCTGGTTACCCGCAGGTCCCACCCATGACCAGCCACATTCCCCAAGCTTGAGACATGTCTTGTTTCATGATGAAAGAGGAGCTGTGAGTCTAACCGTTGAGGAAATTGTGGAGAAGAGCTATGCTCAGTTACCTGTATTGGGAGTCCTACCCAAGTGTTATCTGATAGAAATGTAATCTGAGTCATGAATAGAATTTTAAATTCCTACTAGCCTCATTACAAAAAAGTAGAAACAGGTGAAAATATTTTTGTTTTAATTTTTATTGGAGTATAGTTGATTTACAATGTTTTGTTAGTTTCTGCTGTACAGCAAAGTGAATCAGTTATACATATACAAATATCCATGCTTTTTTAGATTCTTTTCCCATGTAGGTCATTACAGAGTATTGAGTTCCCTGTGCTATACAGGAAGTCCTTATTAGTCATCTATTTTATATATAGTAGAGTGTATATGTCAGTCCCAATCTCCCAATATCCCTCCCCGGCCACTTGAAAATATGTTTAAAAATATATTTTGTTTAACCCAATACATCCAAAATATCATTATTTCAGCATGCAATTATAAAAAATTGTTAATAAAATATTTTACATTATTTTTTTCCATATTATCTTTAAACCTAGTGTGTATTTTACACTCACAGCTCATCTCCATTCAGACTAGTGGCTAGCGTAATAGCCAGTTTGACACCAACCCTCCCTCCTTCACTTACCTGTACAAACTCTAAATAAAAAGAACCAATTAAATAATTATGAAATTCAAGAATTGTTTAACATGATAAATACAAATAAGCTGATGGTCAGTTTTTGTTTTTGTTTTTTGCGGTACGCGGGCCTCTCACTGCTGTGGGCTCTCCCGTTGCGGAGCACAGGCTCTGGACGCGCAGGCGCAGTGACCATGGCTCACGGGCCCAGCTGCTCCACAGCATGTGGGATCTTCCCGGACCGGGGCACGAAGCCATGTCCCCTGCACCGTCAGGCGGACTCTCAACCACTGCGCCACCAGGGAAGCCCTGATGGTCAGTTTTTAGGCCACTAGATTACAGTAGTTTCGTGTGCCTAAGTTCTAAAGCCAAATTGCTTAGGTTCAAAACCTCCTCGGTCTGCCCTCATTATTACATGTCCTTGGGCACCTAGTTAACCTCCTTGTGCTTTGGTTTCTTTGTCTACAAAATAGCAGAAATAGAATATTACCTCCCCATAGGGTTACTGTGGGATTAAGTAAGTCAGTATGCCTAAAAGCAAACAGAAGAGTGCTGGGAAATGTAAGTATTCTGCAGATGTTGGCAACAATTATTATTATTACTTCTTTAGAACAATGATTTTCAAAGTGTATTCCATGGACCATCAGCATCAGCATTACCTGCAAACTTGTTACAAATGCAGAGCTACTGCTTGAGAATCTTCATTTTAATGAGATTCCCAGATGATTCATATGCACATTAAAATATGGGAAGGAATGTCCTAGAGGTTAAGAAGACAGATTATAAAAATGACACATATGACATCTGGGAATTATAGTTAATGCTTCAATTTTCAAAGAGAAAAACTGGTTTATTAGTCAGGGCTCTCCAGAGAAATAGAACCAATAGGAGAGAGAGAAAGAGATTGATTTATTAAAAGGTATTGGCTCATGTGAGTGATTATGGAGGCTGAGAAGTCCCACAGTCAGCCCTCTGCAAGCTGGAGACCCAGGAAAGTGGGTGGTGTAGTTGGAAGTTCTGAAAGCCTGAGATCCAGTGGTGTCGATTCCAACCCAGGTCTGAAAGTCTGCAGCAAGGGCAGAAGACTGATGTCCCAACTCAAGCAGTGAGGCCGAGTCAGAGACAGACACAAAGGCAGAGCATATCCACCCTTCTCCCACCTTTTGGTTCTACTCAGGCCTTCCCACATTGGGGAGGTCAATCTGCTTTACTCAGTCTACCAATTCAAATGCTAATCTCTCCTTGAAACACCCTCACAAATACATCCAGCAAAAATGTTTAACCAGCTATCTGGGCATCCCATGATCCAGTCAAGTTGACACATCAATTAACTGTCACACTGGGAAAAATGGAGAGATTAAGTAGGTGACAAGCTGTAAAAATATCAAAATACAAAAAGGAAGTTTGGCATAGAGACAAAGTAAAAACCCAAGGAATTCTAACTATGACAATCAACTTCCTTTTTAATGATTCATCACCACCAGAAAGACGAATTCATTGTAGCAGAAGAAATCAAAGAAATCAAAGGTGGAAATAGATGTCGCACATCAGGCTCTTTCAGTGTCTCACAGCCCTCCCTGGTTAACAGCTCACGTTTGCAGAGCAATTAGTTGGAGCCTCTTAACAGCCCAGTGAAGATGTTCAAGCAGGTGATTTCTCCTCGGTTGATAAATTGAGAGGCTGTGACCTGGAGGAATCATGACTTTCCTACATTACAGGGAATTAAATGGCAGATCTAAAATTGGTATCATGGACATTTTCTCTGTCAGATCCTCATATCACATAGTTTATACAGGATAGTAATACTAATATTAGTATTATTATGACCTTGGATGCCACAATGTAGTCAATGCCCAAATACTAGTCCTTTTATGAGTCCTACGCATTTGCTGGTTTTCGGGGGCTCCACTAATACTTTTCCTGATGTGATTGATACTGCAAGCCTCGTCCTCCCTGTCACTTGCCAGTGGGCTGTCCACCCCATTGACTCTTGCTGCTGGGTTATTCTCACTTCTCCTGTGACAGCCATCTTGTGGTACCTGCAAGACGCCTAAAGCTCAGCTGCCTTGGGCAGCCTCTACCCACAAGATCTCATAGATCTATTCCACTTCAACCCATGGGCCTGCAGATTGATCCAGCTTTGCCGCCTTTTCCCTACCCCACTTCTCTGTAACCTGCAGCATCAACACCAATGTCTGATCCAGGGCTAAGTAGTGGCTTTCACATCAAAAAAAAAAAAAAAAGTCATTCATTCCAGATCTAGTGGTGGAACAGATCCTGCACCATAGTTGTATAGAAAGCAGAGAAACAATGCACCCATTACCAATACTCTATGAATGAAGAAAGGAAGGGATAGTTATGCCCTCTTGAGGTCTGCTCACCCCTAAAGTTTTGCTATTTCTCTACTTTTGGTATCTCTTCCTTTTAGTATAGTTGCCATTCCAGCACTGCTTGTTTTAGCAAAATTTTATTCTGGAGTTTAAACCCTTTTATCTTTAGCCTTGAACTGTTTGCAGAGAAAGCCAACAATAGAATCATGAACCCTAGGAGATCATGAAAAGTTCTCAATAATATTCATTTTCTCCCATTATCATAGCAAATACCCAAATCACAAAGAATTAAAAATCTAGAAATTTAAGTATAAATGGGAAAAATGTTTTATTTTTCAATAATATATACTGAATTAACAGGTACAAATATTGATAAATGAAGACTAACCCTATGCTGAGGGCAAAATACTTTATTCAGCTGATTAAGAATTCCAGAAATAAAACTGAGAAGGAAAACTAATACTTGCTCTAATCTATCTAATCTAATCTAATCTAAAAATAGTTGCTTGAATCTTTTGTTTCACAAGGTTTTGGAAGGAGACGATAGAAGTTCTAAAGCCAGACAGCTACTATCATCCTCAACTTCAGAGATTATTGTTATTATTATCTCCATTTTATGGATGAGGAATATGAGGCTTAGAAGTAATGTTCTTGATCAAGGTTCTATGAAAAGCAGAATTTCTTGGATTATGACAATAATTAAAAGCATCTTGATATTGACTCATATTAAAGTTATTCATGGTATTTATACAATCTCAGTTTCAAATAAAAACATATTTTTCTGTACATTTGCCAGAATTAGGTGACTATTGTGTAAGAGTAGCAATAGATCCAGCTACTCATGTATGTCCAGGGTCACATGCTGTCAAACATCAATACCAAAGAAGATGAATTCCAGATAAAAATGGGAGGAAGCCAAGTTGGATATGTTTCACAAAAAAAAACCAAGCAGATTTCCTTGGTGCCAAGATATTTGGCAGCCTTCTGATGCATGACTGCTTCTCCTTCCTATTTCTCTCACTTCATCCCATATCATAGTAGCCTTATAAAAGCCTAAGCAAGTGTCTGAGCATTAAATTATAAATTGTAAATCAGCTCATGGGATCTGAGCAGAGATTATCTTAAAATAACAGAATGGCATCCAGGCTTTTCAAGGCCTGACTGTACACTATGTACTAAATCTCCCAGAATTAGTGTTGGCCAGCCTTGGAAGTAGAGAAGAAAGAGAAGGGTAAGTGTGGAGAAGAATGGAAAAGAGGGAAGAAAAAGGGGTGAAAGAGAAGTTGTTGGGTCTGCCTGTCCAAACATGGTCCAAGGGAGAGGGTATCTTCCAGGCCAACTGTCCATCTGACAACAATATCTCTTGTGACGACTGATTCCTTAGAAAAAAGTTTATAACCTGTCTTTTATAATTTGCTTAAATGGAGAAATAAGTAAGTAGGACAATACCCTGTCCTGTAATTATCCTAGGTACCTAAAATATGTGGTTCTGATTAAATTAATTAATTGTATTCTGGTTTACATACCTCAGCCTCTTGTGAATTAGAGTGAGTAACCAATTCTTCTGGCCATGCTAAATCTAGGACAGTGTTAAGAACCTATATCACATTAGTAAGTATCAGGGCTGGAACCAGGACCATTGTTTTTCAAACTTAGGCTGATCCTGCACCAGCGGTTCCTAATTTTTTTTTAATTCAAGGACCCCTTTGAAAATCTGATGAAAACCAGAAGTGCACATATGCATAGACATCAAAAAAAAAAAAAAGACTATCATTTCAAGAGATTCATAGAGCTTGAAGCTTATCCATGGACTTTAACTTAAGAACTTTCCATCCTCAAAAGACTTGCAGTCTGACTTAGTAAAAGATAATCACAAAAATATTCATAGAGTAACTACAGAATGCTGTATTTCTCTCTCTCTCTCTCTCTCTCTCACACACACACACACACACACACACACGAACGCACACACACACACGCACATGCACACACACACAGAGAAATCCACTCTAAGGAGGAAACTGGAGGTCCCCTTTGTTTAAATTAGCATAGTGATGGTTTTGTGTGTGTGCACATTTGGAGATAGATTTAATTGCTCTGCCCAATAAGGGAAAGAGGAGATACCTGGAAGGAAGAATCTTGAGGTTATTGGCCTCTGTGAAGAAAGAACAGAAAAACAGAATCCCAGTAGCATGGGGGCAGAAAGAAAGGTCTGGAGCAGAGCCAGGTCCTTGGCAGCATGAGCTAAGTTAGGGTGAGGCAACAAACAATTTCACAACTCAGTGCTTTAGGTGTCTTAACACAATGAAGGGTTTTTTTCCCACAAATCACCCCATGGGTCTGAGCAGCTATCCAGGTCAATTGCCTTTTTAAGTGGATACTCAGCAAACCAGTCCACTTCCGTCTTTTGTCTCTACCCTCAAAACCTAAGGCTTTCTCATGATTGCTGTAGCTGGGGAAGAGAGAGAACAGACGGTCTCATATCTGCAATAAGCACATTTCACTTCTATCACAGCCTCTTGACTGAAACTAGTCACATGCTCCCACCCAATGCAAGGGCGCTGGGAAGTAAGGATTTCCAGATGTCCAGAATGAGAGGAAAACCTGATATTAGTGAGTTCCAGAAATGTCTATTACAAGACGTGTCTAATAGAGGAGTCGTAATTTGTTTGTTGGGGGTGTCCGTTAAATTTCTCACTTGTCTCCCCTATGAAATCCTTAATAAAATACTCTTCTCATTCTTTACAGGGACTCAAAGAGGTGCTGAGCTCTGCATATCCGTAGGGCACAAACTAGGTACAGAAAGCCCCACTCTGTAGCTACAGTTAGAGTATTGATGATAGAGTGCTATGAGACAGGCAGCTTCCCATGGTGGAAAAGAACTGCCTGGCTTCGGATCCAGGCTACATTCTACAATTCTAAGAAAGTTAAGTGATGTGCCTGTCTGTAAAATGAGTAAGCTGGATTTGATAACTCTAGTGTTAAATTGTACAGTGCTGGCAATAGATGCAAAAGCAATTAAAGAAGAGAGAAATCAATTTAAGGATAAAATTATTTTGGGCAGGTAACCTCATTTTTTAGCCCATTTGACCAATCTATTACTGCCTCTGATGATCACTTCTATTAATGAGATTTTATTAGGTAAGATATATCAAAAAAAACTAATTTTGCCATTCTGTAAATTTTAGCACTCAGCATAAAAAATACTCTTGAGTCAAATCAAATGGGATAAGATATTGACTTTAAGGTACATTTTATTTTCCAAAAAGTATACTAACATGGGTAAAACTTGCCAAAATATATTTCTCTCAACATTTGGTGAATGTATTTAGGATAATTGCATGTGTTAAGGTGGTCATACATAAAGGTTTGCCTGGGACAGTCACAACAAAATTATGAATTTCATTCTCAAATGTGTCTGAGTTTGAACAGTAAGTTATATGTCACCCAATGTATATGCCATATGATTTTTCAGCAACTGATTTTTGTGTACACTCAGAACCAGAGCCCTTATTTGCTGCTGTTATAATCAGACCTCAAATTAACCTAAATCAAATACTGGGGAACACTTAGAATTCATGTAAAATATTAATTTATCTTTTATCTCTATATTATGCACTTCAAGCAGAAGGTTTTCCATGTTCACATCACAAACTAAAGCAATCAAAATGAATGATTGTTTTCTCCTGGATCATTTACAAGAGGAAATCCTCCACTTGGGGTGAACAATCATTTCCGATTTCTCCAGGGTAAGCAGAAGCCAGTAATAACAAGCATTGTCCTGTCCCATTTCAACATTAGTCTTAACAAAATACCTGATACAGAGAGCACTGAGAATCACAAACAAAGTCTATAGATTTTTTGGTCTTCTGCAATAGAGGAGCTCATACTATCCCTGAGAATAACTCTTTCCTAACTCAAAATGAAAAACAACAACAACAAAAAGTTACACTATCCTCTCTAAGCCAAATATAGATCTCCCAATGACCTTCCTATAATTGCTCTAAAAAAGAGTAATTTTAAGTTTGTTTTAGAAAAGTAATCACCTCCTTTTTCAGTTTAAAAATTCAATACATCTTTGATACTTCTTTAATGTTCACTATTTTTTCCCCATGGTGTGCATTACCTTATATTCCTCTCATTCCCTATGTTCCTTAAGGATCAACAATTAAGTGAAGTAAGACCACCAACTGTTAGTAATAGCAACTCAAAGCTGAAGCCAAACTGGTGTTGCCAACAGTACAATTTGCATCACTTCTGTATTTTGCTCACCTAAATCTCATAGATTCTGTGAAGGATTCTAAGATATAGACATCTGTTAGATCTCCCCCCCAGATTCCTGGTTGCTCTATTTCATAGGTACATAGGCTCCTTATGTTAGCATGAGCCTAATATAATGGTCAGGAAAGGTAGTAATGTTTTAATTATACACTTAAATCAATAAAAATCTGGGGTGGCCACTTAGTAAATTTAGCCACTTAGTAAATTTAGCCACTTAGTAAATTTCACAATGTTTCAATAGCAAAATTGCCCTATTTGGTTTATTTTTTTTAATTTAATTTTATTTATTTTTCATACAGCAGGTTCTTATTAGTTATCCATTTTATACATATTAGTGTATATTTGTCAATCCCAATCTCCCAATTCATCTCATCCCCCCGGCCACTTTCCCCCCTTGGTGTCCATACGTTTGTTCTCTACACCTGTGTCTCTGTTTCTGCATTGCAAACCAGTTCATCTGTACCATTTTTCTAGATTCCACATATATACGTTAATATACGATATTTGTTTTCCTCCTTCTGACTTACTTCACTCTGTATGACAGTCTCTAGATCCATCCACGTCTCTACAAATGACCCAACTTCATTTCTTTTTATGGCGGAGTAATATTCTATTATATATATGTACCACATCTTCTTTATCCATTCATCTATCGATGCACATTTAGGTTTTTTCCGTGACCTGGCTATTGTAAATAGTGCTGCAGTGAACATTGGAGTGCATGTGTCTTTTTGAATTATGGTTTTCTCTGGGTATATGCCCAGTAGTGGGATTGCTGGGTCATACGGTAGCTCTATTTTTAGTTTTTTAAGGAACCTCCATACTGTTCTCCATAGTGGCTATATCAATTTACACTCCCACCAACAGGGCAAGAGGGTTCCCTTTACTCCACACCCTCACCAGCATTTGTTGTTTGTAGATTTTCTGATGATGCCCATTCTAACAGGTGTGAGCTGATACCTCATTGTAGTTTTGATTTGCATTTCTCTAATAATCAGTGATGTTGAGCAGCTCTTCATGTGCCTCTTGGCCATCTGTATGTCTTCTTTGGAGAAATGTCTATTTAGGTCTTCTGCCCATTTTTGGATTGGGTTGTTTGTTTTTTTTTAATATTGAGCTGTATGAGCTGTTTATATATTTTGGAGATTAATCCTTTGTCCATTGATTGGTTTGCAAATATTTTCTCCCATTCTGAGGGTTGTCTGTTTGTCTTGTTTATAGTTTCCTGTGCTGTGCAAAAGCTTTTAACTTTCATTAGGTCCCATTTGTTTACTTTTGTTTTTATTACATTACTGTAGGAAGTGGGTCAAAAAAAATATTGCTGTGATTTTGTCAAAGAGTGCTCTTCCTATGTTTTCCTCTAAGAGTTTTATAGTGTCCGGTCTTACATTTAGGTCTCGAATCCATTTGGAGTTTATTTTTGTATATGCTGTTAGAGAGTGTTCTAATTTCATTCTTTTACATGTAGCTGTCCAGTTTTTCCAGCACAACTTATTGAAGAGACTGTCTTTTCTCCGTTGCATATCCTTGCCTCCTTTGTCATAGATTAGTTGACCACAGGTGTATAGGTTTATCTCTGGGCTTTCTATCCTATTCCATTGATCTATATTTCTGTTTTTGTGCCAGTACCATATGTCTTGATTACTGTAGCTTTGTAGTATAGTCTGAAGTCAGGGAGTCTGATTCCTCCAGTTCTGCTTTTTTCCCTCAAGATTTCTTTGGCCATTTGGGGTCTTTTGTGTCTCCATACACATTTTTTTTTTTTTTTTTTTTTTTTTTGCGGTATGCGGGCCTCTCACTGTCGTGGCCTCTCCCGTTGTGGAGCACAGGTTCTGGACGCGCAGGCTCAGCGGCCATGGCTCACGGGCCCAGCCGCTCCGCGGCATGTGGGATCTTCCCGGATCGGGGCACAAACCCATGTCCCCTGCATTGGCAGGCAGACTCTCAACCACTGTGCCACCAGGGAAGCCCTCCATACACATTTTAAGATATTTTGTTCTAGTTCTGTAAAAAATGCCATTGGTAATTTGATAGGGATTGCATTGAATCTGTAGATTGCTTTGGGTAGTATAGTCATTTTCACAATGTTGATTCTTCCAATCCAAGAACATGGTATATCTCTCCAGTTGTTTGTGTCATCTTTGATTTCTTTCATCAGTGTCTTATAGTTTTGTGCATACAAGTCTTTTACCTCCTTAGGGAGATTTATTCCTGCGTTTTTAATTCTTTTTGTTGCAATGGTGCATGGGATTGTTTCCTTAATTTCTCTTTCTGATCTTTCATTGTTAATGTATCGGAATGCAAGAGATTTCTGTGCATTAATGTTGTATCCTGCAACTTTACCAAATTCATTGATTAGCTCTAGTAGTTTTCTGGTGACATCTTTAGGATTCTCTATGTATAGTATCATGTCATCTGCAAACAGTGACAGTTATACTTTTTCTTTTCCAATTTGTATTCCTTTTAATTATTTTTCTTCTCTGATTGCCGTGGCTAGGACTTCCAAAGCTATCTTGACTAATAGTGGCAAAAATGGACATCCTTGTCTTGTTCCTAATCTTAGAGGAAATGCTTTCAGTTTTACACCATTGAGATGGATGTTTACTGTGGGTTTGTTGTATATGCTCTTTATTATGTCAACGTAGGTACCCCCTACGCCTACTTTCTGTAGAGTTTTTATCATAAATTGGTGATGAATTTTGTCAAAAGCTTTTTCTGCATCTCTTGAGATGACCATATGGTTTTTATTCTTCAATTTGTTAATATGGTATATCACATTGACTTATTTGCATATACTGAAGAATCCTTGCATCCCTCGGATAAATCCCACTTGATCATGGTGCATGATCCTTTTAATGAGCTGCTGGATTCTGTTTCCTAGTATTTTTTGAGGATTTTTGCATGTATATTCATCAGTGATATTGGTCTGTAATTTTCTTTTTTTGTAGTATCTTTATTTTTTTTAATTAATTAATTAATTTTTGGCTGCATTGGGTGTTCGTTGCTGTGCACATGCTTTCTCTAGTTGTGGCAGGCAGGGGCTACACTTCATTGCAGTGCGCGGGCTTCTCATTGCGGTGGCTTCTTCTGTTGCAAAGCACAGACTCTAGGCACGCGGGCTTCAGTAGTTGTGGCGCATGTCTCAGTAGTTGTGGCTCATGGGCTTAGTTGCTCCGAGGCATGTGGGATCTTCCCGGACCAGGGCTCGAACCTGTGTGCCCTGCATTGGCAGGCGGATTCTTAACCACTGCACCACCAGGGAAGCCCTTTTTGTAGTATCTTTGTCTGATTTTGGTATCAGGGTGATGGTGGCCTCATAGAATCAGTTTGGGAGTGTTCCTTCCTCTGCAAATTTTTGGAAGGCTTTGATAAGGATGGGTGTTAGCTCTTCTGTAAATGTTTGATAGAATTCACCTGTGAAGCCATCTGGTCCTGGGCTTTTGTTTGTTGGAAGATTTTTAATCACAGTTTCAATTTCATTACTTGTGATTGGTTTGTTCATATTTTCTATTTCTTCCTGATTCAGTCTTGGAAGGTTATACCTTTCTAAGAATTTGTCCATTTCTTCCAGGTTGTCCATTTTATTGGCATGGAGTTACTTGTAGTAGTCTCTTATGATGCTTTGTATTTCTGCAGTGTCCATTGTAACTTCTCCTTTTTCATTTCTAATTTTATTGATTTGAGTCCTCTCCCTCTTTTTCTTGATGAGTCTGGCTAATGGTTTATCAAATGTGTTTATCTTCTCAAAGAACCAGCTTTTTGTTTTATTGATCTTTGCTATTGTTTTCTTTGTTTCTATTTCATTTATTTCTGCTCTGATCTTTATGATTTCTTTCCTTCTGATAACTTTGGGTTTTGTTTGTTCTTCTTTCTCTAGGTCCTTTAGGTGTAAGGTTAGATTATTTATTTGAGATTTTTCTTGTTTCTTTAGGTAGGCTTGTATAGCTATAAACTTCCCTTTTAGAACCGCTTTTGCTGCATCCCATAGGTTTTGGATTGTTGTGTTTTCATTGTCATTTGTCTCTAGGTATTTTTTGATTTCCTCTTTGATTTCTTCAGTGATCTCTTGGTTATTTAGTAATGTAGTGTTTAGCCTTCATGTGTCTGTGTTTTTTATGCTTTTTCCCCTGCAGTTCATTTCTAATCTCATAGCGTTGTGGTCAGAAAAGATGCTTGGTATGATTTCAATTTTCTTAAATTTACTGAGGCTTGACTTGTGACCCAAGATGTGATCTATCCTGGAGAATGTTCCATGCGCACTTGAGAAGAAAGTGTAATCTGCTGTTTTGGAATGGAATGTGCCATAAATGTCAATTAAATCTACCTGATCTGTTGTGTCATTTAAAGCTTCTGTTTCCTTATTAACTTTCTGTCTGGATGATATGTCCATTGGTGTAAGTGAGGTGTTAAAGTCCCCCACTATTATTGTGTTACTGTCAATTTCTTATTTTATAGCTGTTAGTATTTGCCTTATGTATTGTTGTGCTCCTATGTTGGGTGCATATATATTTATAATTGTTATATCTTCTTCTGGGATTGATCCCTTGATTGTTATGTAGTGTTCTTCCTTGTCTCTTCTAACATTCCTTATTTTAAAATCTATTTTATTTGAAATGAGTATTGCTACTTCAGCTTTCTTTTGATTTCCATTTGCATGGAATATATTTTTCCATCCCCTCACTTTCAGTCTGTATGTGTCCCTAGGTCTGAAGTGTGTCTCTTGTAGACAGCATATATATGGGTCTTGTTTTTGTGTCCATTCAGCAAGACTGTGCCTTTTGGTTGCAGCATTTAATCCATTCACATTTAAGGTAATTATCAATATGTATGTTCCTATTACCATTATCTTAATTATTTTGGATTTGTTTATGTAGGTCATTTTCTTCTCTTGCATTTCCCACTTAGAGAAGTTCCTTTAGCATTTGCTGTGGAACTGATTTGGTGCGGCTGAATTCTCTTAGCTTTTGCTTCTCTGTAAAGCTTTTGATTTCTCCATCAGATTTGAGTGAGATCCTTGCCAGGTAGAGTAATCTTGGTTGTAGTTTAATCCCGTCCATCACTTTAAATATATTGTGCCACTCCCATCTAACTTGTAGAGTTCCTGCTGAGAAATCACATGTTAACTGTATGGGAGTTCCCTTGTATGTTATTTGTTGTTTTTCCCTTGTTACTTTTATTTTTTAACATCTTTATTGGAGTATAATTGCTTTATAATGGTGTGTTAGTTTCTGCTTTATAAGAAAGTGAATCAGTTATACATACACATATGTCCCCATATCTCTTCCCTCTTGCATCTCCCTCCCTCCCACCCTCCCTATCCCACCCCTCTAGGTGGTCACAAAGCAGCGAGCTGATCTCCATGTGCTATGCAGCTGCTTCCCACTAGCTATCTATTTTACGTTTGGTACTGTATATATGTCCATGCCACTCTCTCACTTTGTCACAGCTTACCCTTCCCTCTCCCCGTATCCTCAAGTCCATTCTCTAGTAGGTCTGCATCTTTATTCCCATCATGCCCCTAGGTTTTTCCTGACCTTTTTTTTTTTTTTTTTAGATTCCATATATATGTGTTAGCATATGGTATTTGTTTATCTCTTTCTGACTTACTTCACTCTGTATGACAGTCTCAAGGTCCATCCACCTCACTACAGATAACTCAGATTCGTTCCATTTTATGGCTGAGTAATATTCCATTGTATATATGTGCCACATGTTCTTCATCCATTCATCTGTTGATGGACACGAAGGTTGCTTCCATGTCCTGGCTATTGTAAATAGAGCTGCAATGAACATTTTGTACATGACTCTTTTTGAATTATGGTTTTCTCAGGGTATATGCCCAGTAGTGGGATTGTTGGGTCATATGGTAGTACTATTTTTACCTTTTAAGGAACCTCCATACTGTTCTCCATAGTAGCTGTATCAATTTACATTCCCACCAACAGTGCAGGAGGGTTGCATTGTCTCCACACCCTTTCCAGCATTTATTTTTTGTAGATTTTTTTGATGATGGCCATTCTGACTGGTGTGAGATGATATCTCATTGTAGTTTTGATTTGCATTTCTCTAATGATTAATGATGTTGAGCATTCTTTCATGTGTTTGTTGGCAATCTGTATATCTTCTTTGCAGAAATGTCTATTTAGGTCTTCTGTCCATGCTTTGGATTGGGTTGTTTGTTTCTTAGATATTGAGCTGCATGGGTTGCTTGTATGTTTTGGAGATTAATCCTTTGTCAGTTGCTTCATTTGCAAATATTTTCTCCCATTCTGAGGGTTGTCTTTTCATCTTGTTTATGGTTTCCTTTGCTGTGCAAAAGATTTTAAATTTCATTAGGTCCCATTTGTCTATTTTTGTTTTTATTTTCATTTCTGTAGTAGGTGGGTCAAAAAGGATCTTGCTGTGATTTATGTCATAGAGTGTTCTGCCTATGTTTTCCTCTAACAGTTTGATGGTGTCTGGCTTTACATTTAGGTCTTTAATCCATTTTGAGTATATTTTTTGTGTATGGTGTTAGGGATGTTCTAATTTCATTCTTTTACATGTAGCTGTCCAGTTTCCCCAGCACCACTTATTGAAGAGGCTGTCTTTTCTCCACTGTATAATCTTGCCTCCTTTATCAAAGATAAGGTGACCATATGTGCATGGCTTTATCTCTGGGCTTTCTATCCTGTTCCATTGATCTATATTTCTGTTTTTGTGCCAGTACCATACTGTCTTGATTACTATAGCTTTGTAGTATAGTCTGAAGTCAGGGAGCCGGATTCCTCCAGCTCCGTTTTTCGTTCTCAAGGTTGCTTTGGCTGTTCGGGGTCTTTTGTGTTTCCATACAAATTGTGAAATTTTTTGTTCTAGTTCTGTGAAAAATACCAGTGGTAGTTTGATAGGGATTGCATTGAATATGTAGATTGCTTTGGGTAGTAGAGTCATTTTCACAATGTTGATTCTTCCAATCCAAGAACATGGTGTATCTCTCCATCTGTTTGTATCATCTTTAATTTCTTTCATCAGTGTCTTATAATTTTCTGCATACAGGTCTTTTGTCTCCTTAGGTAGGTTTATTCCTAGATATTTTATTCTTTTTGTTGCACTGGTAAATGGGAGTGTTTTCTTAATTTCACTTTCAGACTTTTCATCATTAGTGTATAGGAATACAAGAGGTTTCTGTGCATTAATTTTGTAACCTGCTACTTTACCAAATTCATTGATTAGCTCTAGTAGTTATCTGGTAGCATCTTTAGGATTCTGTATGTATAGTATCATGTCATCTGCAAACAGTGACAGCATTACTTCTTCTTTCCCAATTTGGATTCCTTTTATTTCTTTTTCTTCTCTGATTGCTGTGGCTAAAACTTCCTAAACTATGTTGAATAATAGTGGTGAAAGTGGGAAACCTTGTCTTGTTCCTCATCATAGTGGAAATGGTTTCAGTTTTTCACCATTGAGGATGATGTTGGCTGTGGGTTTGTCATATATGGCCTTTATTATGTTGAGGAAAGTTCCCTCTATGCCTACGTTTTGGAGAGTTTTTTTCATAAATGGGTATTGAATTTTGTTGAAAGCTTTCTCTGCATCTATTGAGATGATCATATGGTTTTTCTCCTTCAATTTGTTAATATGGTGAATCAGGTTGATTGATTTGCGTATATTGAAGAATCCTTGCATTCCTGGGATAAACTCCACTTGATCATATTATGTGATCCTTTTAATGTGCTGTTGGATTCTGTTTGCTGGTATTTTGTTGAGGATTTTTGCATCTATGTTCATCAGTGATATTGGCCTGTAGTTTTCTTTCTTTGTGACATCTTTGTCTGGTTTTGGTATCAGAGTGATGGTTGCCTCAAAGAATGAGATTGGGAGTGTTCCTCCCTCTGCTATATTTTGGAAGAGTTTGAGAAGGATAGGCGTTAGCTCTTCTCTAAATGTTTGATAGAATTCGCCTGTGAAGCAATTTGGTCCTGGGCTTTTGTTTGTTGGAAGATTTTTAATCACCGTTTCAATTTCAGTGCTTGTGATTGGTCTGTTTATATTTTCTATTTCTTCCTGGTTCAGTCGGAAGCTTGTGCATTTCTAAGAATTTGTCCATTTCTTCCAGATTGTCCATTTTATTGGCGTATAGTTGCTTGTAGTAGTCTCTCATGATCCTTTGTATTTCTGCAGTGTCAGTTGTTTCTTCTTTTTCATTTCTAATTCTATTGATTTGTCTTCTCCCTTTTTTTCTTAATAAGTCTGGTTAGTGGTTTATCAATTTTGTTTATCTTCTCAAAGAACCAGCTTTTAGTTTTATTGATTTTTGCTGTTGTTTCCTTCATTTCTTTTTCATTTATTTCTGATCTGATCTGTATGATTTCTTTCCTTCTGTTAATTCTGTGGTTTTTTTGTTCTTCTTTCTCTGATTGCTTTAGGTGTAAGTTTAGGTTGTTTATTTGAGATGTTTCTTGTTCCTTAAGGTAGGATTGTTTTGCTGTAAACTTCCCTCATGGAACTGCTTTTGCTGCATCCCATAGGTTTTGGGTCATTGTGTTTCATTGTCATTTGTTTCTAGGTATTTTTTGATTTCCTCTTTGATTTCTTCAGTGATCTCTTGGTAATTAAGTAGTGTGTTGGTTAGCTTCCATGTGTTTGTATTTGTTACAGATTTTTTCCTGTAATTGATATCTAGTCTCATAGCGTTTTGGTCAGAAAGGTTACTTGATACGATTTCAGTTTTCTTAAATTTACCAAGGCTTGATTTGTGACCCAAGATATGATCTATCCTGGAGAATGTTCCATGGGCACTTGAGAAGGATGTGTATTCTGTTGTTTTTGGATGGAATGTCCTATAAATATCAATTAAGTCCATCTTGTTTAATGTATCATTTAAAGCATTTGTTTCCTTATTTATTTTCATTTTGGATGATCTGTCCATTGGTGAAAGTGGGGTGTTAAAGTCCCCTACTATGATTGTGTTATTGTCGATTTCTCATTTTATGGCTGTTAATATTTGCCTTATGTATTGAGGTGCTCCTATGCTGGGTGCATAAATATTTACAACTGTTATATCTTCTTCTTGGATAGATCCCTTGATCATTATGTAGTGTCTTTCTTTGTCTCTTGTAATAGTCTTTGTCTTAAAGTCTATTTTGTCTGATATGAGAATTGGTACTCCAGCTTTCTTTTGATTTCCATTTGCATGGAATATCTTTTTCCATCCTCTCACTTTCAGTCTGTATGTGTCCCTAGGTCTGAAATGGGTCTCTTGTACACAGCATATATACAAGTCTTATTTTTGTATCCATTCAGCCAGTTTATGTGTTTTGGTTGGAGCATTTAATCCATTTACATTTAAGGTAATTATCAATATGTATGTTCCTATTACCATTTTCTTAATTGTTTTGCATTTATTATTGTAGGTATTTTCCTTTTCTTGTGTTTCCTGCCTAGAGAACTTCCTTTAGCATTTGTTGTAAAGCTGGTTTTGTGGTGCTGAATTCTCTTAGCTTTTGCTTGCCTGTAAAGTTCTAATTTCTCCATCAAATATGAATGAGGTCCTTGCTGGGTAGAGTAATCTTGGTGTAGGTTTTTCTCCTTCATCACTTTAAATATGTCCTGCCACTCCCTTCTGGCTTGCAGAGTTTCTGCTGAAAGATCAGCTGTTAATCTTATGGGGATCCCCTTAGGTGTTATGTGTTGTTTTTCCCTCGCTGCTTTTATTATTTGTTCTTGTATTTAATTTTTGATAGTTTGATTAATATGTGTCTTGGCATGTTTCTCCTTAGATTTATCCTGTATGGGACTCTCTGTGCTTCCTGTACTTGATTAACTACTTCCTTTCCCATATTAGGGAAGTTTTCAACTATAATCTCTTCAAATATTTTATCAGTTCCTTTCTTTTTCTCTTCTTCTTCTGGGACCCGTATAATTCGAATGTTGGTGCATTTAATGTTGTCCCAGAGGTCTCTGAGACTGTCCTCAATTCTTTTAGTTCTTTTTCCTTTATTCTGCTCTGCAGTAGTTATTTCCACTATTTTATCTTCCAGGTCACTTATCCGTTCTTCTGCCTCAGTTATTCTGCTATTGATCCCTTCTAGAGTATTTTTAATTTCATTTATTGTGTGGTTCATCACTGTTTGTTTGCTCTTTAGTTCTTTTAGGTCCTTGTTAAACGTTTCTTGTATTTTCTCCATTCTATTTCCAAGATTTTGGATCATCTTTACTATCATTCTGAATTCTTTTTCAGGTAGACTGCCTATTTCCTCTTCATTTGTTAGGTCTGGTGGGTTTTTACCTTGCCCCTTCATCTCCTGTGTGTTTTTCTGTCTTCTCATTTTGCTTACCTTACTGTGTTTATGATCTCCTTTTCATATGCTGTAGGTTCGTAGTTCCCGTTCTTTTTGGTGTCTGTCCCCAGTGGCTAAGGTTGGTTCAGTGGGTTGTTTAGGCTTCATGGTGGAGGGGACTAGTGCCTGTGTTCTGGTGGATGAGGCTGGATCTTGTCTTTCTGGTGGACAGGTCCACAGCTTGTGGTGTGTTTTGGGGTGTCTGTGACCTTCTTATGATTTTAGGCAACCTCTCTGCTAATGGGTGGGGTTTTGTTCCTGTTTTGCTAGTTGTTTGGTATGGGGTGTCCAGCACTGTAGCTTGCTTGTCCTTGTGTGGAGCTGGGTCTTGGCTTTGAGAAGGAGATCTCTGGGAGTCTTTTGCCGTTTGATATTACATGGAGCTGGGAGGTCTCTTGTGGACCAATGTCCTGAACTTGGCTCTCCCACCTCAGAGGCACAGCCCTGATGCCTGGCTGGAGTACCAAGAGCCTGTCCTCCACACGGCTCAGAATAAAAGGGAGAAAAAAAGAAAGAAAGAAGAAGGTAAAATAAAATAAAATAAAAAATAATTATTAAAAAAATTAAGTAATAAAAAAAGAAAGAAAGAAAGAGCAAGCGAACCAAAAAACAAATCCACCATTGATAACAAGTGCTAAAAAGTATCCAAAAAAAAAAAAAAACCAAAAAAGAGACAGAACTATAGGACAAATGGTAAAAGCAAAGCTATACAGACAAAATCACACACAGAAGCATATACATACACACTCACAAAAAGAGAAAAAGGGAAAAAAAAATATATCTTTGCTCCCAAAGTCTACCTACTCAATTTGGATGATTCGTTGTCTATTCAGGTATTCCACAGATGCAGGTACATCAAGTTGATTGTGGAGATTTAATCTGCTGCTCCTGCTGCTGCTGGGAGAGATTTCCCTTTCTCTTCTTTGTTCGCACAGCTCCTGGGGTTTAGCTTTGGATTGGACCCGCCTCTGTGTGTGGGTCTCCTGAGGGTGCTCAGACAGGACAGAGTTAAAATGGCAGGTGATTCAGGGGCTCTGACTCACTCAGGCAAGGGGGAGGGAGGGGTACGAATGCGGGGCAAGCCTGCAGGGGCAGAGGCTGGTGTGACATTGCACCAGCCTGAGGCACGCTGTGTGTTCTCCCAGGGAAGTTGTCCCTGGATCATGGGACCCTGGCAGTGGTGGGCTGCACAGGCTCCCAGGAGGGGAAGTGTGGAGAGTGACCTGTATTGCACACAGGCTTCTTGGTGGTGGCAGCAGCAGCCTTAGCATCTCATGCCTGTCTCTGGGGTCTGCGCTGATATCCACGGCTCGTGCCCGTCTCTGGAGCTCCTTTCAGCAGTGTTCTTAATCCCCTCTCCTCACGTACCAGGAAACAAAGAGGCAAGAAAAAGTCTCTTGTCTCTTCGGCAGCTCCAGACTTTCCCTGGACTCCCTCCCGGCTAGCCGTGGAGCACTAACCCCTTCAGGCTGTGTTTACACCGTCAACCCCAGTCCTCTCCCTGCGCTCCGACCGAAGCCGGAGCCTCAGCTCCCAGCCCCGCCCACCCCGGCGGGTGAGCAGACAAGCCTCTCGGGCTGGTGAGTGCTGGTCAGCACCGATCCTCTGTGCGGAAATCTCTCCGCTTTGCCCTCGGCACCCCTGTGGCTGCGCTCTCCTCCGCGGCACTGAAGCTTCCCCCCTCCGCCACCCACAGTCTCCACCCACGAAGGGGCTTCTAGTGTGTGGAAACCTTTCCTCCTTCACAGCTCCCTCCCACTGGTGCAGGTCCCGTCCCAATTCTTTTGCCTCTGTTTATTCTTTTTTCTTTTGCCCTACCCAGGTACATGAGGAGTTTCTTGCCTTTTGGGAGGTCTGAGGTCTTCTGCCAGCGTTCAGTAGATGTTCTGTACGAGTTGTTCCACGTGTAGATGTATTTCTGATGTATTTGTGTGGAGGAAGGTGATCTCTGCATCTTACTCTTCCGCCATCTTGAAGCTCCTCCTCCCTGTTACTTTTAATAAATTTTCTTTGTCTTTTTTTTTGTCATTTTGAATACTGTGTGTCTCAGTGTGTTTTTCCTAGGGTTTATCCTGTATGGGACTCTCTGTGCTTCCTGGACTTGGGTGGCTATTTCCTTTCCCATGTTAGGGAAGTTTTCAACTATAATCTCTTCAGATATTTCCTCAGGTCCTTTCTCTCTCTCTTCTCCTTCTGGGACCCCTATAATACGAATGTTGGTGCATTTAATATTGTCCCAGAAGTCTCTTAGGCTGTCTTCATTTCTTTTCATTCGTTTTTCCTAAATCTGTTCTGCAGCAGTGATTTCCACCATTCTGTCTTCCAGATCACTTATCCATTCTTTTGCCTCAGTTATTCTGCTATTGATTCCTTCTAGTGTATTTTTCATTTCAGTTATTGTATTGTTCATCTCTGTTTGTTTTTTCTTTAATTATTCCAGGTGTTTGTTCTTTAATTTTTCTAGGTTTTTGTTAAACATTTCTTTCATCTTCTTGATCTTTGCCTCCATTCTTTTTCCAAAGTCCTGGATCATCTTCACTACCTTTATTCTGATATCCTTCTCTGGAAGGTTGCCTTTCTCCGCCTAATTTAGTTGTTTTTCTGGGATTTTATCTTGTTCCTTCATCTAGTACATAGTCCTCTGCCTTTTCATCTTGTCTGTCTTTCTGTGAATGTGGTTTTTGTTCCACAGACTGCAGGATTGTAGTTCTTCTTGCTTCTGCTGTCTGCTCTCTGGTGGATGAGTCTATTTAAGAGGCTTGCGCAAGCCTCCTGATGTGAGGAACTGGTGGTGGGTAGATCTGGGTGTTACTGTGCTGGGCAGAGCTCAGTAAAACTTTAATCTGCTTGTCTGCTGATGGGTGGGTCTGCTGGGTTCCCTTCCTGTTTGTTGTTTGGCCTGAAGCAACCCAGCACTGGAGCCTACAGGCCCTTTGGTTGGGTTAATGGCAGACTCTGGGAGGGCTCACACCAAGGAGTACTTCCCAGAACTTCTGCTGCCGGTGTCCTTGTCCTCACGGTGAGCCACAGCCACCCCCTGCCTCTGCAGGAGACCCTCCAACACTACAGGTAGGTAGGTCTGGTTAAGTCCCCTGTGGCGTCACTGCTCCTTTCCCCTGGGTCCCGATGCGCACACTACTTTGTGTGTGCCCTCCAAGAGTGGAGTCTCTGTCCCCCCAGTCCTGTTGAAGTTCTACAGTCAAATCTCACTAGGCTTGAAAGTCTGATTCTCTGGGAATTCCTCCTCCCGTTGCTGGACCCCCAGGTTGGGAAGCCTGATGTGGGGCTCAGAACCTTCACTCCAGTGGGTAGATTTTTGTGGAATAATTGTTCTCCAGTTTGTGAGTCACCCACCCAGCAGTTATGGGATTTGGTTTTATTATGATTGCGCCCCTCCTACCGTCTCATTGTGGCTTCTCCTTTGTCTTTGGATGGGGGGTATCTTTTTTGGTGAGTTCCAGTGTCTTCCTCTTGGTGATTGTTCAGCAGTTAGTTGTGATTCCGGTGCTCTCTCCTGAGGGAGTGAGCGCATGTCCTTCTACTCCGCCATCTTGAACCAATCTTATTTGGTTTAATATCACACATTGCTGACCATTTTCTGTACAATATGGAAAATCTTCATTTTTAGACCCTCAATTTAGAGTTTGATATGCTTCTGTTAATACTGAGCTTGAACCACATATATTGTGAAGGGTTCTAAGCTAATTGTCACTGAATGCAGGAAAAGTTACAGTGATTCCAGGAGGGCAGTTTTTCATGGGCATGAAAGGACTTGGGCTCCCTCCTTCACTGCCTCTCAAAGCAATAGATACAAAAAGTAGAAGGAAGCCTGAGATATTTGTAATTAATTGAGCAGTTGGTGGTAGGTATGTTATCTTAAGCAAATTCCAGACAACACATTATTTTATCTGTAAGTATTTCAGTCTGTATCTCTAAAACCAGTAAGGATTCTTTTAATCCTAACCACAATCTCATAATTATACCTTAAAATTGACAATAATTTGTTTATCAATATTCCCAATTGACTCACTAAAATTTTTAGTTTAATTTTTTGAAATCCAGATAAGAATCATACAGGGCAATTAGTTAATGTCTTATAAATTAAATCTCTTTTACTCTCTATCTCTCTTTCTCTCTCTCCTTGCAAATAATTTGTTGATAAAAAGCGAGTTATCCACATTCTGTGGAGCATCCTACACTCCAAATTTTGTTAATTGCATCCTATGGTGTCATTTAACATCCTCATCAACTCTTAATCTTTAACATTCATCACTCTTTGGTTAAAACTAGGAAAAATTTATACAGAAAAGGTGGCTAACTGCTTCCTTTGTCCTTTTATTTATCTACTTATGATCATGCTTTAGGAAGTGGGAATTGATTCCAAAATTCCTTATTCTCAGTTCAAGTTTCTTCCCAATACACATGCAGGCATCCATTAACTTCTACTTATTTTCTTATTCATTGTTTGGATTTCATACATAGAGTGACTCTGGAAAGTATCTTGAAGAATACAGTTTAATGGAGAGGATAGAACTGTAGGCTGAGCATCATAAAACAGGTCCTCATACTGGGACGTAATGAGTTAAGAGTGAAAAAATCTCAATGACCATGTCAATGATTTTTCATCATCTTACAATAAAGTGCTGAGGCTACACCCAGTAGCAGTTTGAATAACATCCCTGAAAAGAGTGTGTTGCTCACAGTAATATTAGCTGTTTAATTTCGTGCACTTTTCCCCCCAGACATTATTTCATAAAATATGAACTCCTCAATTAATGAGTTTGTATTTTGTTCTAACAATTTCTTTCTAAAATATGGCTGTAGAAAAATAGAGCTAAGTCTCTCAGGTTCCAGTACTTGGACATATCATGGTTTATATGTGAAAATCTCTGATTAAAATCTATAAATTCTAATAGATGTTGATTTAAAAACATCTTATTTATGTCCTAGTTGCACAAGTGGGAATAGGCAATACTTGCCTTTGCTGTTAACTGCTTGCTTTTTCCCTTGGTTTGTTTGCTTGTTTGTTTTCAATTTTGGCAGTATGTCAACCCTTCAGAAGTTTGAAAAAGGGCTTGGAATTTTTACAGTTGATATTATATGTGGATAACCACAGTGTTACTAGAACTTTAAAAATATATTTTGGAAAGCCCGCACTTGTCTTTAGCTATGTTAATCAATGAAACAGAACTGACATCATACTAGTCCTTTTCTGTTGCTGTTTCCTTGAAGAAATTACTGGATTATGTGCCAAATGACCTGAGTTCTGGCCCTGATATTTACTAACTCTGGGAACATGAGAAGGTCACTTTTACTCATGATACCATTGGGAGTCAGTTCTCCTGAGTTTCTGCATTTCTTCTGAGTGCCTTGGAAAGATGATCTTTCCAAGGATGTTTGTGTAGTGAATAGCCTTGGAAGTCAGAAGGAGAATCTCCCCCCAAAGCAGAGGACAAGTTTATTTATTCTCCAGCATAATAAAGGTAATGTTTTCTTCTGGGCAAAATTTGGGCAGGTTGCTCTGCAACCCATTATAAAATAGTAGGGTTCCCTAAGCTCGGGGTTCCTCAGCTGTGACACAACTCATTGTCCCCATGTGCATAGCGCATGCCCCTCCTTGGCTGTGAAGGCTTGGTCTGATATATCTCAGTATTGTCTAGAGTAGCTGCATGATGTAAACTTGAAGCTCATGCTTCTTGCTGTGTTGTGAGTGATGAATTGTTCTCTTTCTGACCCAGGAGTCTTATGACTTCTGTCAGTTTCCATAATACAGTAGCAGGTTAACTTGCTAGCTTCCAAGCAGAGTAAAAGCTTCACAGGTCTTAACAGATCACATAATTTGCTTAGTTTTAGAATTAAGGGATTGGTCTATAAATTGGTTTAAATTTATTTTTTAGTTCTTATTCAATACAGAAAAGAAAGAGTCTTGTTTCATGTCCTCAAGGACTTAAAATCTTCCTGAGGCTGAAATGTGTAAAGAAGTGTTGCAGGCACTGTACCTTCAGCCCAGGTGGTCATGTCTATAACCCGTTTGGAGAGCCGAGTTGGTTGGAAGGTGAGAGGAAAGAGCAACTTCCTGAGGGCATGTGTTTATCTTATTGTCTGGCAGAAAGGAAGAGAATGGAGATTGTTATCTGCCATGACTAGGAAGTCTAGAAAAGAAAGACAGGCCCCCCAGGGAATGGAATCTGATCTCAGAGATGAGAGGGACTACAGGAATTATTTTCATGAAAAACCATCGAGATACAGGAACACAAGCAGAGCCGTTCATGTCTCCAGAGACAAAGCGTAAAACAGGATGGGAGAGGTGCGAATCCTTCCCACTTCTGCACAGAACAGCCTTCTCAGCACCAGGAAGGCTCAGTCTGGTACATCACGGTATTGTCTAGAGTAGCTGCATCCGAGAAGCCACAGACACCATGGTGCTCAACAGGTAACCAACATCTGCAGTGGACACAGCAGTACCAGTGTCAGCCTGGAGGGAGACAGTGGATATCATGTGTAGAACCAGTTTCTAAGTACATGTGGAGCTACTCTGGGTATTACTAAAAATGTTTGACAGGTAATTCCCAGGGTACTGAGTTACTACTTGGGCAGGTTGGGACAAAACCTAGTTCATTTTTACCCATTATCAGCCATTTGTACCCATGACTAGTGAGGCATGAGGAAACTAGGTTACACAGTAAATACAGTGGAACATGATGTGTTGTAACAAAGCTCAACATTATGGAAACACAGAACAGAAAATATTTGGGCTAGATCTTGAGGGATAAATAGGCTTTTGCTAAGTAAGCAATAAAGAGAATCCTTTATGGAGAAAACTATTGCAAAGGCATAAACACTGGATTACAGATTTCAAATTGAATTTTTAAATTTTGATTTGCAAGAACGAAATTATCAACATTTTCAAGATTGAATTATAAATACCCAACTAAGAACAAAGATAAAATGTTCAAAAGGTACATTTTACATATACAAATCCAAATTTCTCACCTCAAAAATTATCTACAGTGGTAGTGCTCCATGCTTTGCAAACTCAATTTCTATTGATAAAATACTCTTCAATTACATTCTTGGGTAGTATCCTTCCCTATATGTATGTACACATTCATTCTGTGCCAGTTTGCCAATAAATATTATCTTCAATCTTTTCCCCAAAATGCCATATATCACCTTAATATTTTATTTTTCAATTAGTGTTTAGCCAATTACTGATTTAAATAAATTGCAATATATGCAATAAATCTTTAAGGATATAATTTCTTACCCATAAGCTATTTACCTCTATTTTCAACTTCTAATCATCAACCAAGGCCAGTTAGGAGAGTTTGAAAGAATGAATATTTAAAGATCCTCATGTTTAGGCAGACGTTTGAAAACAATGGGAGAAATACCTCTACACAGTTTGTGCATTGTATCTGATAGGGAATGTGCTGTGGATGAATAATGCTTTGGCTGGTCTTTGTGGCTTGATGTCTTAAATTTTTTTGTCTCATAGTGATTAAAAAAATCAAAGTAAGATACAGCCTAGAGAAGTGAGGCATTACTAAGTTTGAAAAGTTCTAAAAGTTTTCTTATGATTTCCCATATATTCTTTGATCTTTTATTTGGGGGTTTGCAGCCTTATTTGTTTATAGGTGTCACAACATTATCTGGTAAGTAATATAATAAATTATATTATTACAAATACATTTGATATATTAAATCACTCTGTTCAATTGAAAGGAAGAATTTTCTTTCCTAAAAAGTGATGTGACTTTAAACCTAGCTGATACAAAATATCCAGCAGCATAGAGGTTTGTCTTTTTATTTAGACTAGTTATCCATTATACCCAGTATTCCATTTCTCACATTGACATTTTAGTTGTTTTATAACAAACTACTTCATTGGTCTCCATGACCCATAATTCAAGGTAAGATATGTGTAGAATATATTAACAGTATCTCCCATTCCACATGTTCTTCTTACCATGTGGCTTTGACACTCCTCCCATTAATAGGTAAGGTCTATGTTTATTTATCTTGAATCTGGGCAAGCTTGTGAATACAGTGGAAGCAAGGCTATGTGCTTTCTGAGGCTAGATTTTTAAAAGGCCATACCGTTTTTACCTCTTTTTTGGGGGATGCTCACTCTTGGAATGTAATTACTGTACTATGAGGAAGCCCAAGCAGCCACATTGAGAGGTCCAGCTGAGGTTTCAGCTGACAGCTAGCATCCATACACCAATCATGTGGATAAATGAGCCTTCAGATGACTTTATTCTACCGCTCTCAAGTCATTTCCAGCCTTGGAGCCTTCCCAGCTAAGAACTCAGACATGAAACAAAAGTCATTCCAACTAAACTCTTTAAAAAAGTTCCTGATCCACAGAAATCATGAGCATAATAAAATTTTCATTTTATGCCACTAAATTTGAAATTGTTTATTATGCAGCCACAGTAACTAGAACAATATATTGTTCCTAAAATCCTAATTCCTTTAATAACTCATCTATATTATTGTGCATTAACACTTTTCCAGTGTTTGAATTTTTGGCTTGTATGACTTATGCTAAAAGATATTTTCTTTAATTTGACCGAAATTCTTTTTCATGGCCATGGCCAAATTTTGCAATAATCCCAAGTAAGAATATTCAGAGCAGAGAGAACTGCAAGTACAAAACCCTGAAAGTGGGGCTTCCCTGGTGGTGCAGTGGTTAAGAATCCGCCTGCCAACGCAGGGGACACGGGTTCGAGCCCTGATCCGGGCAGATCCCACATGCCGCGGAGCAACTAAGCCCAGGTGCCACAGCTACTGAGCCTGCGCTCTAGAGCCCGCGAGCCACAACTGCTGAAGCCCACGTGCCTAGAGCCCATGCTCCACAACAAGAGAAGCCACCGCAATGAGAAGCTTGCACACCACAACGAAGAGTAGCCCCCGCTCTCCACAATCAGAGAAAAGCCCATGCGCAGAATCGAAAACCCAATGCAGCCAAAAACAATAAATAAATAAAATAAATTTATTTAAAAAAACAAAAACAAAAATACCCTGAAAGTTTGGAGAGTTTGAGGGACTGAAAACAGATATGGCTCGATGTAGGGAGAGAAGAAAAGAGTGGTAAAGTTGTGTCACAGACAACTCTTACCTTAGGAAGCAAGATGAGGAGTTTGCATTTTATTCTAAAAACTCTAGAAGGTTTTACACAGGATAGTCATGTGCTTTGATTCACATTTTGTAAGATCACTGAAGCACAGGGAATGATTTGTAGCCTTCAGAGGAAGCAGCGCTACAAATCAGGGAACTAAGGCAGGAGTGCAGACAAGAGACGCGGGGCCTGAGTAAGGGTAGTAGCAGCAAAGCTGGAGCAAAGGACATAAATTTGGGGTAGGTTTTGGAGAGAGAAATGACAAGAATATGACATTTCATGACTGGGTTTGAGACAAGGAAATGAATTAAGGATTACACCCAGTTATGTGGCTGGAATAACTGAATGGATTGGGAGGAAAGAAACAAAATTGGGGAAAACAAAATATCACAGAGGAAGAGGTTGGAGGTAGGTATAATCAAGAGCTAAATGTGAGATATTTTTGTCAGTTCTGCTTTTAAGTCCCAATGAAAACAACCAGGCAAACAAACATACATTATGATACAAGCAAGTATGCTGATCTGGTCAAAGTCCAGTCCATGCAAAAAGAAGAAAATATATTTTTTATCTAATAATCATTTTAGAACCAACTGCATTTTTCCAGATAGGCTATATTTCTTGTTCTCATTTCTCTCTCTAACATAGATAGACTTGATGAGTAGACCAAATTTTAATTCAAAGTGGTTTTGTTCCAGTATTTTTATCTGTTTTATGCCTCAGTTTTCATCAACTGGACTTCCTTTCTCTACTACACAGTGATAGAATGAAGAATAAAATGTACATAATGCACAATATTCTTAGAAAAAACATAAATATGAATTTGTCGAGGCTGATTACCTATCCAAAGCCTTTGGCAGATTTGGAACACTCTTGAGAGGGAGTGTTTAAAGTTGCTAAGGTCAGAAACCCTGGCCAGGTAATAAAACTGTAAACAGCGAGGAGCTATTTTTCAATATCAGTGAATAGAATATGGGTAACTAACTCATAAGCAGGAGCCTCCCCTCTAAAGTATTTTATTCTTGGCATCCATTTGTTGGAAAAACTAGATACTTAGGGGTGTGTCCTTAAAGTACTAAAATCTTCCATTTGTGGAAAGTTTAGTAGTACTAGTTGCAAATAATTACCCTTAAGTGGAGGAAAAAAAATGTGTATATGTAGTTCTTTGATGTTTAAAAAATAAGCAAAACGAAACCAACAAAAACTGCTAATATTGGTGTGATCTGAGTGTTGCTTTCTCTTTCTACAAGCAATATTGCCACACTTTGTCTAAGAGGAAGATGTTTAAGGTTACTCTTTCCTTATATGGTTCAATGGTCATGTGAGAAAAAGAATTCAGTCTTCACAATAGATAAGGGAACACTGCCCCCAGATTTGTTGTTGCTGTTATATAGTGGATTAGAAGTAGTCAGGGTAGCTGCCTTCTGCATCCATACAAGTGGTTATAGTGTTGATTGCTTTTAAACAAACTACTTTAGTTGTTTTCATCTTCGACTCTATGTTGTGTGTGTTGTGTGTGTGTGTGTGTGTGCACAGGCATACGAAATTGATGTGTTTTTTAGACATCAAAGACAACATGACCACATAACTGTTGGGAAGTTAAAAGCGTTTTTCTCTAGCTCTGTCTCTCTTAACACTTTGGGTTATGAGTTTCCACCACTAGACTATAAATTGTTGCAGGCAGAAACTGTATCTACCTTCGCATTTAGCTTAGGTTAGTACTTAACACATGCTAGGAAGTAAACATTTGTCAAATTGAATGTAATTGCTCTTCCAAGTACTGCCTCTCTGTTTTCTGTTCCTTCACACATCTTGCAGCAGCAGTCTTCTCTCATTCATTATTTAGTCATGTTTTTAGGCAACATCCTTCGCATTCTATTGAAGGTGTTTGCATCTAACAACAGTGAACAGTAATCATTTGTTTGCTTAATTCAATAGCTTCTTATCAGGCCTCATCCTGTTTGACCTCTTTGCAATATTTAGCGGAGTTATCCACACCTCATACTTGAAATTCTTTGGCTTTTGTCTGCCTCCTTCACCTTTTCCTCTTCCTGTCTACAAAATCTCTCCCTCTTTGTGTTTACCATTATATTGGGTAGTTAGGAAGGTTTTTGCCCTGAGACCTTTTCTCTTTACACTCTACCAGCTCTTTCTAGACATTTTCATCTACTTTTATGGCTTCAGCTCTCAAATCTATATTGATGATGTCTAAATCTATGTGCAATTCTCAACATTATTTTCTGAATATTTTTCTTTGCACATTGAACATCTGCATTCAGACATAGTATAATTTAACTTTGGCTTAAAACAACAACAACAACAGTAACAACAACAACAGAAATGGACTCTGTCTAGCTTAGTCAAAAACAAAGCAAGAAAGGGAGGCTTACTCGAGTGATTACTAGAGAACTCCAGGAGCCTAAGGGATGGAATGTATGGCTGCCACAGGAGGCCAAAGTCCTGAGAGAAAATCAGGAATGTTCTTTCTCCTTCTTTCCGCTGCACCTCTCTCTGAGTATCTCTTTATGCCTTCTCTCACACTGGCAACTAACTTGTATCTTTCAGCCCACATGTTGGAATGTGACAACTACTGGTCACCAAATTCACATATTCCCAGTTTCAGACATTCAGAGAGGGACCAATTTTGCTTTCTGTGTTTCAGATTAATAATTGGAGGCAAGGACTCTTAGTGGCCCATTCTAGAAAGATATTACCTCCCAACTGGTTCATTCTAGCCACAGGAAATGTCCCTTGTACAAATGATGGCTGCTTCAAACCCATGTGAAGGGAGGAGAGACACGTCTCAAGAACAGGAGATGAGTGAAGAGGTAAGATATGCTTGGCTAGAATAAACAACAGGTTTCCATTACAATGCCCCATAGGCACATTAAACTCTTGTGCCAAACTCATTATTATCTGCCAACCCGGCCTGACCTCCTGAAAGAGAGGTCTCCAGATCCCTTCAGTAAGGGATATAATCCTGCCCAGGTGTTCAAAGTGGAAATTGCTGGATTGTCTTTGACTCCATCCTCACTGCCTATATTCACACATTTTCTGGTCTGTCAGTTCTGACACTGAACTGTCTCACAGCCTCATATTTCCCAGCCCCACTACCGCTGTCCTCTCACGGCCTCTCATCTCCTGACTCTATCATCTCCTTCTCCAGTCTTTGTCTATACTAGGCTAGCAGGCTATGCCACATCACTTCTTTGTTTAAAAACCATCACAACCTGTAGCATAAAACACAAATGGGCCAGCTTTATGTCTAGCCCTCTTCATTCAGAGAATCCCACCACTATCCATAGATATCCTTTATTCGATCTCATAAACTATGCTATTTACTCAGTCCCCTGGACTTTTGTATATGTCAATTTCTAACCCTGAAATTGCCTTACCTTCTTGTTTATTTGGCAAAATCTTTCTCATCCTTCTGGATTTACCTCAAGACCCAATTCCAATATCCTTCTCTCTGAGAAGCCTGTCTTGACATTTCACATCACCAAGGAAATAACCTTACCTACCTGAACTTCACTCAGTACAATATTTTTAGCATCTCTTAGTTTTTGTACAGTTTATTTGTTATTTATTAGCATTTGGACGATTTAATGCATTTTATATTTTCCCCTCTCCTTTAGAACCTCACACAGTCTGGTGTGGGGAAAGAATACATGAATATTCATGAATAAAAATATCAATATTATCATTATCAAATGTGGATTTTAAATGGGCTTCTTCTTGGTATGTAAATTTTTAAATTGTGAGGAATCTGTTTCCAGTAGGATGTCTTATACAAAATTACTCAACTTAAAAATTGTTACTGAGTTCTACCTGTGTGATCTATGGCACTGCTGAAATAGCGCCACCACCAAGCAGTTTACTCTGTAGGGCTGAGAATGACACATAAACAAAATATTACAAGTCAGATTATAAATGCTAGAGGTACAAGAATATGCCTACAGGAAAAAAGAGAAAGGAAAGATTAATTTTGGTTGGAAACTAGCTTTACAAATGAAACCACATAAAGCAGAGGGGCACATAGTCTCAAACAGCACCCAAAATGGTCAACTAAATGAACACTGCTTTTTCTTTTTAATTCTGCATAAATATGGTACATAGCGTACAAATTCTGTTTTCTAACTACTAAATTATTTTTGTTAATTTACAACAGCAGTCATGATTTATAATGCCTACAAAAACCAGCATAAAACAAACATTCTTAAACACACTTACACATACACAATTGCCAAAGGTGGTAATTTCATTGGCTGAGCTTTCTTTGAGTTAAAGGTGAAGATTAACATGTGTTAAAGTGAGGGTTTGCTAAGGCTTAACTATGGATGTTAGATTTCCTATATAAAGCAGTAAGTCAAATACTAAGCCAAGACAGAAGTGTTTGTTCTTCACTTAAACTTCCAACCCCAGGCATCATGTATTTAAGACCAAGCTTAAAGGCAAGCCTTTGGAGAATACAGCATAAGGTTGGCAAGCAAGTCATTCCCCATTAAGCAAACTAAGTCTTGAGAACAAAACTATAATAAATGGTCAGAGAATTTAAGAGAACAAAGCTCAGTGTGTGATGAAATCTTGTTTTTCTCATTTCGTTGCTTTCTTCCCGGTCCCTCTCATTAAGAATTGGCATTAAATGCTCTGTGGGGTCAGATCAGAAGTGCACAGAGGATTTAGGCCTGCTGTAAGAGCACTTGCCTCCTTGGCATTGGTAGCAGCTGTCTGAATGAGTAGTCCCTGTGATTTTAGGAAAGATTAAAGAAAGTCTTCAACTGGTGACTTCAACTACTGAAGGCCTTAATGCACGTATCAATTCATGTAAGTAAACATTACTTCGGGGAACAGAGAGAACGACATCTTCACATTTATCCCACTAAAAGGCAGGTTAGTTGGCTAGACTTGGAAACTTTTGATTTTACTTTAAAAAAATAAAAAATACATCTTTTCAGACTGTCACAATTGGCTACCAAAATAAATAATTCCATTAGATTGATTTTTCCATCAAACATTTGATAAATGACACCTCAATTTCTTATTCACATTCCCCATTGTTGGGCTCTATTACTTTCATTTGTATTATTTTGAAAACGCATTTTTAGTTCATACATAATGAATGAGTGACTAATAATATACAGATATATTCCTAAGTGCTTTTATTCTTGATTATTCATGACATCTATTTCTTATTCATCTGGCAGGGTAAAGAGCTCTAGGGGACAAAATGACCTTGTCATCCATGACCAGTAAAAGATGGAAATGTACTTTATATGAGTAATCTCTCTATTGATCAGGATTCTACCAAGGATTATCTGAGATGAATGATTGCTATTTGGCCAGTACATACCAGTATGCCATAGTGGTCAGCATCGGTTTTGATTAGTCAGTGCCTTGCTGAGTAGCTCTAGATGGGTGTATACATATATGACAGTTATTTGTCTCACGTTATATTGTGCCTTTTCATTTTTTTAAGTAAACTCGTTTTCAAGGCTGACTGAAAGAACATTTGGAAGTAGTACTCATATTACTATGGGTGCTAATAGCTTTCGCTTTTGTGCCTGCTTCTCTACCCCTGCCCCCATGGCATCGCCCACCGTGTCATTCTGATATGTGCTGTTCCCCATCAGTTCTCAGAAGCAGACTTCATATGCCATTTACTTTACTTAATCTGTTTAAAAACCTTAGTATATTTTGTCATATTTTGCATTTTAAAAAATTATGTATCTGCCACCTTCAAAGAAGATCCAAGTTCCAGGAAGCTGTAGGCAAGGTGGTGTGCTTGGTTAGTTATTCAATCCATGTATGTTGAGGTTCTGCCCTGAGTCAGGAACAACTAGAAGTATGACGGCAGGTTGGAAGAAACAGGTTGGGGCCTATCGGCTGGGTTACGGTAGAATATTGAGTTATTGAGTTAACTCTTTTACTCTAATAGGAGCTCTGATTGGCCTATTTTGGGAAACCAGGAAGTGTTGACTATAATGCTGCCACCATAATTTTCAAGTTTAAGACCTTTTTTTTTCCGTTCATCTTTATACCTCTTCACAGGATGGTTAAGTCTGACAGCAGCCTATGATGTCGTTTCTCAATGCAGTGCTTTATCTGATATTAACTCTTAAGTATATACCATTCTGCGGTTCATTAATAAAAAGCACCCAGAATATGAATTCTCACAGTAAAATCATCAGTGTCATCTCTATTTAACAGATGAAGTCACTCACAGCCCAAAGTCTTGATAACTTTACCAGGGTCTTACATCTATTAGCAGCAGATCTGACATTCTTATCCTAATTCTATCAGAGACTTGACTAGAATTAGTCAGAATTAATATTCAAGGATCATTTTTTGGTCTATTTATTCATATTAAGCTATTAATTGATTGATTAAACTAATATTGATTAGTTTACCTTTTCATTGTTAACATAAATTTCATTAATTTGTATAAATTTATCCCATTCCTAGGATTGCATGGCCACCATGCTCTAATACTCAAAGGAATGATATTTACTCCCTATGTGTACTCCATGCTCATAATACTCCTTATCTAGATACAGGCAAATACGTGCAGTGCTATATGATGGGGCTCAGAGAAGACAAGATTGAATGAAAACTTGGTAAATACAAATTCTGTATCCATTTCCCAAAATATTGATCTTAATAATCTGTATTTTAAACAATAAGAAGCAAAGTGGCTATGTCATACATTTAATTTTCCTCCAGAATTAGAATTTGAAAACTCGGAGGCTATTTCAGAATGAATGCTGGTTCCTGTTGCTTACCAGACTACTTGAATGTATTCTTTACACTACCTACTTTTGTTTTATTAATGACCTACTATCCTTTCGCCAGAAAACGTGATGCTTTTATTCTAAACGTGTTAGAATAACAAACAGAAGAGGAACTTGTTTCACAAACCATTTATCATTGCTCAAAACATTATAATTAACCATACTCCATTTGTTCTCATACATAAACATGATAAAAGGGACAGTTAATGACACCTCAAAGGAACAAATAATTCAAAACTGTGCCTAATAATTTATTGGTATAAGTAGCTTAACTATAAAGGAAACGGCATCTAGTGCTTGCTCGAAAATATTTAGCCTCCGGATTATAGTGAAGGAGCACTAAAGGAAGCGGGGAACACGAGCAAATAATATTGTAGGATTCTGGGTTTTTTTTAATAGGCTTTATTTTTTAAAGCAGTATTTAGGTTCATAGCAAACTTGAGCAGAAGATACAGAGATTTCCCATGTACCCCCGCCCCATACATGCATAGCCTTCCTCGTTATGAACATCTCCCACCAGAGTGGTACAATTTGTTACAATTAATGGACCTACATTGACATATCCTTATCACTCAAAGTTCATAGTTTACATTCGGGTTCACTCCTTGTGTTGTACGTTCTATGGGTTCAGACAAATGTATAATGACATGTATCTACCATTATAGTATCATACTGAGTATTTTCACTGCCCTAAAAACCTGTGCTCCATCTATCTATCCCTCCCCACCCCCTAACCCCTGGCAACCACCGGTCGTTTTATTGTCTCCATAGTTTTGCCTTTTCCAAAATGTTGTATAATTGGAATCACATAGTACGTACCTTTTCATATTGGCTTCTTTCACTTAATAATGTGCATTTAAGTTTACTTCATGTCTTTTCATGTCTTGATAGCACATCTCTGTTTAGCACTGAATGTACTCCATTGTCTGGATGCACCATGGGTTTGTTTATCCATTCACCTACTAAAGGACATCTTTGTTGCTTCCAAGAGCAATTACCAATAAAGCTGCTGTAAACATCCCTGTGCAGGTTTTTATGTAGACATAAGTTTTCAGCTCCTTTGGATAAATAGTAAGGTGCATGCGTGCTGGATAGGACTCTGTTTTTTAACCAACAGGATTTAGATGGCAGGTGGGAAAAAGACTCATAGTGGCCTCATTCTTCATTGTTTCTCTAAAATTTTTGGAAAAAAAGTGTTGTCTCTCAATTCCCAAGTCATCTGCCTGAAAGTCATAAGTACTGTTTGTAGCTGAGCCTACCTGCCAGGGGTTTGCCGTCTGCCATTTTTCCATAGAGCCCTGCACATATCCCACAAGTCAGTGCTTCTGATACGGCGTTTCCTGACGACTGTACCTATTGAGGACTACATTCTGTGCTTCTTCCCTTTCCCATATCATCTATACATGTAACAGTAAGACCAAATTGTGTGCTTTTATAATTACTAGAGGAGTAAACACAGTTCTTCTCCAACAAGATTATCACTATTTTCAGCCACTAAAGGAATTATTTAATTTGCCTTTTAAAGATAGAACAACAAAATTGTTCTCTCACCAAAAATTAATTTCTATAACCTTTTAATTTATAATGAAATCAAACAATTAATAATCATTAATTAAATAATTTTAATTGATATAAATTATGAATTAAATAATTGATTAATTAAATAATTATTTGATTTATAATAATTAAAATAGTCAAATGTTTGCAAATATATAATTTGTGTATTTACAAAATGCAGCTTTTAGTATGAATGAGATTCTGCATATCTGATCAAATGATTAAGGGGAAATAAAATAAGTTTTAAGAATCACTTCTCTAGGATATTAGAGATGATTATACTTATTTTTTTCCTTTTAATTATTTTTTCTTTTTAATTAATTACTGGTAATAAATTTCTATGGTAATCCATAGAATTCTACAGGTTGATGTGCTGAGTTATGCTCCTAATATATGTTAAAGATATACAGTTGTGAGACTTTGGTATTCATAGTGAATTCATGAAGATGGCCCAATAGAATTTCAGGCCAGAAAAACTTATCCCTTTATTAATTCATTAATCTATTATTTCAGTGTATTTTATTGTGTTAGGTACAGAGATTGTAAAGCCTTGCCCACATTAAGATATGTCTTAATGTTCGGACTCTTACCTAAACTATTGCAACAGACCCCTAACTGGACTCTTTGTTTCTACTCCTTCTCACTCTAACCTGTTTTTCACATTGAAGCCAAGCTGATTTTTCTAAAATCTGGTTCTTTTTTTTTTTGTGGTACGCGGGCCTCTCACTGTTGTGGCCTCTCCCGTTGCGGAGCACAGGCTCCGGACTCGCAGGCTCAGCGGCCATGGCTCACGGGCCCAGTCACTCCGCAGCACGTGGGATCTTCCCGGACTGGGACACGAACCCGTATCCCCTGCATCGGCAGGCGGACTCTCAACCACTGCGCCACCAGCGAAGCCCTAAAATCTGGTTCTTATAATTCTACGCAAATCTTTAACCAGTAAATGGCAACCTGTTGAATTTAGGATACAGTGTAAAATCCTTAACCTGGCCTTCCAGGTTCCTTATGGTCTGACCCCTGCTTCCTCCAGCCTCACCACCACATGGTCTCCCTCTCTGCTCACTAGACCACAGTTTCTGGCTGTGGACGCTGGCTCTTTGGCTCTTGAGCCTTCGCTTTTGCCTGATATGCTCACCATCTCATTCTCAGCCTGGCCAAACCCTGCTCATCCTCAACTCTCTGCTGAAAGACACTTCATCAAGGCAACATTCCCTGAATTAGATCCTCCTCATAGACTCTTTCATCAGTCTTCATTTGTAATTGTTATATGTATCTCTACAGTGATTTAATAGAAGTCTCTCTCAAGAGACCATAACTCTATGAGTGCACAAATTGTGTCTACCATAACCCCAAAATGCCGACAGTATTTAGCAGAATTCCTGGCATATATAAAACATATACTCAGAAATTAATTATTAATGTTTAATCAAATGAGTGTGTGAATGCTCTAATGGTACCTAGATACATGCAAGCTTCTCCCTTAAACAAATTAAAATTAATTCCCCAATCTTTAATCTGCATGTCCATTTCTAAATTGAGATGTGTGAAGATAACTAAAAGAGGGGACTTTGTAGAAAGACTGGCATAAAGATCTTACAGCTTAAAGTAGCGAAGGTGAGTAAAAGAGCAAAAGAGAAAAGAAATCAAAGAAATTATTAGAAAAATAAGTTAAAGGGAGGAAAAGTGGAGTACTAGTTTTAATTTAACAGCCATGCTATAAATCTTTGCATTTGTGGTGGTATTTTTTAATATTCTGGATTTTTCTGGGAAGTAGACTCTCTTTCCTTCCAAAACATCACACAGGAACTGCCTTTTATTGTCTACTTCAGGGCTTCCAGATCCAAGGGTTTGACTAGGCTCAGTAGTTAGATACCCAAATTCACCCGCTGGGTGTTGAGATCAGTATAGAATCAGACTCTCCTGCCCATGTGAATTCATTTATTACTTAATCCTTAATCCATTTTACTTCTTCATTAAAAGCAGAGTTTTCTTTCCTACAGAACTTTTGAGAATCAAGGCACTTTCTTCTCATGTTACATGTCATGGAAAGTTGCAATAAAAAGACTAAATTAAAAAAACAAATTATGTGGGTGTACTAAGTGTGATAGGTTTTCTAAGCCTGATCTGAATTGAAAGGACTCTAGCTTTGAAGTAAATACAAAAATATGAGTTCTAATTGTACAAGTTCAATTTTAGCAGAAGACCAAAATCAGTTTGAATCATTATAGTTAAAATATGTAATTTTATTTTCCAGGTTAATGAATAAACACTATTTTGATATCTCATTTATAATTACCTTAAAATTCAGCTGGTTTTGGTAGTATGATGCCAAGTCAAAGTTAAAAACATATTTTTCTGAGTGATGCATTTAAAGATTACCAAAAAGATATTTTAATAGGAACACAATTAACACCTCATAAAGAATTAATAAAAATGTGTCTATTCTGACATTATAATTCAGTAAGGTCATAATACTACTTTAAATTATTATTTAATTTAATTATTATTTAAATTAATTATCTTTTTCCTTAAGGATCTATTTAAATGTGTATACTTTTCACTGCAGCAGTTGAAACCACATAATTCTTATTCCCAAAAATGTTATTTCACTACACAACAGAGGTGAAGGACCAAAAGGATTACCCCCCAAAAAGTAGATGAGTATTGTACAGCTTTTTTTTAAAGTAGATATACATCTAATAGGAAAGTGATAGGGAATGGTATGCAAGATGAGATATGAAGAAAAAGTAAAGTACTCTGAAATAACAATTAATGAGATTTATTATTTAACTCTGAAAGAATGTTGACTTTTTAATAGCAAAGAGGAATCTAGTAGAGAAAAATCCTGTTTTCTTTCTTTTTTAAAAAATCTATTTAATTAAATTAATTTATTTATTTTGGCTGTGACGGGTCTTTGTTTTGGCTCTCACTGAGGCATGTGGGATCTTTAGTTGTAGCATGCGAGCTTCTTAGTTGCAGCATGCATGCAGGATCTAGTTCCCTGACCAGGGATCAAACCTGGGCCCCCTGTATTGGGAGCACAGAGTCTTACCCACTGGACCACCAGGAAAGTCCCCTGTTTTCTTATTAGCATTGGCTTTGACTGTGAAAACAGTCAGTCAATGCCTTTGATGTCTTCGGGAACCACTGTTCAAAACATTAAATTATCAAATATGTCATAAAATAAGAGACTTTTAGAGAAAAAACGTCTATCCGTCTACATTATACATATTCAATTTCAATTTGCATAGTGAAATACATTGAAATTTTACCCTCAGTGTGATGGTATTAGGAAGTGACCTTTTGGAAAGTAATTAGGTCATGAGGGTGGAACTTTCATGAATAGGATAGTATCCCATATGAATGGGACCTCAAAAAGCTCTTACTCTTTTTTCACCATGTGAGGATACAATGAGAAGTCAGCCCTCTGCAACTTTCTCTGAGAGCCCTCACCAGAAGCTGACCATGCTGGCACCCTGATCTCAGACTTCCAGCCCCCAGAACTTTAAGAAGTAAATTTTGTTGCTTAAAAGCCACCCAGTCTATGGTAGTTTGTTACGGTAGCCCAAATTGACTAAGACATCATTATATGTTATTTCCTTTTCATATAAAGAAAACCTATTGCTCTTGAAATCACCTATCTTACTAAATTCTCTTATTCTGTCTTATATTGGGTTGGCCAAAAAGTTTGTTTGGGTTTTTCCATAACATCTTATGGAAAAACCAGAACGAACTTTTTGGCTAACCCAGTAGTTTTCCAGGTATTTCTCTTAGAGGTTCTGGCTATGTAATCATACTTCCTGCAAATGATTTTATATTTTCTCCTTTCCACTTTTTATACCACTCTTCTCTTTTCTAATTAAATTGAACATTCTACTAGGACAACATTAAATTTCTTGGTAATATTGATAAAAGTACCTCTAGTATTTTACAGTTAGGCATGATTCCATATTTTTTTTTTATTTCTTTTCTACTGAAAACTCTTTTTTTTTAAGTTTATTTTATTTTTATTTAAAAAAAATTTTTATTAGTCATCCATTTTATACACATCAGTGTGTACATGTCAATCCCAATCTCCCAATTCATCACACCCACCCCCCCACCCCCCCGCGGTTTTCCCCCCTTGGTGTCCATACGTTTGTTCTCTACATCTGTGTCTCAACTTCTGATCTGCATACCGGTTCATCTGTACCATTTTCTAGGTTCCACATATATGTGTTAATATACAATATTTGTTTTTCTCCTTCTGACTTATTTCACTCTGCATGACAGTCTCTAGATCCATCCACGTCTTTACAAATGACTCCATTTCGTTCCTTTTTATGGCTGAGTAATATTCCACTGTATATATCTACCACATCTTCTTTATCCATTCGTCTGTCGATGGGCATTTAGGTTGCTTCCATGTCCTGGCTGTTGTAACTAGTGCTGCAATGAACATTGGGGTGCATGTGTCTTTTTGAATTATGGTTTTCTCTGGGTATATGCCCAAAAGTGGGATTGCTGGGTCATACGGTAGCTCTATTTTTAGTTCTTTAAGGAACCTCCATACTGTTCTCCATAGAGGCTATATCAATTTACACTCCCACCAACAGTGCAAGAGGGTTCCCTTTTCTCCACACCCTCACCAGCATTTGTTGTTTGTAGATTTTCTGATGATGCCCATTCTAACAGGTGTGAGCTGATACCTCATTGTAGTTTTGATTTGCATTTCTCTAATAATTAGTGATGTTGATCAGCTTTTCATGTGCTTCTTGGCCATCTGTATGTCCTCTTTGGAGAAAGGTCTATTTAGGTCTTCTGCCCATTTTTGGATTGGGTTGTTTGTTTATTTAATATTGAGCTGCATGAGCTGTTTATATACTTTGGAGATTAATCCTTTCTCTGTTGATTCGTTTGCAAATATTTTTTCACATTCTGACAGTTGTCTTTTCATCTTGTTTGTAGTTTCCTTTGCTTGGAAAGCTTTTAAGTTTCATTAGGTCTCATTTGTTTATTTTTGTTATTATTTCCATTACTCTAGGAGGTGGATCAAAAAAGATCTTGCTGTGATTTATGTGAAACAGTGTTCTTCCTATGTTTTCCTCTAAGAGTTTTATGGTGTCTGGTCTAACATTTACGTCTCTAATCCATTTTGAGTTTATTTTTGTGTATGGTGTTAGGAAGTGTTCTAATTTCATTCTTTTACAATGTAGCTGTCCAGTTTTCCCAGCACCACTTATTGAAGAGGCTGTCTTTTCTCCATTGTATATCTTTGCCTCCTTTGTCATAGATTAGTTGGCCATAGGTGCGTGGGTTTATCTCTGGGATTTCTCTCCTGTTCCATTGATCTGTATTTCCGTTTTTGTGCCAGTACCATATTGTCTTGATTACTGTAGCTTTGTAGTATAGTCTGACATCAGGGTGCCTGATTCCTCCAGCTCTGTATTTTTCCCTCAAGACTGCTTTGGCTATTCAGGGTCTTTTGTGCCTCCATACAAATTTTAAGATTTTTTTGTTCTAGTTCTGTAAAAAATGCCATTGGTAATTTGATAGGGATTGCATTGAATCTGCAGGTTGCTTTGGGTAGTATAGTCATTTTCACAATATTGATTCTTCCAATCCGAGAACATGGTATATCTCTCCATCTGTTGGTATCATTAATTTCTTTCAACGGTGCCTTATAGTTTTCTGCATACAGGTCTTTTGTCTCCCTAGGTAGGTTTATTCCTAGGTATTTTATTCTTTTTGTTGCAGTGGTAAATGGGAGTGTTTCCTTAATTTCTCTTTCAGATTTTTCATCATTAGTGTATAGGAATGCAAGAGATTTCTGTGCATTAATTTTGTATCCTGCAACTTTACTAAATTCATTGATAAGGTCTACTAGTTTTCTGGTGACATTTTTAGGATTCTCTATGTATAGTACCATGTCATCTGCAAACAGTAACAGTTTTACTTCTTCTTTTCCAATTTGTATTACTTTTATTTCTTTTTCTTCTGTGATTGCAATGGCTAGGACTTCCAAAACTATGTTGAATAATAGTGGCGAGAGTGGACATCCTTGTCTTGTTCCTGATCTTAGAAGAAATGCTTTCAGTTTTTCACCATTGAGAATGATGTTTGCTGGGGTTTGTTGTATATGGCCTTTATTATGTTGAGGTAGGCTCCCTCTAGGCCCCCTTTCTGGAGAGTTTTATCATAAATGAGTGTTGAATTTTGTCAAAGCTTTTTCTGCATCTATTGAGATGATCATATGGCTTTTATTCTTCAATTTATTAATATGGTGTATCACATTGATTGATTTGCATATATTGAGGAATCCTTGCATTCCTGGGATAAATCCCACTTGGTCATGGTGTATGATCCTTTTAATGAGCTGCTGGATTCTGTTTGCTAGTATTTTGTTGAGGATTTTTGCATCTATATTCATCAGTGATATTGGTCTGTAATTTTCTTTTTTTGTAGTATCTCTGTCTGATTTTGGTATCAGGGTGTTGGTGGCCTCCTAGAATGAGTTCAGGAGTGTTCCTTCCTCTGCAATTTTTTGGAAGAGTTTGAGAAGGATGGGTGTTAGCTCTTCTCTAAATGTTTGATAGAATTCACCTGTGAAGCCATCTGGTCCTGGACTTTTGTTTGTTGGAAAAATTTTAATCAAAGTTTCAATTTCATTACTTGTGATTGGTCTGTTCATATTTTCTATTTCTTTCTGGTTCAGTCTTGGAAGGTTTTACCTTTCTAAGAATTTGTCCATTTCTTCCAGGTTGTCCATTTTATTGGCATAGAGTTGCTTGTAGCAGTCTCTTAGGATGCTTTGTATTTCTGCCGTGTCTGTTGTAACTTCTCTTTTTTCATTTCTAATTTTATTGATTTGAGTCCTCTCCCTCTTTTTCTTGATGAGTCTGGCTAATGGTCTATCAATTTTGTTTATCTTCTCAAAGAACCAGCTTTTAGTTTTATTGATCTTTGCTATTGTTTTCTTTGATTCTATTTCATTTATTTCTGCTCTGATCTTTATGATTTCTTTCCTTCTGATAACTTTGGGTTTTGTTTGTTCTTCTTTTTCTAGTTCCTTTAGGTGTAAGGTTAGATTGTTTATTTGAGATTTTTCTTATTTCTTGAGGTAGGCTTGTATAGCTCTAAACTTCCTTCTTAGCACTGCTTTTGCTGCATCCCATAGGTTTTGAATGTCATGTTTTCATTGTCATTTGTCTCTAGGTGTTTTTTGATTTCCTCTTTGATTTCTTCAGTGATCTCTTGGTTATTTAGTAATGTATTATTTAGCCTCCATGTGTTTGTATTTTTTATGTTTTTTTCCCTGTAATTAATTTCTAATCTCATAGCATTGTGGTCAGAAAAGATGCTTCATATGATTTCAATTTTCTTAAATTAACTGTGGCTTGATTTGTGACCCAAGATGTGATCTTTCCTGGAGAATGTTCTGTGTGCACTTGAGAAGAAAGTGTAACCTGCTGTTTTTGGATGGAATGTCCTATAAATATCAATTAAATCTGTCTGGTCTATTGTGTCGTTTAAAGCTTGTGTTTCCTTATTAACTTTCTGTCTGGATGATCTGTCCATTGGTGTAAGTGAGGTGTGAAAGTCCCCAATTATTATTGTGTTACTGTCTAATTTCCTCTTTTATAGCTGTTAGCAGTTGCCCTATGTTTTGAGGTGCTCCTATGTTGGGTGCATATGTATTTATAATTGTTATATCTTCTTCTTGGATTGATCCCTCGATCATTATGTAGTGTCCTTCCTTGTCTCTTCTAACATTCTTTATTTTAAAGTCTATTTTATCTGATATGAGTATTGCTACTCCACCTTTCTTTTTATTTCTATTTTCATGGAATATCTTTTTCCATCCCCTCACTTTCAGTCTGTATGTGTCCCTAGGTCTGAAGTGAGTCTCTTGTAGACAGCATATATATGAGTCTTGTTTTTGTATCCATTCAGCAAGCCTGTGTCTTTTGGTTGGAGCATTTAATCCATTCACGTTTAAGGTAATTATCGGTATGTATGTTCCTATTACCATTTTCTTAATTGTTTTGGGTTTGTTTTTGTAGGTTCTTTTCTTCTCTTGTGTTTCCCACTTAGAGAAGTTCCTTTAACATTTGTTGTAGAGCTGGTTCGGTGGTGCTGAATTCTCTTAGCTTTTGCTTATCTGTAAAGCTTTTGATTTCTCCATCGAATCTGAATGAGGTCCTTGCTGGATCTTCGTTGTAGGTTCTTCCCTTTCATCACTTTAAGTATATCATGCCACTCCCTTCTGGCTTGTAGAGTTTCTGCTGAGAAATCAGCTGTTAACCTTATTGGAGTTCCCTTGTATGTTATTTGTCATTTTTCCCTTGCTACTTTCAATAGTTTTTCTTTATCTTTAATTTTTGCCAATTTGATTACTATGTGTCTCGGCGTGTTTCTCCTTGGGTTTATCCTGTATAGGACTCAGTGTGCTTCCTGGACTTGGGTGGCTATTTTCTTTCCCGTGTTAGGGAAGTTTTCGACTATATAATCTCTTCAAATGTTTTCTTGGGTCCTTTCTCTCTCACTTCTTCTGGGACCCCTATAATGCAAATGTTTTTGTGTTTCATGTTGTCCCAGAGGTCTCTTAGACTGTCTTCTTTTCTTTTCATTCTTTTTTCTTTATTCTGTTCCACAGCAGTGAATTCCACCATTCTGTCTTCCAGGTCACTTATCTATTCTTCTGCCTCAGTTATTCTGCTATTGATTCCTTCTAGTGTAATTTTCATTTCAGTTATTGTATTTTTCATCTCTGTTTGTTTGTTCTTTAATTCTTCTAGATCTTTGTTAAACATTTCTTGCATCTTCTTGATCTTTGCCTCCATTCTTTTTCCGAGGTCCCGGATCATCTTCACTTTCATTATTCTGAATTCTTTTTCTGGAAGATTACCTATCTCCATTTCATTTAGTTGTTTTTCTGGGGTTTTATCTTGTTCCTTCATCTGGTACATAGCCCTCTGCCTTTTCATTTGTCTCTCTTTCTGTGAATGTCCATATTTCTTAAGGATACATTTTTGCTATGTTAAGAAAATACTCATTTGTGTTAATTAAAAGTTTGCACCAGAAAGAGAGTTGAATTCTATCAAATACCTTTTTAGTTGCAATCTTTGGTGGGAGATAATGAAGAAAATTAATCAATTTCCAAATATTAGCCATCCTTGCATTCTTGAGATCAAATACAATTGGCTGGATTAATTAACTCAATTAATATGCTGCTGCATTCTATCTGGGATTAATTTGTTTAATATTTCCATTACTATATGTAAGAAGAATTACTTTGAATTTTTTCAGTATCTAACAGAATATTAAAATTGAATGTTAAAATTGATATTTTTGACAGAATATTAAATTTGACATTTTTGACAAAGCAGCAAGATAAAATTTAATGTGCTAGACATTCCTCCATTCCAAAGTGGGTGTTATACCTCATGTAAGATTTACAATGAAAATATCCCTAAACTGGTAACACAACCCTTAAAGCCCTACATCTCCTTGAAGAATATAAATGGTTGAGAGTTGGTATTAGAGAGAAGGTTCTGTTAAAAGTAATTTCGAGAGCATCACCAACATGCTAGGTATCTCAGTCCCATAACAGGGAAGGTTTGGGCAGTGTCTGGTTCTTACTTCAGTGTGATGAAAAAAATTTTGAAGGGACTACTTAAAAAGCTTTATTTGTGTTGCCCCCAAATTTGTGACTTGTGCCTGAAAAAGCTCAAGTGATCTTTGAATGAAGGCTGGAACTGAGAAGATACTTCTTTCTCTCCAAAAGGGAGTCAGATTTGGGTTAATCATGGTGACCACATACGATTTCCAAGTAGAAATGTCATCCTGGGACAATTTTAAGTCTGATCTACCTCAGGAGCATTGCCTTTTAGGTGAGGTATATCATCTGGAAAAGTATGCAGGGTACCCATCCAGAAGAACATCCTCTATGAGTGGAGATAGATCTGACAAAGCAAAAACCCTGCCCATGTCACAGGAGTTTTAGAAAAAGGCACTCCACAGAGAATTCTTCAGAAAACCCACAAAAGTGCCAAGGAAGTGAAAAACGTTGGCTTTAAATATCTGTAATGTCCAGAAATCATGAAGATATCTGAGATATGTAGAAAAAGTCAAATACAAGCTTCCTACTTGCCTTACCTCTTCTCTCACGCTTAATTCTTCTCACAGTGCCACCCCCACAACTTTGATGGTGTTGGATTAAGAGATATTGAGTGGAACAAGAGGTTAATGAAAAAGAGAGAAAAGTAATTAAGCACCATATCTTCTCCTGCAAGTAGTCAGCCCAAAGAAAACTCCAGCTAGAAGGAAAAGAAAAAGACAATTTAAATCAACTTCAAAGATTTGATCATTACTCAAGACTGGATGTTTAAAAGGTTTGCAACTTAAAGGACTGATAAGAAAGCAATGGCACTTCATCCAGAAACAGAAATGACAATGCTCTCTAAACAGGTTTAAAAGAATGGTGAGAATTAAAAATACATTTGCTTTTTAAATTATATACTAAGATTTCTTCTTGTTCAGTGTACAGTTAGATATTATTTTTGTGAGATTTTTGTATACCTAAAATGCCAGCTTCAAAAAAGCATTTAGAAAATTTTCTTCTTTCTTAGAGCTTTAGAACAGTTTTGATAGACACCTCAACCAACTTTGTGCGAGGTCATAAGAAATGATTGGTTATTTAATTTTCTTCTCTCCTTAGAAACCAGTTTTAGTATAAATCACTTTTTAAGAAGGTCCAGCAACTTATGAGATCGATTTATCTTTTGGGGTCCTCAGTCTTCTTGACCTTTGTTGTAATACCTTGATTTTGCTAATACTCATTTTCCAAAGACCACCAGAAAAGCATGGTGGTCAAGAAAATTAAGTTCATTATACCATTTGTAGCAAGGGAGAACTTTACCTTGACAGAGTCTTAGAAGTGTCTGAGAGGGGAACATCAAGGGACGTATATGGTTTTAATGCCTGAGCAGGATCATTGTAATTTACATCTTTTTAAAAATTTTATTTATTATTTATTTTTGGCTACATTGGGTCTTTGTTGCTGCGCATGGGCTTTCTCTAGTTGCGGCGAGTGGGGGCTATTCTTCGTTGCAGTGAGTGGGCTTCTCATTGCGGTGGCTTCTGTTATTGCAGAGCACATGCTCTAGGCGTGCGAGCTTCAGTAGTTGTGGCACACGGGCTCAGTAGTTGTGGCTTGCGGGCTCTAGAGCACAGGCTCAGTGGTTGTGGCGCATGGGCTTAGTTGCTCCGCAGCATGTGGGATCTTCCCGGACCAGGGCTCAAACCTGTGTCCCCTGCATTGGCAGGGAGATTTTTAACCTCTGCGCCACCAGGGAAGTTCCATGATTTACATCTTAAAAGGTAAGAAAACAGCTATAGTCAGGCAAAGTTTATGATATGATGACCTTGGATTGGTGGGCACAGCAAAGTGAGGGTGAGATAAGATTTTTTAAGCATCTTGATGAGCAAGCTCTGAGTCTAATCAGTAAACTATTTTAGTTGTTTCACACTCTTATCTATCAAGAATAAGTTTTTCTTGAAGCAGTAGCTAAGTATTTTTTGCTTCTTCTTAGTATTCTTTTAATATGACTAGGCAAGTATGCTCAATCACAGAATTTTTTAAGTTGGGTCCAGAAAAATGTATTTAGTCCCAGTATTGTTTTACACAGAGAAAAGGACTTCTGTTGGTTCCAGCTCTCAAATCCAGTCCCATAGATTTAAGACATAGAAAGGCAAATCTCTTAAAGTTACAAGAAGGAGCTATGCACCATTAAAGATTATGCCTCATTGAAGGAACACACAGAAGGACACACAGAAGCATGGGATTTTTCTGATTGGCTGCAGGTTGACAAAATCTCAGGATTCCCGGGTTTCTTAAATGACTTTAGAAATAGTTTATCATGGCCAAAGAAAATACCCTCAGCCTAGGAAACATAACTTTTCCTTGCCTGAGAATTTATCCTTCTTACAAAAAGAGAATTTGATTGAGCTAGTTGCCTTCATTGCCTCCGTGAAGGGCATTTATTTTTATTTTTATTTTATATTGGAGCATAGTTGATTAACAATGTTGTGTTAGTTTCAGGTGTACAGAAAAGTGATTCAGTTATACATATACATGTATCTATTCTTTTTCAAATTCTTTTCCCATTTAGGTTATTACAGAATATTGAGCAGAGTTCCCTGTGCTATACAATAGGTCTTTGTTGTTTATCTATTTTAAATACAGTAGTGTGTACATGTCAGTCCCAAACTCCCAATATATCCCTCCTCCCCACCTTCCCTCTTGGTAACAGTAAGTTCCTTCATTAAGTCTGTGAGTCTGTTTCTACTTTGCAAGTAAGTTCATTTGTATCATTTTTTTTAGATTCCACATTTAAGCCATATCATATGATATTTGTCTTTCTCTGTCTGACTTAGTTCACTTAGTAGGATAATCTCCAGGTCCATCCATGTTGCTGCAAATGGCATTATCTCATTCTTTTTAATGGCTGAGTAATATTCCGTTGTATATATGTACCACATCTTCTTTATCCATTCCTCTCTTGATGTACATTTAGGTTTCTTCCATATCTTGGCTATTGTAAACAGAGCTGCAATGAACATTGGGGTACATGTATCCTTTCAAACCATGTTTTTCTCTGGATATATGCCCAGGAATGGGATTACTGGATCATATGGTAGCTCTATTTTTAGTTGTTAAGGAACCTCCATACTGTTCTCCATAGTGGCTGCACCAATTTATATTCCCACCAACAGTGCAGGAGGGTTCCCTTCTCTCCACACCCTCTCTAGCATTTATTGTTTGTAGATTTTTTGATGATGGCCATTCTGACTGGTGTGAGGGGATATCTCATTGTAGTTCTGATGTGCATTTCTCTAATAACTAATGATGTTGAGCATCTTTTCATGTACTTCTTGGTCATCTGTGTGTCTTCTTTGGAGAAAAGCCTATTTAGGTCTTCTGCCCATTTTTTTGATTGGGTTGTGTTTTTTTTTATATTGAGCCACATGAGCTGTAGCTACATATGAAAAAAAATGAAATTAGAACATTCTTTAACACCATACACAAAAATAAACTCAAAATGGATTAAAGACCTAAATGTAAGACTGGATACTATAAAACTTAGTGAAAAACATAGGCAGAACACTCCTTGACATAAATTGCAGCAGTACTTTTTTGAGCCGTCTCCCAGAGTAATGGAAATAAAAACAAAAATTAAAAAATGGGACCTCATTAAACTCAAAAACTTTTGCACAGCAAAGGAAACAATAGACAAAACAAAAAGACAACCCACAGAATGGGAGAAAATATTTGCAAATGATGTGACTGACAAGGGATTAGTCTCCAAAATTTACAAGCAGCCCGTGAAGCGCATTTATTGGGCATTTATTTATTTATCAAGCTTTTCAGAAATAGTTATCCCCCTCTCATTCCTGCTAAGCCCACACATAAGCTTGAGAATAAAGTGATGAAAGCAAAAAAAAAAAAAAAAAAACAAGAGAGAGAAAAATAAAGTTTCTCAAAAGTGTAATGAAATCAGGTCATTAAATTATCATATCTAAATCACAATTCAGTGTTTCCTGAAGAAAAAACAAAAATCACAAACTTTTCATTGAGATAGAAGCAGAAAGCTACCACCACTGAGTCTATCATGTAAACTGTTACTTTTGATATTTTGGTCACACTATGCGTATGGTACATGCCTCCATTTCTGATCCAAGTAGTTGTGATCAGGGGAGCCATGTTCCTTTCACCTACAGAGTCAAAGCTGGAGCCATAACATCTAATAAAGAGTCAGTTGGGACCACATTCTACAGAAAGTTTCTGGGAAACTAAGAATTCAGGACCCAATCTGTTTAGTATATTAAGTTTTCAAAGGAATATATGCATTTATCCTGGATTGCAAAAACTGCCATTCTGGAAATTTGCCACGAGGTGTCCAGTAGGACATTGTCCACAGGTCTGAATGAAGAGAGACATAATTTATGTGAGACCCAGATGCTAAATTCTGCTCAAAACGCTGCAAATTACTAATACTGAATTACCCTACATTCATAAAAACATATTTAATTATTTATTTAAACAGCTTTAATCAACATGAATCTACTATTCATTGCAAATGTCATTTAAAGCAACTTAAAGGCATAATTTTAAGTGCAATTTAATATTTACCTCAAGTCATATTTATCTTAGTCATCTCACCCTGAATCATAAGTCATATCACAAAGATGTACCTGATAATTTGTCCATTCATCCAGCACAGGGTTTCATACTAGTAGTAATGCTGACATTTTGGGCTGGATAATTGTATGTTGTAGGGGGCTGTCCTGTGCATTGTAGGATGTTTAGCAACCCAGTAGATATCAGTGGCAACTGACTCCCCACACACACACCAGTTGTGACAACCAAGCATTTCTCCAGAGACTGCCAGCTATACTGAGGTGGAAAGTGCAGGGGGAAGGAACCACTCCCAGTTGAGAACCACTAACGTAGCAGGATATTAAGGCTTCCCAGTTTGCATATCTTGCAGCAGTTGCTATCTCAATCCTAGGGAGCCCATCGATTATAAATGATTAGGTCTAAACTAACTGATCCTTAGCCTGCCTTTGCAACCTATTTCATACTCAAACACACATGGCAGGAAAGAAAAAATTAGGGCTTGAGATACCTCTATGAGCATCCTTGTATTTGTTCTCCTTAGAAGGTGTTATTTTCCTTCCAGAGGACTTAGCTCAATACTTTCTTCCTCCACTTTAGAATCAGTTACGGGTTCTACATTATAGTTTCATGTCAGTTTCCAATAGCAAGATCCTACTAACCAAGTCCAATCTGCATAAATGCTGTTTTCAGTGACGAATTTCATCAGTTTAATAAACCGTGTCTTACGCAAAACAAACCATTTTGAATACAATAAAAGCATTATTTTTGAATTGAAATTTATCTTTGTTTCGTGAGAGGCTGTTATAGGAAAATCATGACTGCTGTTCACTCTAGACTGAACCGTTGTTAGTCAGGAAGAGTCATGAATTTCCCATTTTTCATTCTCTGAGTGCTTCCCTCACTCCCATGGGGGTGATTTATGCAATGGCAGAGTGAGTCTGATTTTCCTCCTGCTTCACTTTCAAATTGCTGCATGAATAATATTATCAGATCTTGATTGGTGGTTCATGAAAACTGTACTTAGTTTCTTATTTCAGGAAAATCTTTCACTGAAGTGTTTAGCTTTTTAAACAAATCTTTGCACGACTTCACATTTTCAGCTTGTTTAGTAGTACCTGTATACATTTGGAGAGAGAGGGGACTTGGAGAGAAAAGAGATAGGTAGCAACCAAATACATAGACCTTCAATGGACTAGATGTCTCCCTGTCCACTATCAAAACTAAAGTCTATGGTGTAATTTCTTTGGATATATTTCACGTAAATAAGTGTAGAGCGACGGAAAGAAGAGTAACTGTGATAGACCGGCAAGAAACTTGGCTTCACCACCTTAAGACATTTAGTGTCCCCTTGTTTGCTCTATTCATAAGTAAAGGTAAATAAGTTTCATTAATCTATTCAATAAGAATTTATTAAATACCTAATATGTGCCAAACATTACATTTTGTGTTTAGAACACAAAGTAAATGTGAAATACTTCTAGGTTGCCTACATTAATATTAATATGTTAGTGTTCAAAAAGAACTCATTTGATAAGCAAAAATTATGCAAATAAAGCTTGGAACACAAAATATAAATCAAAATGAGAGTTTAGCAATTAATGATAATATTCTGTGAATATATATTGTACAGGATTATGCAAATTTATGTGCTCTATTTCTGTACATAAAACTTGCCAAAGGAACATAAAAGACAACCTGAATAAATGGTGAGAAATATCATGTCCTTCCATAGGAAGGCTTAATATTATATAACCCCACATCAATTTATACAGTTAAAGTAAATAAAACAAAAATTCCTAAGGAACAGAGAAGGGAGGTTTCTAATGCTTTGGTTATATTCAGTGCAATACTAATTCAAGCATACTTTAGAAATGTTTATTAAATCTAAAATGATCTAGGTCAATTATACTTCAAAAACAAACAAACTCAAAAAAAGAGATCAGATTTTTGTACCAGAGGTGAGGGGTGGGGGAGGGGGAATTGGATGAAGGCCATCAAAAGGTACAAATCTCCAGTTATAAGTAAATAAGTACTAGGAATGCAATGTATAACATGATAAATAATTTAATTAACACTGCTATTTGTTATATATGAAAGTTAAGAGAGTAAATCCTAAGAATTCTCATCACAAGGAAAAATTTTTTTCTTTCTTTAATTTTGAATCTATGAGATGATGAATGTTCACCAGACTTATTGTGGTAATCATTTCATGATGTACGTCAAATCATTATGCTGAACACCTTAAACTTATACAGTGCCGTGTGTCAATTACATCTCAATAAAACGGGAAGAAAAAGAAATCTAAAATGAGCATATCCTTGACGTAGCATTTTTCACTTCTAGATATTTATCCTCCAGAAATAAGTACCAAAGTATGATAACATATATGTATAAGAATATTCACTTCTGCTTTGTTTTGATAGCTAAGAACTCAAATATCCATCAATGGGGAAAAAACTATAATAGACCCATTTAATGGAGTAGCATGAAAAATATCTATTAAAAATAATGAGATATAGCTCAATTTAGCATAATGAAAAAAGGTTCAAAATATATTGCTAAATGAAAAAAGTCCAATTTTAGAGCAGTATATATTGTATGACATTTTTCTATAAAAATAGGACAATAACAGTATTAGCAAATGTACTGAAAACAAGCTGAAGGACTATGTAGCCAGCAACTAAAGGGGTGAGATTATGGAGGACTTATTTTGTTTTATTCATTTCCTTAATATTTGAATTTTAACTTTTTCTTGTATAATTAGAAAAAATTAAGACAGTATGAAAATATATATTAATAACATTTTCTTCACCAGGATTTGACGTTAGAAAAATTATGGATCAGTTTTGCTTATTCTGTTTTTATACCAGTTAGAACTTCTAAGCTAAGTAGCATTAACACTGCTAAACATTGCTATCCCAAGTCATTCCTTAAATAGTTTTTAATTAGTCTTTCCTTAGAGAAAACATGAGCTGCTACAGAGAAGATTTGTCTAAACAAAAATGGTTTAAGAACTCGCATCATAAGACTTACACTCACGAAGTATTTGACATCTTTCTCGGCAAATTTACCAGAAGTTTAACATTTTTCAGTTTTATTTTTTAATGACTGTACTTGTGTATAATTGCATTGTAAACAGCTCTGAGGAATTACTGAAAATTTTTTCTCAGCTTCTTCTGTTTTTTTTTTTCCACGGATCTTGATCCCTTTGAATTAATTAGGTTGGAAAAAGAACCCATGAAACCCTAATCTAGTTGGGTAGTTGCTCTACCAATTACAGGATGAAAAATGTGAATTATAGTCACTTCACCTCGGAAAGTGCTAAAAAAGAGAGAGCCCTATATATCAGCCAAAACGACTGGTTCAGAAATCTTTTAAAAATCTTTATACATCTTCAAAATGTCAGCCAAGGTGTATTTCCAGATAGAATATATGGTAACATCAACATTTCTTTAGGCTTTATTGCAAGTGCTTTGTTTATTTCATGTTTACACAGGGCACAGACTTCAGAAAACTTGTGGTTAAAGTTGGCTAAGACCAATAAGCTTTCATTACAGAAAGTTACATGTAAGATTTCCTTATGAATATAATAATCCTGGCGCACTGTACTCTAGTCTAACAATATGCTGAGGGGAAAAATGCATGAAATGCACTTTTTGGCAAAATAGAGTAAATCTGAATTATTCAGGGTAAATTGAACAAGCTCAGTAGTGCTTTGTGATGCTCTTTACAAGCTCATGACGTTATTGTCTTTAACACCATTAATGTTATCTTGCCATTCTTTAGCCAATTGGGTATTGAGAAACTTAAATGTTACAGAATAAATAATAGGATGTCATATAGACCATTAGTCATTGAAATGAAATATTTATACATTTGTATATATAAAGAACATCACCAATTTTACCTTCATGGTGGTCCAGGTCCAAATCCAAATACATGTGCCAGTGTCATTATGTCTGTTGCTAGATTTTTAAATAAAATAGAGGCAAAGTTGAATTTTAGTAAAATTCTACTTCTTGGCTAAAGCAACCATATTTAAATTCTTAAACACATTATTCTTAAGTATATCAGCCCATTCAATGGCCACTTCTCAGTTCATACATTCCTATGATAGCCTAAGTTTCCCAGTGGAACTTATTGGTAACATAAACTTAGTTTTACTAAGCCTGTTATTTGACGATAGAGACAGACTACAAGCCTGTACTTGGAATTTAAAAATGGTTTTTCAGAGTAGGTGTCATCTAGGCAAGAGAAGCATAAAAAGACATTCCATTAGAGGGTATATTATGTACAAAGATTTAGAACAAAGAGACAGAAGTTTAGAATTGACTGAACATAGAATTCTACATTTTTAATTGATTAATCTGTTATATTTCCATGGGGTAAAAATAAGATTATAAATTTATATTTTGTTCTTTATTTCCTAAAACCATAGGGCTTTAATATTAAATATTTTTTCTTATAGGTTGAGCTATTATTACAACTGTTTTTTAGGAAAACAGAAGCAAAATAACATGTTGATTATTAGGTTCCTTCAGGGAAGAGCCAGGGAAGATAGTGATGACATTTAACCTGAACTCCATCCAGAGAATAGGCAGACATTAACAGTTGGAGATAGGGTATGTATTAGTTACCTAGGGCTGCTGTAACAAAATACCACAAATTGGGTCATTTAAAACAACAATTTATTCTTTTAAATTTCTGTAGGCTAAAGGTACAAAATCAAGATGTCTACAGGGTTGGTTTCTTCTGAGACATGTGAGGGAGAATCTGTACCATGCCTCTCTCCTGGTTTCTGATGCCTTGTAGATACATCACCTCAATCCTCACATGGCATTCTCCCTGTGTGTTTGTATCTCCATTGAGCAGTCTTCTTATAACTAAGCACTGCAGTCATGTTGGATTAGTGGCCCACCCTACTCCAGTATGACCTCATCTTAATTAATTATAATCTGCATTGATTTTATTTCAAAATAAGGTCACATTCTAAGGTACTGGGGCTTACAACTTCAAAATATCTTTTTTGGGCAACACAATTAAACCCATAGCAGAGAAAGATTACTGTAGCTTGAGAGAGCTTATTATTCAAGAAATTTCAGTAAAATGTTGTGATTGGAACTTCAGGTGAGAGAGCAGAAGTGGAGAAGTTAAGCAAGGCATGAGTCAGACCATTAGAGTTTGGAATGCAACAGTGATGACCATGGGCTTGGTGTAACAGGGAGCCATCAAAATCCTGCTTGCGAAGAAGAATGTGTGGTCTCTGTTTACTTCTGCAAGATCAGGTATTGGGGATAGGGATCATAGAAAATTCAATTAATATTTCTTTTCATTTTTCAAGTTTCTTTAAAATCAAGGCCTTTCTATAATCCTCTTTATAACTTTTTAAAAGTTCTATATTTGCAATGATGTTAATGTTTAAATGTAAATTTCCCCCGAGTACTCCTGCTTTAGAATCCTGGATTTCTTTTTATAAAAGAATAATACAAAAGATCAGTGGTACTTCCATGTTTCTGTTTTTTAAACATCAAGTTCAGCAATGCAAAGAAAGAAAAATGATATGAAAATACTATACCTTTTTGATAAAACTTTCTGTATCTTTACTCAAATATCATTGAATACACAGAAAATCAATACACTGATTACTTAAAACCATAGTTACAACATGTAAACAAGTTTAAGCCACAATGCAAATGCAGTGTATTATTAATAGTGTTATATTACTTTAAATGAATATTATAGCATTATATTCACCTTTAGAACTAGATGGGTGGGATGGTGGGATGGGGGGATGGGAGGGAGGTCCAAGAGGGAGGGGATATATGTATACATATAGGTGATTCACTTCGTTGTACAGCAGAAACTCACACTACATTGTAAAGCAATTATACTCCAATTAAAAACAAAAAGTCCTACAGCTGTTAAAAAAAAGTTTTTAAAATGTATCCTTTATAATCTTAGAGCAAAGGCCCTAAAAAAAAAAAAACCTAAAGGACTTCCCTGGTGATCCAGTGGTTGAGACTCCGCGCTTCCACTGCAAGGGGCACGGGTTCAATCCCTGGTTGGGGAGCTAAGATCCTGCGTGCTGTTTAGTGCAGCCGAAAAAACACCCTAAGAAATATCCATAGAACATATTGTTGCTCCAAATTAATTTCAGTGGGTAGACATGTGCTGATTGATTCCAAGTGCCCCTTGAGTGTCCATGGAGTGACAGTTTGTGCTCACAACTTGCTGGAAACTGGTCTGTGAGTTAAAAGGTGGGAAAACATGATCAAACTTGGCTTAATTGATATCTTGGAGAGGACCTGACTCTCCTGAGCTTTGATGTCTTTCCTCTCTTAGGCTCTCCTCAGTCAACTCAGTTGGAAACTGGAGTGTCTGATGTCTAGTCAGGGTCTGCTTTACAAGTACTAACAATGAAAGCAAAGAAATGGACTTGGTGTTCAAAGGGCTAATCCGCATGTGAGCTTGGCCTGTATAATAAGAAAGGAGCCATTTCCATATCATCACAGGACCAGGAACAGCCAGCCTTTGACAGGGCATCAAAAATGTGGGGTGTCTTGCTGGTACCCATTCTACCCTTGTCACAGACATTGAAGCCGGTGGGCTTGGATAAATATAAAACTGGGCCTCACGTTGTGCTCCTCCATTACACACATGTCAATATGTGGAGCTTTCCACCTAAGAGGAAACCGTGAAAAATGAAAATTCAACATATGGTCAATGAGGGCTGCAAAAGCCATGGAAAGAAACCATTGCTCTCCTGAAGGCTTTCAGTGGCACTCTTAGATAATTGCTTAATTGAAATTTTATTCCTTTCATTGAACCTCACAGCAGGAGTGAATCTACAATTATAAAGCAAGTTTTGATATTTCATTCCTGCCCTTTATAGCAATGTTGGTGAAGAATGAGCATTAATTAAGGAATAGCAACAAAACAAATTGCTCTGGAGGGGAAGAAAAGGAAGAGGTTTGAGAGTGTATGAACGTAATTAAAAGGGGGGTGATCAGAAGCACAGAGAAGAATTTTCTTTTTCCATGGTATTGGTAACAGCAACATAGGGAAATGATTTTACTATAGAAGAGTTTGTCCTTTATGGGTAGATAAGAGGGGCGATAATTATAGTGAAAAATATATTTTTAAAATCAGTCATAGTCCAAATTTTTTTATTTACAGGCCAAGTGACTTGAATAATTCACTTTACCCCTAAGACCCTCAACTACCTATAAAACAGGAATAAAAATGGCAGATTGTTTACTTTATAGGATGGTTGTGAGAATACAGTAAGTTATTACATGGGAAAGCATGTTGTAAATTGTAAAGCTCCTGTACTCAGGAAATTGATTAATTAATTCAAAAAAGGAGTTAACTATTAATTTATTTCCTAATAATGTGAGGGAGGGAAGTAGGAGCTGGGAAGCAATCAATATACTCCTTACTAATACTTTAACAGAGTTTAACTTTACGAAACTCGTATGTAAGGGAAACTCTGTCTGCTACCAGTAATTAGCCACAGGAAAGAATTATAATGGAATTGAAACTTTAAGGTGTTCTGGAGCTTATTTACATATGTCCTTAATATGAATAACTGAAATAGGGCTGAGTTGGCAGTGTCTTATGCCAACTCTCTGGCTCTTAGACTGTTGAGAACATAAATGTATTACTTTTATTTGTGAATAATCCTATGAGATGATAGCCCAGCTCTCATTAGTCTCTTGAACGTCCAAAGGCAATATCTGCAAGTATTGATAGTTCTGCAGATGAATGAAATTTAAGGTTTAAATAATTTTCCCAGTTCCATACAAAAAAGTATGCTTTTAGAGAATGGAGCAAAGTAACTGTGGCTTTAGATGAACAATAACAGATAGGGCCAGCTAGGAGAAAACAGATTCTCTCAACCAACCTGAGTCTCTTTATTTTTTTCTCACCATTATAAATATATCCATGGTTTGAAGACCATAAGAAGCAAATAATTATAAAATAATAAACAAAGACACTGGGCTAATTATAATTCCACTGACATATGATACTGAGTAATATTTTATTAAAATAACCATATTCACATGTTTCTATCCATGACAGAGCAAATTGGATCCTTATGTACTATCCATTCTCACCTTCTGCTTTAGGAACAAACAAACCAATGTTATTTGGAGCAGTGATATGCCTGATAAAAATGTATTATTTCCCAATGTTCCTTTTAGCTTCAGGTTTCATATGACTAAGTCCTGACCTATGAGTTATAAGTGGAAGTTTTGGAAAGAGAATCCTAGAAAGATTCCTTAAGGGTTAATAGTTCCCTTTTGCTTTTTTACCCTTCCCCTTTCTTGCTGTCTCGTAATGGATGTGAAGGCTGGTGCCCCAGCAGCTGTTCTGAGCAGTGCGTTGCTTTGAGGATGGAAGCTATTTACTATGTGATTGTAGAGAAAAAATATAGATGGAGAATGAACACAGTGATTCTGGAATCACCATATCAGCACTAGGTTATATTCTGTTTTGTTTTATTTTTTATGTTAGAGGGGAAAGTGTGACTTTTTTCATCTTTTTAAACATTTTTTAATGCAGACAACCTAATCTTAACTGATATATAACAACTAGAATATAAGTTCCTTGAAAGCAGAGGTCTTTTCCATTTTGTTTAGAGCCTAAGACACAGGCAGACCCATAATAGAGGCTAAAAAATACTTGTTAAGTCTGAACACCTAAATCTAACCCTTTTCTTTGTATATTGTTTAAATAACTCTCCTCTCTACCTCTTATTCTCTGTTCCAGTTTTCCTACATAATTTCCTAAATTATTTCCTCTTTTGTCCTTTTATTTACTCTTCCACCAATCTTTGTTCCTAAAATTGACCACTGTAGTTATCTTCTCCCTTCTTATTTAGATAGTAGTTTGGCTACTACATTGGCCAATGAGAAATGAGCAAAATATAAATCCAAAGCCCATGACAATTCTTCTTGGTTATTTTCTTTCAAATTTGGTTTAAATAGAGACCAGGAGAATGGGCCACTGTATAAATCTTTAAGAATGTTCCCATCTTTAAAAATTATAGTTCTATCTTCCCAGATGTAAAATAATTATTCCCTACATTCTTTTTTTTTTTTCCCCCTACATTCTTATAAATATTTTATAATGGAACCATGACCTGAAAACAAAGATTCAAGTTTCATAGTCACTGTGAATTAAATTTGAAAACATCAAAGTTTATATATTGAATGGGTCAGTGGAGGATATATTTGCAAGAGAGTCAGAATAGCTCATGGGAAAATGACAAATCAAGTTGGAGAGTTGGTCCCAAATATTAAAATTTCCAGTGAATCAAGCAACAAAGAGTCACCTCCTAATCTCCAAGTAAAATTATAAATGGGAAAAGAATTCATGCTAGAAAAGGGGAAATGAAATAAGTAATCTGAGCTGATTTTTAAAGAAACTTGGTCCTCTGTCATTCAAATTGCCCAGCCCTGTGCATTTATTTTTGCATTTTTAAAGAGTTCCTAGGACAAAGGATCATAGAATGAATTAAATTAGAGAAATACATCACTATAAGGATATAAGAAAATGAAAAAATGAGAGTTACTGAAAGTCTGAAAACTCAATGTGTGTTTTTTTCTTTACTCTGGCTACTTTTAAGATTTTCTCTTCTTTTATTTTTTTCATTGTTTTTAATACAGTGTGCATAGATGTGATATTTTTGATATTCATAATTTTAGGGAGCAGTAGTGCTTTGCAAAACTGTATCTTCATATCTTTCTTCAGCTTTAGAAAATGTTTCACCAGTTTCTATTCAACTATTGCTTCACTCCTGTTCTCCCTCTCCTCTTTTTCTCTTCTACAGATACATTACATCATTTCCAATATCCCTTAAGTCTGCTAATCTCTTTCTGTATTTTCCATCCTTCTTTTCTCCTTGTACTTTTTTTTTTTTTTTTTTTTTGCGGTACGCGGGCCTCTCACTGTTGTGGCCTCTTCCATTGCGGAGCACAGGCTCCAGACGTGCAGGCTCAGCGACCATGGCTCACGGGTGCAGCCGCTATGCGGCTTGTGGGATCCTCCCGGACCAGGACACGAACCCATATCCCCTGCATCGGCAGGTGGACTCTCAACCACTGCGCCACCAGGGAAGCCCCTCTCCTTGTATTTTAGTCTGATTATTTTATACCTCTCTTTTCTTGTAACTAATCTGCTAGTAATTTAATCACTAAGTGCTGAATTTCAATTATTGTATCCTCCAGTTCTAGAACTTCAGTTATTTTATATATATTCCCATACTTTCTAAAGCTCTCCATCTTGCCATCTATTTTATTGAACATATTAATTACAGTTATTTTTAAGTCTATGTTTTGTTACTTTAATAACTAGATAATCTGTAGGTCTGTTTCTAGAACCTTTTCCTTCTGTTGTTTTTTGATCATTTGGTACTGTTCTCTTTTAGGCCTGTTTTTGTTGTTGTTGCTATTGTTGTTTTAATTGAATGCTGAGCATTTTATGACTGCCAAGGTAAGAAGCTCTGGATGACATTATCTTCCTCAAAGAAGATTTAATTATTCTAGCCAGTGGTTAGAGGAGGGGCAGGTTCTCTTGGTCTAATCAGGGATAGATACAGTCTGAGAATAGGTTTCAAACTTTGTGAGAGTTAAAATCTGTAGTGCAGCTACCATTGCAGCTCTTCCTCAGCAGACTCTAATTTCCAGTTTGTGTTCCTCCAGGGTTGTGAGACTTCTAAAGTTTTCCTTAGCCTTTTTGCCTGCTTTCTTCCTAGTTTCTCAGTCTCTTACACTCTGGAAGTTTTATGTTGACAAATGCCTCAAGGACAAGAATGTTGGCCTCACTTCTCTAAAAACCCATTTTCTCGAGATCTTGGTCCTTTGGGTCTGGCCTACCTTAGTAGTCATTACATTTTTATCTCCTCATCCCAAGAGCTTGGCAAAAATTTGGGGCAGACACTTTCTGCTTAAACTCTTGCCCCATGCTATGAAATGGCAAATAATATCAAATTCCTCAATAGAAAAAACAACTAAGCAAGTATAGCTTCTTTCAGTGTATTTCCCTTCTCTTTTGGATCTCTAGTCCTCACTGCCTTAATTGATCACTAATGCCTAAGTAAGCTAAAAAAAAATTTAACTGAGTAGCTTTTAAATGGAGGATTTGTGTGATACAAGCTATTCCACCAGAGCTGGAAGATATTCGGAGCCAATTTTTTGACCTTTGGGTTTCCCTCTAGTCCTAACTTTTTGTTATGTGGATAATGTGCCAATTTGAAGTTTTTCTTAATATACTAAGTAAAGTTTTCTTCCCTAAAATTTTAAAAGTTCTGGAAAATTTGTATGGAAAAGTGTGACTTACTTGTTTTGTCTCTAATCAAAAAATGAAGAAGAAGCTGAGGAGGAGGACATGAATTTATCCCTGTGGGATAAGTTGCTTTTATCATTTATGTGCCCAGGGAGGCGTATATAAGAGAATTCATTAAATTTGAGCATTTTTGTTTTGTTTTCCTTAAATAGAAATCCCAAAGGAATTAAATTATATTTTGGCTAGCTTCTTACATTTATTTGCCAATGGACAAGTCCAAATATGAAGGAATTTGCTTTTTATTTGGACTGATATAATTAGCCTGTCTACAAATAGATTATTTATACAGGCATACCTCAGAGATGTTGCGGGTTCAGTTCCAGACCACCACAATAAAGCAAATATCACAATATGGTGAGTCACACAAATTTTTGCTTTCCCAGTGCATATAAAAGTTATGTGTACACTATACTGTATTCTATTAAGTGTGCAATCGCATTATGTCTAAGAAAACAATGTATGTACCTTAATTAAAAAATACTTTATTGTTAAAAAATGCTAACCATCATCTGAGCCCTCAACAAGTCATAACAGTTTTGCTGGTGGAGGGTCTTGCCTTGATGTTAGTGGCTGCTAAATGATCAGGGTGGTGGTTGCTGAAGGTCGGGACGACTGTGGCAATTTCTTAAAATAAGAGCACAATGATGTTCGCCACATTGATTGGCTCTTCCTTTCATGAAAGATTTCTCTGTAGCACGCAATGCTGTTTGAAAGCATTTTACCCACAGTAGAACTTCTTTCAAAATTGTAGTCAGTCCTCTTAAACCCTGCTGCTGCTTTATCAATTAAGTTTATGTAATATTCTAAATCATTTGTTGTCATTTCAACCATCTTCACAATGTCTTCATCAGGAATGGACTCCATCTCAAGAAATCACTTTCTTTACTCATCCATAAGAAGCATCCTTATGCTCCTTATCCCTTAGAACTTGATTATGCAATTGGAGCAGTGCAGTCACATCTTCAGGCTCCACTTCTAATTCTAATTCTCTTGCTAGCTCCACCACATCTGCAGTTACTTCCTGCACTGAAGTCTTGAATCCCTCAAAGTCATTGATGTGGGTTGGAATCAACTTCTTCCAAACTCCTTTTAATGAACCTAACTCCAGTAATGACCTCTTCCCATGAATCACGAATGTTCTTCATGGCATCTAGAATGGTGAATCCTTTCCAGAAGGCTTTCAATTGACTTTACTCAGACCCATCAGAGGAATCACTAATCTATGGCAGCTGTATATAGATAGCCTTACAAAATGTATTTCTTAAATAATAAAACCTGAAAGTTGAAATTACTACTTGATCTATGGGCTGCAGAATGGATGTTGTGTTAGCAGGCATGAAAGCATCATTAATCTCATTGTACATCTCCATCAGAGCTCTTGGGTAACCTGGTGCATTATCAATGAGCAGTAATAGTATGAAAGGAATCTTGTTTTCTGAGCAGTAGGTCTCAATAGTGGGCTTAAAATATTCAGTAAACCATGTCATAAACAGATGTGCTGTCAATCAGGCTTTGTTGTTTCGTTTCTAGAGTAGATTTAGCATAATTCTTAAGGGGCCTAGGATTTTCATAATGCTGAATGAGCAATGACTTCAACTTAAATTCACCAGCTGATTGGCCCCTAACAAGATAGTTGGCCTGTGCTTTGAAGGTTTGAAGCCAGGCATTGACTTCTCTTCTCTGACTAAGAAAGTCTTAGATGGCATCCTTTTCCAGTATAAGACTGTTTTCTCCACATTGATAATCTATTGTTTAGTGTAGCCACCCTCGTTATTTATCTTAGCTAGAGCTTCTGGATAATTTGCTGCAGCTTCTACATCAGGACCTGCTTCTTCCTCTTACACTTTTATGTGATGGAAATGGCTTATTCTCTTAAACTTCATGAACCAACCTCTGCTAGCTTCAAATTTTCCCCCTGCAGCTTCCTCACCTTTCTCAGAAATCACAGAATTGAAGAGAATTAGGGCCTTGCTCTGAATTAGGCTTTGGCTTAAGGGAATATCGTGGCTGGTTTGATCTTCTAACCAGACTACTAAAACTTTCTCCATATCAGCAGTAAGTCTGTTTTGCTTTCTTATCATTCATGTGTTCACTGGAATAGCACTTTTAATTCTCTTCAAGAACTTTGCCTTTGCATTCATAACATAGCTAACTGTCGGTGCAAGAGGCCTAGTTTTCAGCCTATCTCAGCTTTCAACATGCCTTCTTCGCTTAGCTTAATCATTCCTAGCTTTTGGTTTAAAGTGGGAGACATGCGACTCTTCTTTTCACTTAAGCACCTAGAGGCGATTTTAGGGTTATTAATTGCTTAATTTCAATATGGTTGTGTCTCAGAGAATAGGGAGGTCCAAGGAGGGGAGAGAGATGGGGGAAGCTGCCAGTTGGTGGAGCAGTCAGAACACACACATTTACCAATTAAGTTTGCGATCTTATATGGGCACAGTTCATCATGCCACCAAACAATTACAATAGCTGTATCAAAGATCCCTGATCGCAGATCACCATAACAAATATAGTAATAATGAAAAAGTTAGAAAGTACAGAATGTGACACAGAGACACAAAGTGAGCAAATGCTGTCGGAAAAATGGTGCTGACAGTCTTGCTCGAGGAAGGGTTGCCACATACCTTCAATTTGTAAAAACGGCAATATCTGTGAAGCACAATAAAGCAAAGCGTAATAAAATGAGGTATACATTTGTCTGTATATTATAGCTAATGACTTGTCTTATAGAAGATAAATCCTTATTTTAGAAGGTCCAGAGTATTGAAGAGAAGACCCAAAGGAAGCAAAATTTCTTTCTGCTAACGTAGTGCATACAATACTAGGAAAATGGAGGGGAGGGGGGAGAATGCATATGCAAAAAGTGTAATCTCAAAACTGACATGTATTACAAAATGAATAATCATGAAACACACAATATAAGAAAAACCATTCAAAGACATAAGAGAACTATGGGTGAAGAATACAAGATAAATTATTTACTAGAATTTTAGGAGTAAAAGTTTTATTGATGTTTCTGCTTGATTTTAACTTAGATATGAGAATATAGCTTCATAATGTTTATGAAACTGGTGTATTTATTGCTTTAGTCCTATGCAACCCAACTGAAATGACATATCTGATATTTTGTGGCTTAATTGCAGAACATAATGCCCATTATAGTTGTTGCAGAAACCCTTTAATATTTTAGGTTGTGATGACAATACAAAGGTACTTATCTCAAAGTACTATATTTTGATATGCTTCTTGACTTTCCCCTCAATCATTTTAAATGGAGAGATATAGAAATGAAAGTTCTCTGTTCCTTGTTCTCATGTGATAACTGTTAAGGTGAGACTCAGAGTGTGTTAGGAATATATGGTCTTAGTGACACATGAAGAAAGTAATGCCCATCTTCATGGAAGCAATCAAATTCTAATTAAACATGCTTTAATTAAACAATGTCATATATAGTAGTTTGAAATAAGGCATTATGTCTAGCCTTGCTATGTTCTTTTAACATTTAAAAAAAAATGTTGGAGGGATTATTGCTTTTAAGCTTCAGTAAATTCTAGAGGCTTATTGTTTCCTCATAATTCACCTGAGGATACCTGAGAGTTGACTTGTTCGTGGTCACCTACAAAGCCAGGAATGTGGCTCAATTTTTAATTTATAATCTACTGTCTTCTTTCTAAATTCTACAGAATTTATTAATTAGCAATAGAAAATAAAACAAAACAGATTTTATCTTTAATAGCCTACTAGTTTAGTCAAACTTGCTCTGAAATGGAAAGATTAATAACAATTATAAGATTTCATCTTTGCTCATCATCTCTTGATGAATTGTTAGTGTGATTTCTGATCAATAAGAATATTTGTCTTCTTTTTGCTCATATGGACTGTAAAGGAAAATAGTTATGCAGAGTGGGTGGTTACCTATTGTAATATCAGTATTTAATCTAACATAATAATGTTTATATATTCTTCAAAGATTCTCACAAGGATTATATACCTAGATGGATAAGAAGCTGATTGCTAAAAGAGAGAATTTGAGAAACTAAAAAACACAAAATGAAGACATATGACTGAGGCAGATGAGAAAAAAATACAGAGAATTTTCAATTTCATTTTCAACCAGTCAGAAAGGCTGTATAGAACAGGTTGCATTTCCTACAGAAGAAAAATAGGTATTTTGATTATCTGGCAAAGAGAAGGCATTTTAAAAGCAATTTTGATTCATTTGTAGACTTATAATAATTTTAGACTTTGTATTTTTCAATTTGCTGTTAAAATATAATTAGAAACAAATGTAAATTTTCTCCTCTGCTTTAAGAACCTGGACATTTAACATTTCACTTTAACAATACCTTTCTTACAGTGTCATTTCCTTTTGTAATCATTAGACATTTAAAAAAAATTTTTCCACTTTCACAGGAAAAAAATTAGAAACAGTATCATAATAACTGACAACTCAAAGGCAACAAAGGGGCCCCAAGTTGCAGATAGCTAAATAAACATAAAAGGAAAGTTACATACTGCTCCTAAGAAAAATTAAATTATAGCTGTAAAAATACAGACAGCTCAGTCTGTATTATCTTTTGTTGATCCAACAGCTTGTTGCTATGATAATACTGATGATTATAAATACAGTCCTTTCCCTTCTGCCAATGAAGCTATCATATCTTCCTATGAAAGTCACAAGTGAGAGGTGAATTGACATCCTGGGTAGGAAATTGAATAGAAGCAAGAAATCAAGTAGAAATTCAAATCTCTCCCCTGACTCTCACAGGAACATATGAAAGTGACTTCTATTATGGCAAGATTTTCTGAGAACATTAAATTAGAATTTTAAGGGCATGTTTATTTCAAATCAATACGACTCAAGAGATTGATGCCTTTTGAGAATAATGCATGGTGTCATTCTGAATAGGCAAGCCATACTTATGAAATGTCCTAAAGAACAAAGAATAGAACAGGGGGAAATATTAAATTTACTTTTATTATGAAATCTTCCCAGAATTTAACTTAATTTAAAATGAAAATAATTCCATCTTCATTATTTTTTATAATCATTGCCGAATGTTTATTGAGTGCCTTCCAAGTATGGAACAGAGAATTAAGTGTTGCCAATCCAAAAAGATATGGTAGTCTCTACCTGCAGGGGCACACTATATGGTTGGAAAAGAGAAAGTTAAGTTTCAATCGACAGATGTTCCTATTACTTATATTACTCTCTTGCCCTCTTTGGAGCCATACAATCCTAACAATTCTTTGGGCTTTCATTTAATACAGATTGTTATTTCTTCTTCTTAGGACAAGGCAAGACAGTGAAAATTTTTTGGAAAATCTACCTCAAATCTCAGTGCATCAAACCCCTCAGTGTCCTCAGCAAAAACACCAGGTATCAGTAACTCGCTACTGAAATCAGAAATTAATGGTCAATATATTTTGGTTTAAGTTTGTGCTATAGTATTAGAAGTCTCCAATCTAGAGTCATTAGAGAAAATGAGAAAACACTTTAAATAAAACCTATTTTTTAAAAGTTATATCATTTGCAGAATATGAATCACACTGTGTAGTCACCTAGCAACTATTTACTTGATATGGAATTTTAACCTAAAATGGATATTTTTCCCATGACTAAATTCCATTTCAAGTCTATCATGTCTAATTAATTTCCACATGAGTACCCTGATAGAAACCATAATAAATTAAACTAGGACAGGCAGGAGGCAGGTCTGCTTATAGCACAAACTGCAGTGGGAACCATAGCACAAGATGCTGGGTCGTACTAGCTGACTCTGGACATGGTAAGGATATTATTTCATGGACCATGTTCAGAATGAGAAGAAAATCCATGGGAAATGTTACTGGATTAATGAGAGAAAAACTTGATGTGCCCATTGTCCTCTACTTCTCTGGGCTTCCCTGTGGCACAGCACTGTAATGGTCTATTTTCTACCCAACTAAAGTGTAGACTCTTCAAGTTAGTAGAGTCTATATCACTTTTCAAGAGGTAGGCAAAGTGCTTAGACCATAGTAGATCTCAAAAATGCTTAAATGGAAGAATGAGATGAGAATCTAAGGTGGTATGATAGCTATCAGAGACATAATGAGCAAATAGTAGATAATGTCATAGGATCTTGAGACCCATGATTTTAGACAGCCTGGCATAATTAAGGAACAAGAAGTGTAGAAGCTTGGTATTCATCTACAGCTGGCAAATTACTAACCATGATCTTCTAATTTGTTGAATAAGTATTTTATGAATGCTGAAAGAAAGAACAACTCTGAAGCAACCCTGACATTCATAATTTGGAGTTATGAAGTTTTGCTCCATCACAAATTATCTCATGTATTCTGAGTGAGCTGGTGAGTCACTTAGCTGGTGACAGAGCCTAGCCTCGAACATCCCAGCTGATGGTTTGTCGTAGCTGTGAGCCCTGAGAGTTTGCCCCTCTCAGCCCTCAGGCTGTAATATTCTCTACGTCTCAAGATACAAAAAAGAGAGAAAACACCAGCTTAGCCAATCATTTACTATCTACCTCTCAGAGCAACTTTGATTTTTCTCTGTACATACTTACACAGCAACCCTCACAAAGGGATTTTCAGTGTGAAAATTGCAATGGGGGAAAACTTTTCATTGAAAGTTAAAAAGGTTGTGAGATGATAAGAGGAAACATTATGCTCTGGAAATGGCATTTAGATGAAAGCTAGGAGCCTGTGCGAACATTGTGGTATACATAAGTTTCAGGTTTCAAGACAATTTTGAGATTTATCTTCTTCATGAATTTCACAAGCTTAATGTTTATGAAAGAATAAAGGAAAGAACATTCGGGAAACAGAGGAGATGTATTTATTGAACACCCACATCAAAGGCTCCTATGAAGCACTTGTCTTGCAAAGGAAGTGGTAATTTAACAAAGTTCAGAAAAATCTGGCTCTTTTCCAAAAGTACAATAAACAAGAGATCTCTTTTAGTTTAGATAAAATCAGACAAAGAAAAGATAAACATTGAATAAACTGGCACCATGATTTCTAAATATAGAAAAGTAACAAAAGGTAGAAATTATAAGAGAAAGAAGACACAAATTCAGAGATAAAGCCAAAAGCAGTGAAAGTTTAAATAGGAAATAGAGTGTCATAATCATTAGAATTGTCCATTACACTTGTACAGATTATACCAGAAATTGTCATTGGATTTGAAGGCACATACAGATCCAATCAAGTAACAAAATTATATGCATTTTCTTCAAAAATATGAATATTATACTTGTGCTGCTCATCAATAATACTTATAGGTCTCCTGTACACCTGTCAAATTGTCCTTGATTATTTAAACGTATAATGACAATTTTCCCAATAGGCAGAAAACTTCAAGAGGTAAAGACCATGCCTGACTTGTTCACTGTGCGTAATACACAGTGTGACACAGAGTAGACACTTAAAAAAATACCTTATTGAACTTATGATCTTGATTGGTTCTGTGAGGATTCAAGTATAAACAGCGCCATCTTGGACTATCATTAAACATTTTAAATCTGAAAAGTAAATGGAGTTCTGACTCCTAGGCCTACAAAATAGGTTTGCTTTGAGCTGAAGAGATCCAGGAAACAGAAAGGGAGAAATGGCATCTGGCAGGAGTGTTCTCACTGGGCTGCTCAGATGCTGGCTTGCTCTCTGCTCCTACCTGGGCATATTTAAATCCAAACCTAGCTAAAAAATTAAATTCAACTGCATGAATGACTTCTTTTTCTTTCAATCTAGGGCATTTATCTTAGTGGTTCTCGAAGTGTGGTTGGTCACGCAACATCATCAGCATTACCTGTAAACTTGGTAGCGATGCATATTTTTCTGCCCCAGATCAGTCTACTCAGTCAGAAACTGAGGATGGGGCCCAGCAATCTGTGTTTAACAAGCTTCCAGGTGATTCTAAGTCAGCTTTAGAAACCCCCAATACTAGGTGAAGTGAGGATTACTGTAAATATAGTCTTTTATGAATTATCATCCCACATCTTGTTAGGGACTCCACAATAAGCAGTGTTGTAACTCTGGCTATGGCAGCCCCTGCAGCATCTGGACTCCAAGACTTTCAAAGGCCATATGAGTAACAACTGCAATTGTGCTTCTTTGATTCTGGAAGAAGACAGATAATTTTAAAGTATTATGGATTGCATATACACTAGATCTAATAATCTATGCTATTTTCAAATACTTTTTAGAATAAAGGAAATATATTGGTAGTTATAGGACTTTACCAGTTCTACCTATAACTCCCTGTGAGACCTTTGTTCTCCAGGTTCCTCTTTTTTATAACAACACGTTGCACATTTTTAAAGCATGCAATTTGATTAGTTTTCACATATGTACACACCATGAACCACCACTACAATCAAGATAATGAATATATCAAAAACTCCCAAAGGGGCCTTGCAATCATTCCCATCCAGCTTTCCCTGTCCTTCTTCCATTTCCAGGCAACTGACATGTTTTCTGTCTTTCTCCCTCACATAGATATCAATTAAGGGAGAGCTGACATCCTAACAAAATCAAGGCTTCAAACCCAAGAGTATAGTTTATCTCCATTTACTTAGGCATTCTTTAATTTCTCTCAGCAATGCACAGGGAGCTATACTTAATATTTTGTAATAATCTATAAGGGAAAAGAATCTGAAAAGAATATATATATATGTGTGTGTGTGTATATATATATATATATATATATATATATATGTAAAACTGAATCACTGTGCTGTACACCTGAAACAAACACATTGTAAATCAACTATACTTCAATAAAAATATATATTTATATTAAAATAAATAAAAGTGGGCACATACTTCTACTAAAAACAAAAAAAAATTGCATTAGTTTTAGGTGTACAACATAATAATTTGATATCTATTGCAAAATGATTGCTACAATAAGTTTAATTAATATCTATTACTACACATAGTTACAAATTTTTTTCTAAAGAAAAGTATTCTTTTTTCAATTTTATTTTCTGAACAATTGTTGCTATGGTAAAGAAATAAATGTTTGTATATTGGTCTCTTATTCTGCAACCTTGATAAACTCATTTAACGATTGTAGTACATTTTTGTATATTCTACCAGATAAGGATTGTTATATTCTCTTGAATTGACCCCTTTACTATTATGAAATGAACATTTTAATGCCTGGCAATAGTATTAGTCAGAACTCTACTTTGTCTGATACTCATATGGATAGTCTAGCATTCTATAGTGTTAGCATTGAATCCTTTTCAGAGATTCCAGTTACCTTTTAGTAGACCCTCATAAATTGTCCCAAGGATCACTGACCCTTTGTAATTTATTATTATTACTATCTTTTCTCTTAGTGTGTCATTTTGGATAGTTTCTATTGCTATGTCTTTTTAAGTTCTCAAATATTTCTTTTCACAATTTCTAATTTGCTTAATCTCATCCAGGGTATTTTTCATCTCATACATCAGAGTTTTTATATTTAGAAGTTGAAACTGGGAGGTTTTTATATATTCCATGTCTCTAGTTAACTTTTTGAACATATGTAATATAGTTATAATAACAGTATTAATGTCCTTGTTTGCTAATTTTAACTTCTATATCAGTTCTAAATCAGTTTCAATTTATTGCTTTTTCTCCTCAAGATTGCTCATGTTTCTTACCTCTTTGCAAGTCTATAATGCTTTTGTTTTTGTTTTTTCCAGTCATTGTGAATTTTACCCTATTGAGTTCTTGATAGTTTTGTTTTTATATAACTATTTGTGATCTTTGTTCCATGATGCAGTTAAGTTACTTGCAAATAGTTTGTTCCTTTCAGGTCTTGCTTTTATATTTGTTAAGCAGGATCAGAGCAGTGTTTAGTCAAGACCAAAGATTCCCAATATTCAGGCAAGTTTCTTTTGTGTACGCTACCCAACACCATTTGAATCATGAGGTTTTCCAGTTTGGCTGGTGGTAACAGGCATTACTCCCAGTCTTGTGTGAGTGCTAGGCACTGTTACTCCTAACACTACTATCACATGATTCTTTCCTCAACCCATTGTATAATCTCCTTGCATGCATGTGTTGGTCAGCATTCAGCTGCATACTCTAGAGGTATCTTTGCCAGATTTCTGGGGCTCTCTCTCTCTCTCTTTGCTGCTCTCTTCTTTCTGATACTCAGTACTGTAGACTCTAGCCACCTAAGTCTACCCACACTCACAGCGCCATCTCCTAACACAGAGAGTCTACTCAGCTCCTACTGGATCTTTCTCCCTTGGCTTGGAAAATTTGAAGGAAGTAGGTGGCAGCATTCACGGTGCTCACCTTTTTTGTTTCCTATTTCTCAGCTACCACTATCCTTCATTGTCTGATGTCTAGTGTCTTGAAAATTGTTGTTTTGTTTTAAATATACATTGAATTTTTTGGAAATTGTTTCAGTTGGGAGGGTAAGTTCAGTCCCTATTACTCCACCTTAACTGAAAATGGAAATATCTCCTCCTATTTTAAGGTCACATTTGGAGTAAATGACCTTTAAAGATCAACCCAGCTGTAAAAATCAGCAATTCTTTCATAGGACAGAGTATCCACACCTGTGTCGGTTCACTAGACCCAGTTATGCGCTGCCCAGTAGGCTCCTCTGTCTCCTACACTCCAGACCTCAACTACTTGCCTTTGTTCTTGGCCTGAGCAGCCCTAGCTTTGACTCACACAGTTTCGGGGGATTATAAAGTCCAACTATGGCCATAATCACTACAGATCTAGAAGTCCCCAGCTGCTAAGTACAGACCGCTGTCCCTAACCACTAGCCAGAGTGGAGCTGTGGAGGCTGTGACTTCTCCATCAGCTGTTGGAAGACCTGCATGGTACAACTCAGGAGTGTGGGGAATTCACGGCTCCTGGCGTGGACTTGACCAATGAGAGACAGTGGAACCATAAGACGAATTTCTCGCTTTTCTACCCCAACCATAGCTCCCAGATATAGTGATTTCATGAACCTTGTCCTGAGATACCCCATATGACTAAATAACTGGCTGCATTTTCTTGTTAAATCACAGGCAGCACTCCCCTTTCCTGCCTCATTTCCCTTTTTCCTTCACTCTCACTTTGTACATAGCCATCCCACCCCTGCCAAAGAGCATTAGTGTGTACATTTTGGTTCAGACTGTTTCCTAGGGGACTCGGTCTAAGAGAGTGGGGAAATAAAAGAATATAAGAAAACAAATCATTCCATTATGTAATATCTCCTTGTTCCATTTTTATACCAAAATTTAAAAATCTGCTCTGCATATTTTAAATGAAAAAATAAAATATTTTCATTTAATATGCAGAAAGTATAACCCAACTTTACAGAGCTGGGAGAAATATTATCAAGAACTATCAGTCTTGTTGAAGAAAAATAACAAAACATGACTCCTCAGTGCTAAACCAGCTGCCAACCAGCGTAGGAGAGAATTCCATATGCAGGTGCAAATGTCACTGTGAAAGCTGGAATTTCAGGGCTCTTATCTGAAATATGATTTGGAAGGTTTGTGGGAGAATGATGATGTAAACAGTTGAAGCAATGTGTAGTTTGCCTGCTTTTGTAAATACCAGCATGACTTTAAATGGAAGAAGCTAAAAATGATCTTGCCTCAGTGCTCTGTCCTGTGTCACAGCTTTGTGGTTTGTTTAAACAGGTTTCTTCAGCACAGTAGAGTGATATTAAGCATGTAACACCTAACCCAAGTCACAGACTGTTTATTAGTAGGAAAAAAGGTCAGTTAAGTATGAATTAGAAAATGAGTAAATAAATTGTAACAGTTTATATAGACGCATATTCTAATAAGAAACCCATGATAATGTGAGATTTATTCATGAAATACTGGATTGGCACAGAGAGAGTCCAAACCAAACTATAATTTTTTAACTTTGATTTTATAAATTAATCTTGCTTATTCGGAGGAACCAGTAAAGTGAAATACTGGTAGCTGGAAGAAAGTTTTTCCCATTTTTAATACAATTTTTTTTGAAGAATCCTAAAACCTAGCATTATGGGTTGAATTGTGTTCCCCGACAAGATATGCTGAAATTCTACCCCACTACCTGTGCATGTGACCTTATTTGGAAATAGAGTCTTTGCAGATCTAATGAAGTTAAAATGACTTTATAATAGATTAGGGTGGGCCCCAATCCAGTGACTTATGTCCTTATAAGATGAGGGAAGTTTGGTTACTGTGTCCCTATATGATAAGGGAAATGTGGATGCTGGCACAAAGAGAGAACACCACATGTGGGATATAATAGAAGATTTTATTGTTTATAAACCCAGTGTATGGTGTTTATTTTAACAGACCAATAGATAAGAGCATTAAAATTATAGTTATCATTTTTTCTGATTCCAACAATATGCTCTCATTATAGAAAAAAAATGGAAAATACCAAAAAGAATTTCTTAAATCAGGGTTTCCCAACCCCCACTGGGCCGCGGCCCGTTAGGAACCGGGCCGCACAGCAGGAGGTAAGTGGCAGGTGAGCGAGCAAAGCTTCATCTGCCGCTCCCCATTGCTCGCATTACCTCCTGAGCCATCCCCACCCCACCCCCGCAGTCTGTAGAAAAATCATCTTCCACAAAACCCGTCCCTGGTGCCAAAAAGGTTGGGGACCGCTATCTTAAATCACTCATACTTCAAATACCCAGAGATAATTTATTAGAATTTGACATATATCTCTATAATATTTCTAAACAAATATTGTATATAGCCATTGAAATCTATTAATCATATATTTGGGATTATACCAAAGATACAGTTTTGTGTGAATACTACTTTTTAATTTAACTGTAATATAATGTTAAACCTGGTTTAATGTTTAATATGTCATTAAACCAGGGTATTGTGTACACAAGTATAGGCTGGGCACTGCACAGTTCTAAAAGGTATTCACTTAGACAATGACACACTTCCTGGAGTTGTGTAATATGACAGCCGTTATTAATCATTCTTAGAAAACATTTGAACGGGCCACACAATTGCTCATTCTTTATTAAATACTAGTCTACTGCTGGATGTTTAACTTGTTTCCATTCTTATTGTTATAAATAATGCTATATGAAATTATCTGTGCAAAAATATTTGTATTCATTGTTCATTAATTTAAGGAATATCCTTAAAAGTAGAATATATATAAGTCAAAGGATAGGCATATTTTAAAGATTCTCTACACATATTGAAATGTATGTCAAATGCTTTAGACTAATTTCTATGGACACCTTCCTTTCGCTTAACCCTGCATGTTCATCACAGTTCCCTTGGTTTCAAGTAAAAGAAATTTATTTCAATTAGAAGAAAAATTTGTATCTATATATGTGTGTGTGTGTTTGAAACATACAAGAAAATATCATAGAACCCAAGGTACTCAGGTCTCGTGAAAAAATGGAACCAGGAACTCAAAAGTCATTAGGAGGAGCTTCCCTGGTGGCGCAGT